>NC_042630.1:31919099-32232065 GCF_901001135.1 Rhinatrema bivittatum
CAGGCTTTACCCCTCACTGCCGCACAGCTAAGGATCCTCTGTGCTTATCCCAGACTTTACCCCTCACTCCCTCACAGCTAAGGATCCTCTGTGCTTATCCCGGGCTTTACCCCTCACTCCCCCACAGCTAAGGATCCTCTGTGCTTATCCCAGGCTTTACCCCTCACTCCCCCACAGCTAAGGATCCTCTGTGCTTATCCCAGGCTTTACCCCCTCACTCCCCCACAGCTAAGGATCCTCTGTGCTTATCCCAGGCTTTACCCCTCACTCCCGCACAGCTAAGGATCCTCTGTGCTTATCCCAGGCTTTACCCCTCCCTCCCCCACAGCTAAGGATCCTCTGTGCTTATCCCAGGCTTTACCCCTCACTCCCCCACAGCTAAGGATCCTCTGTGCTTATCCCAGGCTTTACCCCTCACTCCCGCACAGCTAAGGATCCTCTGTGCTTATCCCAGGCTTTACCCCTCCCTCCCCCACAGCTAAGGATCCTCTGTGCTTATCCCAGGCTTTACCCCTCACTCTCCCCACAGCTAAGGATCCTCTGTGCTTATCCCAGGCTTTACCCCTCACTCCCCCCACAGCTAAGGATCCTCTGTGCTTATCCCAGGCTTTACCCCTCCCTCCCCCACAGCTAAGGATCCTCTGTGCTTATCCCAGGCTTTACCCCTCACTCCCCCACAGCTAAGGATCCTCTGTGCCTATCCCAGGCTTTACCCCTCACTCCCCCACAGCTAAGGATCCTCTTTGCCTATCCCATGCTTTACCCCTCACTCCCCCCATAGCTAAGGATCCTCTGTGCCTATCCCAGGCATTCTTGAATTGTTAGTGTTGTGTCCACCATCTCCCTTGGGAGGCCTTTCCATGCATCCTTTCAGAGAAGAAACCTTTTCTGATGTTATTCCCTAGTCTCCCCCTTTTTAGGGGAGGGGGTTGCAGCTTCCCATTGAGCCATGTATCTCAGTGAATTTGCACATGACAGCATTACTGCTAAGAGTTTACCATCTCAGCAGGTGGATGGCTGGGTTTACTGAGCTGTTCTCCTCCCAGGCACAGATTGGAAGAAAAGCCTTAGCAAATCCTACCCTGGATGACTTGTCCCAGGTCAAGCAGTGGGTAGCGATGTGCAGCTTCCATGGCTCCCTCTTCTAATTGCTGCCCAGCCCAGGAAAGGAGCAGCACTCAGCGGTAGTGTGCAGGGACCACAGTTCGACTGCCAGATCGGGTCTTCCTGGGTTAGCCGGGGTCCCAGCTGCTGTGGAGGCTCGGGCAAGGCATCTGCACAAGGTCGCCACCTAGTGGCCTGATCTAGGGCCCGTCGTTGCAGGGCTCCGCCAGGAGATCCTCCAGCATAATGAACAGACTTAAGTCTGCTGGGGGGGGAATAGAAGAGAAAAATCCCTGGATAGTTGTGAATGAAGATGCCACATCCCAGTCCTGGCTCCCATTCAGCTGGACGAACTCAGGTACCCGGGAGCAGGATACTTCTATACATGCAACCCCCCTCTAAAAACGTCAGTCCTAGCGCTGGGTTCGCTTCTCTTTGCATTTGAGCAGGAATTGACGCCCCGTCATCGGGAGGCCCTGACAGCGCTTTAAGGAGCACCATTATCTGCTCAAGGAAGTCCCACGATGCCAACCTCCTAATTCCCTGCCATTAACAAGTGACACACGGCGGCGCAGTCAGAGCGTTTACTCTGCCAGCTGGTAAAGCAGAGGGACGGGGAGGGAAGTGCGAGGAATGCACAGGGGGAAAGAAATGTGAGAGCTATAGTGAAGGCGGGGGCAGTGGTGGGGGAGGACTGGTGATATACGCAAGGCAGCCTAAGAGGCATACAAGTGAACGCATCACACACGTTAATGGTAACATCCTATTCACAGGTAGGAGATGGCGCTAGGTACCGCTGTGAATGCTGTATCATGGCATGTAACTACAGCAAGGGTTATTTTCCCCTATATGCAACACCTTGCACTTGTCCACATTAAATTTCATCTGCCATTTGGATGCCCAATCTTCCAGTCTCATAATATCCCCCTGCAAGGTATCACAATCCGCTTGTGATTTAACTACTCTGAATAATTTTGTATCATCCGCAAATTTGAAAACCTCACTCGTCATATTCCTTTCCAGATCATTTATATATATATTGAAAAGCACCGGTCCAAGTACAGATCCCTGAGGCACTCCACTGTTTACCCTTTTCCACTGTTGACCATTTAATCCTACTCTCTGTTTCCTGTCTTTTAACGGAAAACCACAAGAAGCCAGATTCTGTATGCAGTGCAACAATGTCTGCGTATCCTGTCTGCGTATCTTGTTTGTCTGTCTTGACTAGATTGCAAGCTCCAAGGGGCAGGGACTGTCTTTTACCTACCTCTGTACAATGGTGCATTTGCCAGGTAGCGCTCCATGGACCAGTAATATAATATGTTACTTTACCAGGCTCTGCAAGGAACATCTCTTACAGTGTAAGAAGCATCCTCCAGCTGGGCCAGAGGATGCCAGAAGGAAGCTGAGCTCATCTGCCTGCACCAGCCGGGTCCGGTGGGATTGCCCCCGTTCCTTTACTGAATAATCTCACGCCCACAAGGCGCTGCCTGAGCTCTCTGGACGCGGGTGAAGAGGATTTGAGGCACCTGGGTGACGGGATGGGATGGTAAGAGCCAGGCAATGCCCTGATCTTGAAAAGCAAAGGGGTCGCGTCCAGCTGACCCCAGAGGAAACATTGAAAGAGAGGGGGTTTTTTTGGGTGGGGGGGGGAGTGAGATTCAGGGATTATTAATAAGGTGCTGTGAAGTAGGGCTGGTAGAAGCTGCTGAAGTAGCACTCTGCCATCTGATTACTTTCCTAACTAGCAGATTGCAGTATTCCCTAGCAGTCTGATTATGTGAGGGGAGGGGGGGCAGGGTAACAGCGGTAACTACTCTTTATCTGGCTGCTTTTTGACTGAAATGTGACCATTGGGCCCCCCCCCCCCCCCTTCCTCCGTACGTAGTGGAGGTGAACGCCAGGGTTAAACGTCCTGCCCACGGTCCATGTGACCTTGGGAACGTCGCTTCACCCTCCATCGCGACAGCTGAGGTTCCCCCTCGCCCCCCTCGCCCCCCTTCCACAGCATCCCCAGCCCCTTCGGAGGGACAGAAGCTGGGTGCAGGCCACGCCAGACCATCCCCAGGGAGATTTAACTATTTTAGGTGCTAAGCCAATCTAAAGGTTACCAGGTAATCATGAACAGATTGTTTTTTTAGAGACAGCACCCTGGGGCCGACCTCCTGTACAAAGGGATATGGATGAAGCAGGACTTCAGCAGTCACACCTACCTGGACCCCAGACATCAAACCTTAGGCGAGGGATGAGATGGCGTTTCCCCACCCCAAATCATGACACAGGTCAAATCAAGAGGGCAAGGGGTGGAGGGGGCGGGTGTCTCTTTGTAATCTGGCCCTTTCGGTGATTTGGATGCTGCCGAAGGGGCAAAGCAGGGGTCAGAGTTCCCAGAGGAGCGGCAGACAAGAGTGTCAGTGATATTATTTCAAGGAAGCTGCCACACTCCCAGGAACTCTTCCACCTGCTCCCATGTTCCCCCAGCATTTACCCTCCCCCCCGGAAGTGGTAGATGGGAGAATAGTGACGGTCTGGGTCTGGTGCACGCTCTTCAAGTTAGTGCAAGGGGTATTAGGCGCCCTAGGTGCACTCTACAGCCTTGTGCCCCTCCCTTCCCAGCCCTCACCCTACACAATTAAAAATTGTGAATTTTAATAACAGATTTAAACATGAAAAAAGGATATTCATGGTGGAGTAGCAGCCTAGTGCTTAGAGCAGCCGGCTACAAAAGCAAGCTTCAAATCCCACTGCCACTCCTTGTGACCTTGGCCATGTCACTTCACCCTCTGTTGTCTCAGGTACAAACTTAGAGCCTGATTTACTAAGGCTTTTCTCCCATTCTGTCTCTATAAGAAAAATGCTTAGTAAATGAGGCCCTTAGATTATGAGCCCTCTGGGAATAGGGAAATACCCACAGTACTTAAATGCAATCTACTTTGACGTGCCGAAAAGCAGAATATAAATACAGCAAATATTACACCAGGCCCTAAAACACCAATACACCTCCTATTAGGAAAATAGAACAAGCCAGGCTGCTGTAGATGCCTACACAGAAACGACATGCCAGCAGAATACCTCACCTTAATCACATATGCAGAACACAGATGGACCCTCACCAGATACAGAATAAAGACACCATAAACTATAAGTAGAAATGTGCAGACAACAACTGAACTGGAAACCACAAGATGCCAGACTCTACATTCAGTACAACAATGGAGAAACCGAAATATCATCATTCCTCATAAAACAATAATAAAATCAAGAAATATAATACATCAATGGTAATAGGAAAACTATACTAATAGAAAGAATACATATTTCAAAACAGCTGACAAACAGAACATCTTTTAATAATTAACCTAAAAAATGTTTTTAAAAAGTTGTAAAATATCAATAAAATATTTCAAAACAGAAACATTCATTAACACCCAACAATTAAAATTAAAAAGAATTAAAAAATTCCCCACTCCTTATACCTGGGATCTTTTGATTTTCAGTCACCTGAGATTGTCATGGATTGGAGGAGAGGAACACACAAACTTCATCCTCTCTCTTTCACACACACACACAAACACACACGTTCTCTCTCTCTTACACACTCCACATTCCCTCATATAAACACCTATGCTCACACCACTCCCTGTCTCTCACATATACAGCCTCTCTTCTCTCTCTCACACACACACACACATACACCCACATGCACACACTCTCTCTCTCTTACACACTCTACATATAAATACATATGCTCACACCACTCCCTGTCGCTCACATATACAGTCTCTCTTCTCTCTCTCTCACACACACACACACACACATACACCCACATGCACACACTCTCTCTCTCTTACACACTCTACATATAAATACATATGCTCACACCACTCCCTGTCGCTCACATATACAGTCTCTCTTCTCTCACACACACACACATACACCCAGGCTCTCACTCAGACACTCATATATCCATACCGGCTGCTTCTCACACAAACACACATACATGTACACAAACACACACTCCCTCCCTCACACACGCACACACATTTGCAAATAGCCAATCACTCACACGTTCTCTCATACACCCACAAACACGGGCTCTCCCACACGCAGGCTCTCAGGCCCTCTCCTTCGAGCTGTAGCGGGATGGGCCCACTGCGGCCTCTCTTCAGCTGCAGGCACTTCAGTAGTTTGCATCAAGGTGAGGTGACCACCGCAGGAGTATTTTTTAGAGGGGTGAGCACTTTTTGCCACCCCCAAAATGTTGTGGCCTATGGAACCACCCCGCCTATGAGCAAGATTACAGAAAAAAAAATGCATGCATTATTGTCTGGAAATCACCAAATCTCTCTCTATAGTAGGAAAACTTCTTGTTTTGGCCCCCAGACTGTTTGTCTACATTCTCCCTCCTGAAATGGTCTTAGCAATCAGCCAATGAGATGCTTTCACTAAAAGGTACAAGATAATCCACTCATTAAGAGTGCTTCTTACACTTGTGGCAGATGAAATATTTTACCCAAAATAAAAAGGCAAAATGTCATCTGGGGTGCCCTGTGACAATAAAGGGAAGGGAAGAACTTCCATAATATCTGGAGATATCTTTTACGGGGACCAGGGTCAGTTTAATGCTTGTGTGGTTCTGGTGGATATTGTGAGACCCTCCCTGCTTGAAGATACAGTGCACTGCAGACCTGGGGCTTGGGGGATTCCCTCTGTATCAGTGTCCATTGTGGTGGCCAAAGGTCGCCCCACAGAGTTGTGAGGCATTTTTGCATTTCTGAGGCTATGCTGCCACCTGGAGGCCAGACTTGGTAAAGCAAGTCTGAAACTGTTTTTAGAAGTACATAGGCATGAGATTCAGGATAACCACAAAACATGCAAATGTTGTGCAGACTAGCACAACTCTAGTTACATAAACTCATGAATATTCATTATAGATATCCTGAAAACCAGAGCAATCTGTAGCACTAGAGGTCCAGTTTGCTACCTTTGTGCTGTGAACAGAAAAGTTAGCATGGTGAGTACATCAGACCCATCCTGAAGCCTTTAGCAGTCACCATTATGTGCAAATGATTTACCATGGGATATTTACACATTTAGGATGCATTGAAATAATGCACCATTGATACCACAAACAGCTGTAGAACTCATACTGTGTGCACGAATGCAGAAAGGAGATGATTTACCAAAGCAGCACACGCTGCATTGCTAACACTGAAAAGGGGCTGATATACCAAAGGAGTGCACACTGAAGTGATAACACTGAAAGGAGGGCTGATATACCGAAGGAATACACATTGCAGTGATAACACTGAAAAGGGTTTGATATACCGAAGGAGTGCACACTGCAGTGATAACACTGAAAGGGGCTGATATACCGAAGGAGTGCACATAGCAGGGATAACACTGAAAGGGGCTGATATACCAAAGGAGTGCACACTGCAGTGATAACACTGAAAGGGGGCTGATATACCAAAGGAGTGCACACTGCAGTGATAACACTGAAAGGGGGCTGATATACCAAAGGAGTGCACACTGCAGTGATAACACTGAAAAGGGATTTGATATACCAAAGGAGTGTACAATGCACTGATAACACTGAAAAAGAGAGTTAATTTACTAAGGAACGTAAGTGAAACTGATAAAGGCAAAATGAAAGATGTTGCTGGAATTCTGTTACAGCTTCCCTGATTTCACTGGGGACTCAGGTACATCAGACAGATCAAGATCTGACACTGCCGAAGACTCCAGCAAAGTGCAGGAAACATGGAAGACAAATTCTAGAGACATAAACTGCGTGCAACAGAAGTGAATGCCCAGAAGATCTGGTTAAGGATAATGCAGAAGGATGGAGGGGATGAGAAATGCGTGGCCTGTTTTTCTACGGGACAACATGATAACTATTCCTGAATTTGTTCAGTAGGGGCTATGCAAAGCACGCGTATTTCAGGGATTCAAACTTTTTTTCTTTTTTTTTTTTTTTAAATCCTTGGCTAAGAAGTAGGGGCTTCAAGGAAGAGCCTGGCTGGTATTTGCACTCCGTCCTGCTGCAATCTTCGTGGTCAGGGACAGTACAGCAAGCACCCAATGCACAAAAGGGCAGCTCCCACCAGCAGCAGAAACACCACTTTATTTGGCTGCAGTTCTTCCTTTGCACCACTAGAGGGAGCTTTATGACATCACTGCAATTCCTAATCCCTTCCCAACCGGCTGGGCAGACAACCACAAACAGCACCAGAAGTAGGGTCTGGACTCTGGAGCGACACCTCTCCCCAGGGTTTAGCTGGGTTCTGTACCATTTACTTATTTGTTAAACGTATAACCCGCTTAACTATGAGAGAAAACACAGAAGAACCCTGGAATGTTATGGCTGACATCTTTTAAATACATAAATAAACAGCATCATAATGATCATAACAAGTGTATAGGACCAACGCAAAAAACAGACAAAGAGCGGCGGTTTCAGGACCTCGGCCACATCTAGCCTACTGTGCATCACGAAGTGCCAAAGCCACCAGAGTGGGCACTGGATTTCTGTCACCACTCAAAATCAAAAGGGAATAAATACCGTGGAGTACAAAAAAAAATAAAGGGGGTGGGGGAGGGTATTTTATGTGCAGGAGGTTGTGCAAAGAACCCTGGCTGGATTCAGATGGGAGAAAGTTGTTCACTGCAATCGATGCAGATAGAACACACAGTAATGATCACATTGACTCTAATAAAATCTTGGCAATGGAATAGACAGGTAGTAAAAGAGGAGCAGATGGACCCAAAGATCAGCTGATTCTGAATAAAGCCACCAAGGCTAGCTTGTACAAATAGTCAAAATCTCAGTATAGCATGGAAAGCTTCTGACAGCATCCCAGGGTCTTGGATAATAACTTGCCTTGAAACGGACAAAGTGAACCCTGCATCAAGTTCTCCGTGGAAACGTGGCAGACTACGCTTCACCTGAATTATGAAGATGGACAATTTGCCATTTCTAACATCAAGATCTAGCAAGGAATATTTCAGGGAGATTCTCTGAAAACCTGGTTTGGTTTTGTTTGTACTCTCATTAACTCCTTGGGTTATGAGATTAGCCTTAATCCTGGAATTACCAATCCCCTGCTGATTGTAGATGACTTGAAACTCTATAGTTCTTGTGATGCTCATATAGCAGAACAACTCTGTTTAATGAAGAGTTTCCCAGATGCCATCAGGATGATATTTAGCCTGGACAAATGTGCTAAGGTGACTTTCCTTAAAGGAAAATTAAGCAAAACTGAAATCATCTTCCTGGTATAAAGTATTGAGAGAAAAGATCAGTAAAGAATACTACGGGAGAGCAAAGTTGATATTGAAAAGTGCCTTAACAGCACGGAATGAGATACAAGCTATTAACCAGCTTGCAATTCCTGCACTATCATACAGTTTTGGAATAGTAGACTGGCTCCATAAATATCTTGAAGAATTGGATGTACAAATAAGAAAGCTCCTCCATACCCATCGGGTAATCTATATGAACCAGTATATGTTGAGATTGTACATCCCTAGAGCTGAATGGAGTATGGGTCCTATAGAAATGATTACACCCACAGAGCTACCATAATAGGGCTCCAGGCATACTTAATGGCAACAACGGACCCGAATGTTCAAACAGAGCTGAAGTATTCGAAAGCGAGCAAGCATCCTCGGTCTCAGTCCTTACACTTGGACAGTTGTTCCGACGAATGGAGGGAATGACTGAAAATCCACCAGCACACGAAGGGAAAGAAGCTACAGGATTGGCAAAAACAAGAGAGAAACCCCTTTAAAGAATCAGACCAGCAGACAAGGAAAGACAATTGGCAAAAGCACAAATATAGTGGGAAAACCAGAAAGTTACTTCAGAGACTCCATGTGGATCAAGCTTTGACACGGCCGTGGTTAAGGAGAGGTGAACTGAAACTTATAGGTGAGAGATTGATAATTGCAGCATGGGACGATGGACTATAGGCAAGACGGCTCACAATCGGCATAGAAAAGAGTGGTAAAATGTGGAACAGAACTGGAAACGGTTACACATCTCGTTGCTGGATCTGATGCGCTGAAGGCCCGTATACAGAAAAGCACAACAAGGTGGCATAACTTATTCAGTGGAAGTTGAATAAGTTATTCTAACATCGATGAACCAAACAAACACTGGGAGCACAACCCTACAAGAATAGAAGAGAATGAAGAAGTTGTGATCACCAGGGACATTCCTATTCCCACAGAGAGATCAACGCTAAAAAAAAACCAGATATTGTAGTAAAAACATAAGAAATTGCCATACTGGGTCAGTCCAAGGGTCCATCAAGCCCAGCATCCTGTTTCCAACAGTGGCCAATCCTGGCAAGTACCCAAACACTAAGTAGATCCCATGCTACTGATGCCAGTAACAGCAGTGGCTCTTCTCTAAGACAACTTGATTAATAGCAGTTAATGGACTTCTCCTCCAAGAACTTATCCAACCCTTTTTTAAACCCACCTACACTAACTGCACTAACCCCATCCTCTGGCAGCAAATTCCAGAGCTTAATTGTGCGTTGAGTGAAAAAGAATTTTCTCCGATTAGTTTTAAATGTGCTACTTGCTAACTTCATGGAGTGAAGAAGATGAACGCAAGAATAACATTGCCGATACTCAGTGATTATTCTGTGTAGATTGTATGGAGAAAGCTAAGATCCTTAAGTTTGTATGGAGAAAGCTAAGATCCTTAAGTACTAAGGGATACAACCAAGAAAATGTGGCAGATATTGTCCCAATCATATTGGGTGCCACTGACCTGATTAAGATGAATTTCCAAGAGCACCTTGATGTGTTTCTTATAAGAATTGCACCTTGTGAACTCCAGAAGGAGGTTCTTTGTCACAGTGCAAGTACTAAGAAGGGCATTAGCAGCAAGTTTGAGAGATCATTCCCAGAGTACCCTATTTGACAAACGAAGTTCATTTCTGTCAAGGAATGAACAAAACAAACCCATTTGGAGACCCTGCCCCATGAGAAAGACCCCTCTGATCTCCCTTCTTTCCGACTGCCAGACAAGTTCAGGTCACCTGGGGCAGGCCGAACCAGGTTCTGGTTTTAACGGATCAGTAATCCTGCTTTTCCTAAGGGCTTATGGCAGGGGTCAGGAACCTTTTTGGCTGAGAGAGCCATAAACGCCACATATTTTAAAATGTAATTCCATGAGAGCCATACAATATGTTTAAAACTAAATACAAGTAAATGTGTGCATTTTATGTAAGATCACACTTTTAAAGTACAATAAGTCTCTGAAAATATTACACCAGGCCTTAAGACACCAATACATCTCCTATTAGGAAAACGGACCAAGTCAGGCTGCTATAGAGTCCTACACAGAAACTACACGCCAGCAGAAAACCTCACCTGAATCACGTGCTGTCCCTCACCTAACATAGAATAAAGAGACCAAAACGCATAACAAGAAGCATGCAGACAAAACTGAATTGGAAACTGCAACAAGCCAGAGTCTCTGTATGCAGTGTAACAAAGGAAAAAAGAAACATCACACATCCTTATAAAACAAATCAAGAAATATAAAATCATCAGCAGTAAAACTGTACTAACAAAAAGAACATATTTCGAAACAGCTGATGAGTGGAATATCCAATAATTAAAAACTCATATAAACATTTCCAGATACCAACAAAATATTTCAAAATAGCAGACACAAAGATCCAGTAATGAAAAATAATAAGGATACAAAAATTTTTTTGCTCTGCATACCTGGGAACGTTTGATATCCAGGTGTCCTGAGATTGTTCTGAATTAGCAGGAGGTGGGGTGGTTTGCTTGGAACTTTCTCCTCTCTGTCACATACCAGCGCTCTCTCTCACACTGGCTCTCAATGACACACCTATACACACATGCTCTCAGTCACTCACATATACAAATGTTTTTTCTCTCTCACTTATATAGGCTCTTAATTACACATTTACACACATGCTGTCTATCTTTTCACGCTTACACACACACAGGCTTTCAATCACATAAATACATGCTGTCTTTTTCTCTCACACACAGACTCTCATTCACATGCTTACAAACATGTCCTCTCTTTCTCTCATTTACACACAGGCTCTCAATCACATACTCACATGCTCCCTCACCTAAATCAGCTCTCAATCACACACAGACACACATGGTCTCTCTCTCTCATTTAAACACAGGCTCTCAATCACATACTCACATGCTCCATCACCTAAACCAGCTGTCAATCAGACACAGACACACATGATCTCTCTCTTACTTATACACACAGGCAGGCTCTTAATCATACATACACATGATCTCTCTCACACACAAAGGACACACATACTCTTTCACACAAACAGGTTTTCAATTACAAACTTACACATGCAGGTTCCCAATGGTAAACTTACATTCATGCTCTCTCTCTCACAGGCAGGATCTCAATCACAGACATGCTCTCTTTCACATATACAGGCTCTCAATCATTCACATACATGCAATCTCTCACTCACACACACAGGATCTCAAACACACATGCTTGCTCGCTCATTCACTCTCTCTCTCCCCCCCCCCCCCCCGGGAACTCGCGGCAGCAGCAGCCTCCTCCCAACGCTAACCTCCTTCATTTTCAGCCCTCGCGGAGGCGAAGGCGGAGTCCCATCGGCCGCGGTTGAAGATTTTCATTTTCCTCCGAGCCGCGCTGCAGTCTTCTTCCCGCGCAGGCACCCGATGCTCTCCACTTCCTCTTCCGGGCCGCGGGAAAAAGAGAGCACCGGCGTGCTCTCTTCTTCCCGCGGCCCGGAAGAGGAAGTGGAGAGCATCGGGTGCCTGCGCGGGAAGACCCGCGCAGGCACCCGATGACTCCAGCGCTGGCACCCGGCTGACACCCGATGACTCCCGCGCAGGCACCCGGATGACTCCAGTCGGCGTGCTCTCTTCTCCTCCCCCCCGCGGCCCGGAAGAGGAAGTGGTGAGCATCGGGTGCCTGCGCGGAAGAAGAGACCACGCTAGTGTGGTCTCTTCTTCCCGCGCAGGCACCCGATGCTCTCCACTTCCTCTTCCGGGCCGCGGGGGGGGGGGGGAGGAGAAGAGAGCACGCCGGTGCCGCTGACTCCAGCTGTCCTGCCGCGTTCCGCTCGGGCTGACAGCATTTTAAGCCCGGGCGGCGGAGGACCGGGGAGCAGCTGGGTCAGCGGGGAACCGCGAAGTATGGCGACACGTGTCTGCGAGCCAGATGCAGCCCTCAAAAGAGCCATATCTGGCTCGCGAGCCATGGGTTCCCGACCCCTGGCTTATGGGAACTGCAAGCCCATGCATGCATTGGTATGGAAGGTCAAAAAAAAAAAAAAAAATGAAGACCGCCCTCTGCTCGCCTGGAGCCACAAACCCTACAGGCGGCCAGGGTCATCCTGGGACAACCAAACGGGCTGATCCAGTCCTGGTCAGTACCTCTGGTTTTTCTAAGAGAACCAAATGGAAAAATCAGAATTGCCAATCCCTACATGCAACAGGGCAATGCCCAGGGCTGGATCAGCGTGTCTGGATGAACTGCGCTGAGGCGGCCACCCCTATAGCCAACCCGGACTCTCAAGCCTTCCATAGAACAGCTGGGCTCATTATGAGCTCCCTGGATCTGTTTCCCCTCTCCCTCCTCTCCTGTTTTGCACATCAAGCTTGCTTCTACGTGCCTCGGCCAGCACCCGACTGGGGCACAGATTAATTACTTGGCGCCGATTCAAACTGAGAGGGGCCCATTTGAGCAGGATCCGCAAGGGCGGGGGAGGGGGGGGGGTGTCACTGTGCAGACTTTAGTTTCGCCTGACATGACTCTGCCGCTCGGAATTGCTTTGTTCATTGTCTCTGCGTGGTGAGGATTCCCTGTATGGAAAGGGGAAGCTGCTTCCCCCACATCTGCACTGGATCTGATCTCCTTCCCAGGCTGACAATCTGTAGCTATAGTAACTTGCACCGACTCCAGTGTTCCTGGATTTATAGGTTTCAATTAAATTCCCCCCACCTCCCCCCACCCTTGTTTTCTCTCTGTGAAAATGAAGTTGATGGCTGAGGCTCCAGGCCTGCCAAGGGCTGCAGTGAAGGAGGGAATGCATTTTATTTTATTATTTTTTTTTTAGACAGAATGCTCTTCTCTTTGTCCCCTCATGAACCGAACCTTAGTCCCCTCGTGAACATAAGATGTGTAACGCTGGCTCAGACCAAGGATCCATTGAGCCCAGCATCCTCTCCCTGACGGCCAAGCCGGATCCTCTAGTAAGCACCCAGCAGATCGCAAAGAGCAGATCCATTTCTTGTTGTTCTTCCCCCAAGTCTACCTGGCTAATAACTGTTTATAAACCTCTATCATATCCTCTTCTCCAAGATGAAGAGCCTGAGCCTGTTTGACCATCCCCTTTAACGTTGTCGTCGCCCTCCTCTGTACCTTTTCCAGTTCTGCTCTATATTTTTGAGATGGGGGGTGACCAGAACTGCACCCAGTGGTCGCATCCTGGATCATTTCAGAGGCATTATGATATTCTCAGTTGCCATCTCTAGTCCTTTCTGAATACTGCCCAACCTTCTTTACCATTTTTAACCACCGCTGCACGCTGAGCTAAGGATTTTAACATATTGTCCTCAAAATGGCACCAAGATCCTTTTCCTGGGGTGGTGACTCCTGAATTGGAATTCAGCATTGTGTGCCTGTAGTTTGGATTATTTTTTCCCTATGTGCACTTGTCTATATTAAATTTCATCTGCCATTTAGATGTCCAGTCCCCCGGTCTCACAAGCTCCTTTTGCAGTTCTCCAGAATCTGTTTGTGTTTTTTTTTTTTTTTTTTTTTAATTCTTTATTTATTGCTTTTTAATATATAAACAAACTGAAAAACATTTTGCTTATTGGTAACATCGTGAGTACTTTCATTGCACAAAACTAATACAAATTCTTTTGCCATTTCAAACAAGGAAAATAAATTTATATTCACATCTTTAAACAAAACCTTAGTATGCAAAAGATCTATATAATTCTTTAACCATTATTTATATAATTCCAGTCTCACTCCCAGCAGAAAAATAGTTGGGATCCCGAAACCATTTAAGGAACATATAAGGAAATCAATAATCTAACTTTACTGGTTGCACATAAACTGCAGTCAATATCAATATTTAGGTTATGATGTTAATTTTCCTGGCTTCAATAAACTCCTGCAATTGTTTAGGTATGAAAAACACAAATCGCTCATTATCTTTCATGAGAAAGCATTTACAAGGAAACTGTATTTTCACATTATATCCCAGCCTCCTAGCCTCTTGTCTGAGGGATAAAAACCCCCGACGCCTGGCTTGGGTAGCTGGTGCAAGATCAGGAAATATTTTTACAGCAGCCTCATGAAAATTCAGCGGATATTTTCTAAAATATGCTTTCATTACTAGGCGGATATCCTTGACAGTTATAAAGGACACCAAAAGCGTCCCCCTATTTATAACATCCAGTGTCGAGTCCACTAAAAATCCTGTTAGGTTCCCTGCAAAGGGAGCGTTTTCAGGGTTTCCTGGGCGCGTCGACGAAGGGAGAAAGAAGCAGGAATTAATGGAAGGCATATTTAACTCAGTCAATTCCAAACTTTCAATAAAGAATCTCTTCAAGGTGGTATAGGGGATTTCTCCCACCACTTTGGGAAAATTGATAATACGAAGATTCAGATATCTAGATTTGTTCTCAATAAACTCCATACGTCTAGAGAGCGATTGACTGTCTTTTATTGCTGCGATTTTATATAGTTGAAATTGCTTATTTTCCTCTTCCAATCCGCTAACTTTCTCCTTTAATCCGTCTAGCTTTGCTTGCACATCTACGGATTTTTGAGCGTGTTGTGAGCTAGTGTACTCCAATTTCTCATTCATGGTGTTTATTGCTGAAGCCATGCCGGCCATAAACTCCCATAAGGAGTCTAGAGTCACTTGAGCAGGCCTCGAGGGGATAGTAATTAGATCTTTTTTCGTTTCGCTTCGCGAGGACGTACCTTCTCCCAGATTTTCACTGTTTTCAGTCTGCCCACCAGCGCTTCGATGTTCCACCGGGCTTGATGTTTGGAATCCCGGTTCTATCCCTTCGGTAATCGGTGAGTTAGGGTCTGGGGTCGGGACGGACGCACAAGCCTCCAAGCCTCCACCCCTCGCCGCCTCCACTGAGCTCTGCGTCGGTGGCTCCCTTTGCTCCGGACTTAGAGACACCTCCTCTGCCGGCTCGAGCAGCTGTTCCACGTTGCCCTGCACATCAGTTTCCTCGGTTCCCTGTAAGACTGCAGGACTCACGAAGCGGGTAATTTCAGTCTGAATAGTTATGGCCGGCTTAAGTTCGGTTGGGTAAATCCGAACTTTTCCTTTCCGCTTAGCAGGCATTTTGTTTCAGCAGGAAAAAACAAAACAAGACGAAACCCTCCGCTCAGGTCTCAATACGTGCGGCCATCTTGGATCCTCTCTCTGTGTTTTAACTACTGTGAATAAATGTCAACATGATCCAGCTTACCCTCAAAAGGTAGAAGTTGTCCAAATTCAGTATTTTTTCTGGATATCTTAACACAAAGTAGCCCCCAGCCTCGTCCCCCCCAGCAATCCCGTTTTGCTTCAGGGTCACCATCGCGGATATCCTGAAAACCCGCCCAGCTTGCCACACTTGAGGACTGGAGTTGCCTTTCCCTGTTCCAGTAGTTCCTTGGCTCCATTAAACTCTCTCTCTCTCTCTGTTGGTCTTCTTCTCAGGCGTCCTTTCCATGGTTCTCCGCAACTAATGTTGGTCCTGAAATCCAGTCGCCCCCATAGTTGTGTGGTGGATGAGCGCCTAACTCGGGCTGCAAGGGAATGTCTCCAGGTGGTAAGGTTCAAGTTCAGACGGTTCTCAGGGACCTGAAGCAGCCTGAACAACGTATGCTCAACACGTTTCAAGTGGACCAACCAAAGAATAAAAAAATAAAATAAAATGAAAACTTCTAGCTGCTCTGCGCCTGCCCCAGGTACACCTCGGAAGGGGTTGCCCTCACCCCCATTTGGGCCTGGCTTTGCCCCACTGCCTGCTGGGAGTTGTAGTGCTGCTTGATTTCCCTTAGAGCCATAATTCCCAAACCTGTCCTGGGGGACCCCCAGCCAGTCAGGTTTTCAGGCTCTCTGCAATGAATATGCAGGAGATAAATTTGCATACAATGGAGGCAGTGCGTGCAAAATCTATCCCATGCATATTCATTGCAGTATCCAGAAAACCTGACTGGCTGGGGGTCCCTCCAGGACAGATTTGGGAACCTCTACCTTACATTATCGGAGCTACAACTCCCTACCTGTAACAGGGGCAAAGCCAGGGTTGGGTCAACCCGTTCAGTCGAGATAGGGGTGAGCCGGCAAAGCTCCTTCCTTCCTCTCCGCTCCCAGATGCCTCTTGGCGTAGGCAGAAACACATTTTAAACTCGGTGGGAGAGGGCAAGGAAGAGAAAAAGGTTAGAGCAAGGCTGGACAACCCCCAAATTCCACGACAGTGGGTAAGGCAACCCCTTCCCCTCTGCACGTGTGCATCTGGGGCGCGGCGAGAAGCCATGACTCAACTTGAAGACTGAAGACTTGAAGATGCGTTGATTGTCCACAGTCAACGCGTCTCCAGTGAGCCTCAGTGCACTCGTCCACTTTTTCCAGAGGTACAGTAGGTATGACATCTCCAAAGGGGGAGGGGGGGAAGAGGAAGAGGGGAAGGGAGATGTCTTGGAAGCTAATCTGTGTCATCGCTGCCAGGGTCTGGATCCTGTTGAGAGTCCAAGCCTTAGCCCTCGGGCAATCCAGCATCCCTTAGAATCGTTTCAAACCATCACGCTCCCATTCTGTCGGCTTTTTGATGGGGACTCTGGTACAATTAAATCCAGCTCACATTTGTATATGTATTTATTGCCTGCCTCTCAGAATAAGGAAGTCACTCAAGGCATCACAGCAGTGGGGGGTGAAGCAGCTCATCACAGCAAGACAAGAAGTTACAGCAGCAGGTTGCCGGCTGGCAGGCAATTTATAGCAGGCGGCTCGAAGTGCTCAAAAAATGCTGTTTTACAGTTTGTGGGTTGCTTAATATTTTTTTGCTTTGATTATGCTTAAGAAGGGTCATTAACAGAAAATTCAGATTATTTGTTTTATTCTGGGAAAAATAAGCATTTAGTACTATTAGAATTATTCCAAAACAGTACTTCAGCTGAATTGCTTTTAGTAAATAGATAACACTTTTTGGGGGGTTTATAGCACGCTGGGAAGGCTGACAACCCCCACCCCAGCCCCCTGGGGTGACCCCCTGGCTCTGTTTTTTTTTCCCAGCCAGGCAGATCCCATTGCAGGCACAGAGATGTAGGGTAAACCGATAACATATAAATATGTAGGAGAAAGCACCCTCGTGGTTAAAGGAAAAAAGATGACCTTGGAAAACGACCGGCAGCCAGGCAGGCTGAGGATCAGGAGGACGGTAGGTGGCACCGCAGCGACGAGGTGAGGAGGGGGGGATAGGGTAAGGAGGATCCGCAGTGGCTGATGGTGACCTCCGGGAGCGATCAGGCTGTGCGACACAGAGCGTCCCCACCCCCCAGCCCCGGGGCCGCTGAGGAGAGGAATCCGCGCACAGGCACGAGAGCCTCTCCCCCCACCCACGGTCCATAGGTCGGGGAGGGGCACTGCGGAGCAGCGAGGAGGAGAGCAGCAGCCAACGCTCCCCCCCCCCCCACCCCGGGCACAGGTAACGGAAACTTCTTTCGCACTTTCTGGGGGGCGGGAGGCAATCAACGAGCAGCTGAAGGGAGGAGGCAAACCAGCTTCTTTAAAAGAGCGGGAGGCTCACGATAAACCCGATCCTGATAAAATTGTAATGTTTTTTTAATGTAAAGGGAACGAAGATGATGGTATGGGGATACACGCAAGCAAAAAGAACCCCCCCCCCCCCATGAATCTATATGTTCACCCCTTCCGCATGGTCTACGTAACGTTACAGCAGATTGTAAGAACGTTTCATTTCCCAGGACATCTTTGCAAAGCTTTGGCACGTTGCTCCGGTTTAAAACACAAGTTCGCTTGCTTAGGGCGCCTGCATCTGTGCGCACTTCTCGGTGCAATCTATCGCGAGCCCCTCCTTACCCCCCGCCCCCCCCCCGACGGCTGGTGCTCCGGGGGTGGGGGGGGGAAGAGCGCGCCCAGGCCAAACCGCTCCCCGCGTCTCTGAACGGTTTCTGAGGTGAAAAGGCGGGAGCTGTAACGGCAGCCGCCTGCAGGATGCGGCGCTGATGCTGAGGGGCAGCAGATGCAGGGAGACTTCAGGTTTCTCCTGTTGGGCAAAAAGCGGGGGGGGGGCGGGGGAGATTTTGCAAGCCATAACGAGGACACGGGGGGTTGGCACGAGGTCAGGATTGAGGAGCCCTGCCCTGACCTCGCGGGCATCTTTAAACTGCGCCACCCACCACGGGATTTGGTTGGGAGATCAGCAGGGAGTGCGTGGTCGATGCCAGGCTCCCGCCGCGGCACTCAGCCTCAGCAAGGCTCCCTGACGGGCTGCCGGGATAGTTTTTCCATTCAATAAAGGGTTCACGGAAAGTAGGCGAGCGCGCAGCCACAGCGCTTTTGTGCGACAGGGAGGGGACAGATCGAAAGCCTCTCCCCCCCCCCCCCCCCATATCAAAGGTGCTATCCTGAGACGGTTTACCCCGTTTGGCAGCGCCAGGACGGAGCCTGCTAAGTTACCCAGCTCCAGGGAGGAGAGCGCAGGCCGGGCCCGGCTTCCTGCTGCATCCGGGTACCTGCAGCACTGATTTCAAGGGGTAGAGTCAGGGATTACAAATCCCTGCTGTAAGGTCAAAACCCAAGGTTGGCCAAAAACAGGGGGGGGGGGGGGACGGGGGACGGGGACAAACCTCTGTCCTGGAACTGGATCACGAGCCGCTCTGGTGGCAGCAGGTGGAAACAAACAAAAATAAAAAAAAAGACTATATTCCTTATAACCTGCAATCAAGCGGGCACCACACAGTAATAAAGCTCCTGTCAGCACCGGTCCCTGGCAGTGGAGAGTGGGGAGGGACAGAGGAGCCATCGCTGTACGGATGTCAGGTCTGTGTGCAGGCTCGCCTCCAACAGCCTGGAGGGCACTGCCAGTCTCCCTGCCACCGGGAACCGGACAACAAAGGCACCTGCCTGGGGACGAGGAGGCTGCGGATTTGTAATTCTGCAGCTCCTTCAGCCATGTCTTGCATTAATCCCCCAGACTAGGGGCAATTACATCTGCAGAACTCATTCTCTCCCTGCAACCTGGAAACTTCTGCGCTTTCCGGCACTAAATCAATAGCAGCCCATGGGACTGGAATTTAAGTCTACCAGCGCCTGCTAACAGGCCTCCTCTGACAGCAGGAGCCCTGCCTCATCTCTCCCCAACCACCTTCCTCTTTTGGCCTTATTCTGACTCCTCACTTTTTCTGTCCCAATGCATTTTACTTCTCTTTTTGTAAATAAAAAAAAATAGTGTGCATCTAATCACGGGCACACTTTTCTTTTTTTTTTTTTTCTTAAATCTCCTTCCCTCATGAGTTCAGGGGGCATTTCGGTGTAGCAGGTAGCAAGAGCGCCATCCAGCCGTCCCCATGCTGCCTGCACCTTAAACCGTTAACTGGATTGGGATCTCGCCCAGGATTAAAGCTCTCTCCATGAAAACAGACAATGCTAATAAGTGCCCGGCCTGCGGCAGCTTCTGTGAAAGGGAGCAGCGCTCCTGGGAGGGAATTTCAGTGGAATTTGGCTACAACCAACGTTCTGGACTAGCAGAGCCACAGGGCAGCCAGTGGCCCCCTTTGAATGACCAGCAGCCCACACTTTTCTTACAGATCTGGGGGCAGGCGCTGTGGGGGGGCCTCTTTTTACCGCTGGGCCTAATTTTAATAAATTAAAATACTGAATCACGTGCACAGGAGAGCGGGCGCTCGCCCGCTCTCCCGCATTTTTACTGTATCGGCCCGTAAACTATTACCCTAAACTGCCCCACGGACATTAAAATTGAGGCACAAACGCCCACAGCTCCACTGCAGAGTCAAGATCTTTAATTCATCCCAGACAGTTGGTGGGCACCCAATCAGGGTCCACTTCCACATTACCACACTTTCAAGGGAAGGGGGTGGGGGCCGGAACGAGCAGCGGATCATACGTCTGCTTCGGCCGAGAGAAAATGGAATGCAAAGGCCAAGCTGGGTTTTCCCCACCACTGACATCAGCGGCAGACAACAGCGAGGGGCCAGAGCCTCCTGCTATCTCGCATTCCGGGCCTTGTATTTTGTTCTCTCTCAGCTCGGGGGGGGGGGGAAGGAACAGCAGAGCGGACACTATCCCACAAGTATCCAGGGGTGAAATGCTATGATGTGATTGGGGCTGTTGCAGCTGATACCCCCTCTCCAAGCCTCAGGCTTTTGACCCCAGCTGTCCCCATTTACATTAATAGTTCCCCGCTGCACATCCTGGAAGTGGGTAAATACACGCACCCAAGAGCAGAACACCCAGCAGAAATATCCACATGAAATTAAAAGTAAATGTCTAACCCTCAGCCCCCCCTCCCCCCCCCCCATATCTCCCATTGCAGTGCTTCTTCTGAAACACAGAGCAAAGCAGCGAAGGCGGCAGCAGCAGAGGATAAGCTACATGACTCACCAGCCTCCGCCGTCTCTCGCTCCCGCCGGCACGGGAGAGCCAGCAAAGCATTTTGGCTATGCCTTGTGATGCTGGGCCACAGCCAGGACTAATTGGAAGAATGATGCCCTAGTAACCACGCACAGAGTTTGGGGATCCAGCCAAGAGCTGAAGAGGAGGGGACAGAATGGAGATAATTAGCAGATAGCGGCAGTTTTCCTGACAGGAAGAAGGGTCTGGGTGAGGTTAGTATGGGAATGACTTGATTTGGGAGCATCACAGGGTTAAGGATTTAAGTTTCCTGCGGCAGCAGTAGAACATGGCTATTGGAAGGCTGAAGCCGTGTAGGACTTTGACAGAAGGGGCTTTCATTTTGGGATCTTCCTTCCCTTACATCAAGCATCTTCACCTTCTTTGGGAACGTGGATCCTGCCCGAGCCTTACGGTTGGATACAGATAAACTTTTATTTTATTTTATTTTTTTTTGCAACCATGGGCCGGCCTGGAAAAACAGGCTGTTGGTTCTAGATATTTTCCCCGAGAAAGATGAATTCCACTTTCCATCTGCAGACAGAGAATCCAAATTACGTGCCAGTGCTTAACCACAGCTGCAGACCAGGGCAGGAGGCAGCAGAGGCCACAAGGCCCAACGCGACTCTCCCCAGCGAGGAGGAGTTTGTGCTCCCCACCTTCTCCACAGCTGCAAAGGTCAGGGTGGCCATCACCTTTGCCCTTTTCATATCCTCGGCTTGCTTCAACATCATGGCCCTCTGGACCATCACCCAGAAGTACAGGAGGCGCTCGCACGTCCGGATCCTAATCAGCAACCTGGCGGTGGCTGACCTCCTGGTCACGTTCATTGTGATGCCCCTGGATGCTATCTGGAACATCACCGTGCAGTGGTACGCCGGGGACCTGGCCTGCCGCGTCCTCATGTTCCTCAAACTGGTGGCTATGTACGCGTCGGCGTTCGTCACGGTGGTGATCAGCCTGGACCGCCAGTCGGCCATCTTGAACCCACTCGGTGTAGGGGATGCCAAAAAGAAGAATAAGGTCATGTTATCGGTGGCTTGGGTCTTGAGCATCTTTCTGGCTGTTCCTCAGGTAAGTCCATTCTTTTCCTCTCCCACCACCACCACACTAGACCAAGCTCAGCCTTCAAACATGATATTAGCCGGTATTAATATTCTTATGGCAGGGTGGGGAGAGCATTTCAGGGAGGAATCATGGTCATAGCCTTTAAGCCAAGGAAGTGGGAAAACGCAGCGCCTGCTCATGCCCATATGTACATCTTGCGTACATAGTGTTATCATGGCATGCAATCACTGCTCCTGTTATGAATAAAGACAGTGCTGCTGGCCTGATGGCTGGGCAGTAGGGTGGCCCTGCAGGAAATCACAGTTTGATTCCCTCTCCTGGCTTTAGTGGGGGATGTTGTGAGGCAGCGCTCGCAGCTTTGCTGGTTGGAGCTGGGGAAGGAGTCCCAGCCTTGGCACAAAGGGTAGCACCCATTGGTCAGACTTTGGGGGCACACAAGCCATAGCCTGGCAAGGAGACAAAGCCTAGGACTGTTGATATTAGACGAGATCGGGTGGGCAGGAGGAAAGGGAAGAAAATCCCGGTAGTGGTGCATCGCAGTCCAATAGCGGCCGGTTCTGACAGAGCTGAAGGAACCTGGCAGGAAAAACAAGTCACTGCCGATGGGTTTCTAAACCATCTCGAAATGCTTGTTGAAGATTCACAAACCGTCCCTGTTCTCACCCGTAAAAGTGGTGAAAGCAATGCACTTCTCTCTGGTTTCTGGGAAGGTGGAGGCGTTAGGAGAACACAGGTCCCACACCCCACTTCTCACCGTCCGCTTTCCCCGTGACCACGACTCTGTAATTCAGTTCAGCCCTTCGCGTTAAGAAGCGCTCACACTGAAGCATCGCTGCCACTCAAAACATGCAGACGGTGGGGGGGGGTGGAAAGCAGCAGAAGCAGACACTGATTGTAACAGCCCCTATCAATCCATTCTCTAAACACTGTTATACATCTCTGACAGGTCTGCACAGTGCAGGCAGGTGATGGGCAAACTTCCCCTCCCACACACAGCTCTGCCAAAATCCAGCAGTACCCCCTTCTCTTCATAGCCGTGCACCCTACTCCTGGCCTGCAGCAGACCCTGCCGTTTCAGTACAGACTCCTCCTCAACATACACACACAAACTCTGCCAAAGCACCTTACTCCTGAGTCCAATACTGAACCCCCATCCTCAGTCCTGCCACCCCACACCCCACACACTGTATCCTGTGCTTATACACTTCCTCCTGTTGGTAAAAGGATGCTGGATGAGCTGAAACTCTGGCAATCCTCCTGTGGCAGGAAGAGAGATTTTACCATGAAATGTCCCAAGGGGGTCCCTTTCCCTCTGATACTTTTGTCAACACCCAATCCCTTTACAGAGCACCAAGGCAGTAGCAGGACAAGCGAAGCATGGGTCTTGGTTCAGTATCCCATACTCTTCTGTCAGCCCTACAGGAGGTACTGCTACCCCTACAGGGGTTTAAGAGTCCCCACCACCGTGCACAGACTGCACTAGGACAGCGACTCTGTGCAGGCAGAGATCAGGGCTGTGGCACAGCCTCAGCCCGCAGGAGGAAGGTTTAACAAACGAATCAGTCACATTCTAGCCCCGTAGTGACAAGAAGGCTTTTCCGAATGGCACTGGTACCCTGCCGTTCTCTGATCCTTTTTCCTGTGGGGCGGGATGGGGGTCTTTTCCAGCTTTTCGTGTTCCACGCCGTAAGCCGTTCCCGGCCCGTGCACTTTATCCAGTGTGCCACGGTGGGCAGCTTCCGGGCGCACTGGCAGGAGACGCTCTACAACATGTTCACCTTCGCCTGCCTTTTCCTGCTGCCTCTCCTCATCATGGTGCTCTGCTACTCCCGCATCCTGCTTGAGATCTCCCGCAAAATGAAGAAAGCTGGTGGTGAGTCGATGAGAACCCAGAACCGCCCTCATTTTCTTGTTTTTAAACAAATAAGCCTGACTTTTAGAGCTGGTTAAAGGCACCTGGTGACAGAGACCTAAATCTTTGGCACCTAGCGAGTTCAAACCCCTCTACCGCTGCTGGGGACCTTGGGCAAGTCACTTTTACCCTCCCCATTGCCTCTGATATAAACTTAGATTGGGAGGGTCTTTGGGGACAGAGAAATACCTCCGGTACCTGAATGTAATCCGCTCTGAAGTGCCGAAAAGTGGAATATAAAAATAAATTTAAAATAAGTCTACTTGACCACAGACCAGGTACCAGCACAGACAGCAGCAGCACTGCAAGCTCCCCACCTCGCAACAGGGATAGCTGCAATACAAATTTCTCACACACATTTCCACCCCTGCAAGCCTCCCTCACACAACCCCCACGACAGAACAGGCAGCAGCAGCGCAGCCGACGTCACGTGGCCTGGAGCAATGCAAACTTTAAATCCGCAAAAGTACTTTTTTTGCAAGCATTTGGAAACTGCTTTAAAGGTCCAGGCTGTTGTCCACTCACCTATCCAAGTCTGTGCATAAGCGACAGGTGACCCAGGCTTCACGCTTGCAGGCCGATGGCAGGTTTTGATGTCTCTCTCTCTCTTCTGCAGTTACGTCCAAAGAGATTCATCTCAGACGATCCTCCAACAACATCCCCAAAGCCCGCATGAGGACGCTGAAGATGTCCATCGTCATCGTGCTGACCTTCATCGTGTGCTGGACTCCTTACTACCTGCTGGGGATCTGGTACTGGTTCTCCCCGGAGATGCTGACCAGAGAGAGGGTGTCACCCTCCCTCAGCCACATCCTCTTCCTTTGTGGCCTCTTCAACGCTTGCTTGGACCCCATCATCTACGGCCTTTTCACCATCCACTTCCGCAGGGAGATCCGGCGGGTCTGCCGCTGCACCAAGCCGACCCAGGAGCAGGACACCGCCTCCGTGGCCACTGCCTCACTGCGCATCTCCACCTCTGCAGTGCCAGTTAAGAAGGCTGGCGGGGGCCAGAACGGTCTGGAGAAGTACGACCTGGAGGTCACGGTGTTCAGCCTTCAACAGGGGAAGTGCGCACAATGTAGGAAGAAGATGGCAGAGAGCTTCATGTGAGCTGATCCTCTCGGGGAAAGGAGGGTGGGTCTAGGGGGTTGAATGAGTGCCAAGGTCACCTCCCCTGTGCCATAAGCAGAAGTGTAAGCCCCCCCCAGTTAGAGTGGCCACCAAAATAAAGATGCCATTTCCTCATAGTAAGGCCCACACATCAGGCCAAGACATCTGTTTACTATGCAGGGCAACAGTTCTTGAACCAAATAAAGATAATCATCTGTTCCTTCCACTTTTCTCCGAAGCATTCTGCAAACCCAAGTGCACTAGGCCAGCTATTGCTCCCAGCAGCCCAGGATAAGCCCCAATTATTCTGTACCTCCCCCACCTGATGGGATCAGATTTTGGCAGCATCTCACAAACCACTATCCCACTTACAATGCTCTGATTTGGGCCAGTTTTCCATCAAACCTACCCACTAATAGGGTAACTTGCCAGCACCTTGCTTTATTTCAAGCAGCTCAAGGCAGCCAACATACTGGCCAAGATTCCACCTTTATTTTCCACACTCCCAATTCACTTTTTGAGGAAGAAAGGTTTGGGGAGGCCTGTAGGTACACAGCTGCCTGCCCGTGCATCCTGCTCCGGAGAACATGCAGTCTGAAGCAAAGCCGACACCTAGTGGGGTCACATCACATTGCTCCGATTCAGATTCCCTTAGTGCCAAAGTAATGCAGACGGTGATTTAAAATAGAGGGGAAAAACAATTTACAAATCTAATAACCGAGCAAGTAAAATGACTCGACACAAAGGATAATTCCCAGGTTTCGGGGCGGTCCATACTGTCCTGGTGCCTGCAGCTCTTTCCTTAGACAGGAGTTATCCCAATTTTATAGTTCATTCTACCCCCCCCCCCCCAGGGAAATTCACCACCACCTCCTTTATATGCATATATGCAGGGGGGGGGGGGATGGGGGTGTGTGTGCAAGTGTATGGTGGAGAACTAGGACCGGCCACAGCTGCAGGTCCAGCAAACCGTGAATTTTACATAAGGCCACCCTCACAGCACTCCCATCTCCTTGTTACTGTTTTTCTCCTCCTGAAGAAAGAGCAAAATCCTTAACTTGCTGGGCAGAGATGTTTAAGGAACTACAGTGCTCACCCTTTGAATCAGCTTATCTTAGACAAAACCAGAGGCCAGCACAGACCGAGATCCGGCGCCGTATTGAGGGGGGACGACGACACACGACTGAACTTCATCTCCGAGGCAGAGCCAAACTCCCCCAGAACTCCCTGCAGCTTTCCTGGGAGCTAAGCTTGAGACGGTAGACAGGGACTGCAATGGTGGAAAAAAAAACCCCAGGACCCCCCCAGCACTCCCTGCAGCTTCTTCCAGGAGCAGAGCGAGGACCACCACCTAGTGACTACAATCCCAGCTTGGACCTTTCCTGGCACTGCTCCATGACTAGGGTTCTCGACGCTCACAACTTACGTCTAAAGCTGCCCTGAACATGACGCTGAAATAAAAATAAAGTGTTTGGCAACCATTCCCCACAAAATCCTGCCACTACCATCCATGTCCAGCTTGGCACAACTCTGTGGCCGCTATCCAAGGAAGTATACGCCCTCCCGCCAGCTGGCAGACAGTGACAATCTAACCCACCAACATACTGTCTTGATTTGCTGACTTCTCAGAATGAAAGCCTGTGCGTTTGACAAAATATCATACAAGATCCGATTCTATTTTTAAATGGTCATTGAAAATAATTTATTATTAAAAGCTATGGAAAAATATATGATTCAGACTTGCCCTGCAAGAGCTGCAGGGGGATGTGTCAAGCTGTTTTCGATGCTTCATGCAAGGAGCTGATGGCTGCCTCTGGATAATCAGCGGGATGGGGGGGGTACCTCTTGTGTAGAGGTCTTTTTCCTAATCTTTTGTAGTTAAAATGAGCCGGAGGGGAGGGCGAGTGGGTAAGGTCTGCTGTTTAGCCTGGGGGATATGGTATGGAGCCCTGCTGGTTCGGGGAAAAAAAACAGCCTGGACGCTTTGCAGGATGCCATCCTTATCAGATCGATGTAAGCATTACCCAAAGGCAAGGTGTTCCTGAACAGGTAAGACCCAGAAGGACTGTTCAAGAGGATCCCTGCTAGCCACAAAAAGTTCAGCTGCTACAACATTTCAGGATAGGTTTCTTGCTAACCCAATAAAAAAAAAATATATATGTGCAGAGGTCCTGCAGGGAAAACAGGCAGCCAGCTCTTAAAATCGGAGAACCCTTGCCAACCACTTGACGGGCACGCGACCCTTTACAATGCTGCCCAACAGCTTATGACAGCAGCACATGTGGCCTTCCAGCTAAATGAAACCCACTCTGCCAGTTACTCCTCATAAGATCCCCCCTCTCGAGGGAACGGTGCCCTAGTGTCCCGGCAGCTTTTCTCTCCACACAGCAACGTCTAAATTTAAACACCAGTTAGTCCGCATATGGTTACTAACCTTTTTTCAGATTTTATTTAGGTGTGAACATTTTATACAGGGTTCGTTTGAATGTTGTGGGGAAAGAAGTGATAAGTGCCCTGTACACGGTCGTAAAACCTTTGTCCCCTCGGCCACAAAACACGGGAAGTCTACATACCACGTACACAGGACTCCCGGGTCTGGATCGGAAGAGTTACTGGGGAAATACCTGAAGCTATTCAACATAAAAATCTAACTTTGGTAAAATGCTCCTAACACAGCAAGGTACTTTTCAGATTAAAAAAAAAAAATTGTAAACCCAAAAGAAAGTTGCCGTCAAAACCAAAGGAACCGAAAACAAATTAAAACTTATGTAACATTCTGAACAACAAGGGGATTTGGGGGGGGGGGGTTTCACATCCAGTCTTCAAGGGACAAATCGAACACGGATGAAGAGACCTCAACGGCGTCTTCTGTCTCGGTCTCTCTCCCTATCCCTGTCCCTGTCCCTGTCGGGGCTCCTGCTCCGCCTGCGCCCTCCCCTGAAAGATAAAACAAGAGTTTACAGTCCTCACAGTGAGTGAGCGCCCCGTGGTCTCCCTTCCCCAAGCCTTACTAGAACTCAAGAGTCATCGGACAGGGACCAGATTCAGAAAGGAGGGGGTCTCGCTGGTTAAAAAAAAACCTTGCATCTCTCAGATTACAAACACTGTGGGGTTTGGGAGAACCGAGCTAGGGGATGGGATGGGAGGGCAAAGACTCCCCCCCCACCCCAGGGCATAGTCCTGCCAGAGGTCTTTCCAGCCTTGATCAACACAAGAGGATGACGGTCAGCTCCACAGCCAGCAAAAATGGGGAGAGCGCACAAAAGAGTTCACCTCTGCACAGAGAATGCGAGTGGGTCTTCCCATTTCTCTGGGTGGAAGGGGGCTGCTAACGTGCCACAAGGGTCAGGGTTGCTCGACTTTGGTCATTTCTTTTAAAGTTCGTTACTTTACCAGCACCTCGGCGTCATTTCAGCTTTAGGAGCAGCTTTTTCATGTCCCACTGAGATCGCAGACCTCTCTTGCAAGATGCTACAGCACCAGCAGGAACTGGTTTGTTTTTTTTCTATTCCCATCGTACTGGGGCAGGAAACTATAAGAACTTCCCATGAGTGGCACAAAGTGATAAAAATAATATCCAGGTCTGGCCAAAAGAAGAAAAAAAAAAAAAAGCACTCAAGTGGCTCTAAAGCCTGAGGGGGGCAATTCAGGATCTCACCTTCGTTTTCCTCTCGGAGGTCCCCTGACGAAACACCAATCCACACTGACCGCCTGCCCCATCATGTCCTGGCCGTTGAGCCCTTCCATGGCTGCTAGCGCCTCCTTATAAGTTTCATATTCCACCAGGGCATATCCCTGCAAGAGGATGGAAGGGGCAGTGACTTAGACCAAGAAAACCTTCCCGAGAACCTCACAAGTCAGCCTTCCCTACCTTCAGATAGCCCGTCCTCCTGTCCAGATTCAGGTGGACATTTTTTATCTCCCCGTACTCCGAGAACTTATCATGAATGTCTTCCTCGGTGGCTTCCTCGTGTACCCCCGTCACAAACAGAATCCAGCCTTCAACCGCTGTGGCCGTGCAGGCAGAAGAAAAACCAGAGCTTTACCGCATGCAGACGTAACCTGGACCCCCCTCCCACACACAAAAGAAAAAAAAAATAGTAGCGGAGCCCGTGACAGGGGCGGGCGTGGATACGGCCATAATGTGCACTGCGCAGAACGCACAGGGTCTGGGCGGCCCCAGAGAACACAGACGCTGGGAAACACAAGACAATTTACAGCAAGAAATCTACTTGACGGCAGAAAACGTGCTGGTGACTGAATTCTGGGACACAGTAACACTAAGATCCATCCCGAGTCTGACACACATTGCATACGTTGCTAACAGCCTAGAAAATTGTGCTCACAATTCTATGAAAAATCTTTTTTCTAGCTCTGTGGGTGATCAATAACATACCACATTTTTATTCTTTATTAAAAAGGCAAAATAAGCTGATGTTCTCACAAGCGTAACCTCTCTATTATATCACTGTTACTGCTGGTGGGTCTGATCCTTCCCCTCGCTCTGGGGATCCCTCAAGGTTCTGCCCTCAGTTCTAGACTCTTCTCCATCCTCCTCCCTGACCTGGGCTTTCATCTCTCTGAGCAAAAGTGTGCACATCACTACTTTTCTAATGATTATGCAGATCTCTCCTTTCCTACAATTGCCCCATCAACTTCTGTTTCCATCACACATTTGTGGTCCACCCCATGATGGAGGGCCCCACTCTCCTAACATACGCTGATCCACCTCTCCTGGGCGCGCGATTTAATATTAAAATGAGCTGCCGCGGTAAAAAGGAGACGCTAGGGGGAAATTATGCGTCCCTAGCACCTCCTCAGCATTGGGAGCCCAGGAAAGCTGACTATCAGTCAGGCCGATACAGTATAGTAGCCCAGGTTTGACGCGCTAGCTTTACCCCTTATTCAGTAAGGCGTAATAGCGCGTCGAAAACACGATCCAACCCCCCCCCCCCCCCGAAACTAATAGCACCCGCAACATGCAAATGCATGTTGGTGGCCCTGTTATTCCCACAGCTAAACTGCACATTTTACTTTCAAAAATTAACGCCTGCCCAAAGGCTGGCGTTAATTTCTGCCGGCACGGGGAAAGTGTACAGAAAAGCAGAAAAAACTGCTTTTCTGTACACCCGCCGACTTAATATCATAGCGATATTAAGTCAGAGGTCCCAAAAGTTAAAAAAAAAAGTAAAATTAAAAAAAAATTTTTTTTAAATTGGCCCGCAAGACGGACGCTCAATTATGCCAGCATCTGTTTTCCGAACCCGTGGCTGTCAGCGGGTTGAGAACCGACGCCAGCAAAATTGAGTGTCAGCTGTCAAACCCGCTGACAGCCGCCGCTCCTGTCAAAAAGGAGGCACTAGGGACGCGCTAGTGTCCCTAGCGCCTCCTTTTACCGCAGGCCCTAATTTGCCTAGGCCACCCTCCTGAATTGCACACCCAGAGGAGAGCAGGCGCTTGCCCGCTCTCCCATGCGTTGTTCTGAATTGGCCTGAGTGTGAGTTAGGAAACGGATGCTCAATATGAGCGTCATTTTCTCCTGCTATCGCCACAATAGACAAGGCCTGGATTGTGTGCCCAGAAATAGTTTTTTTCCTCGAACATTTTTTTTTCTTTAAAATTATTCCGCTTTTAGTGGTCCCTCCGAATTAGTATCGTGATGACACTAGTAAGAGGGATCACAGAAAGCAGGAATTTGGGGTTTTTACAATGCACCTTCGAGTGTGGCAGACCTTGGCTGGCGTAAAATTTGCCGTGTTGCAAGGGTGCATCGGCTGCGCAGGAAATTGTTTTCGTCACAGGGATTAGCTAATAACGCTATTGGCTATGTGCTTGACTGGACGTGCTAACCCGTTTTGCACCAGGGGTTATGGATGTGCGTCCAATCACATGTTGAGCCGCAGCGCACGGTATTGCATCAGCCCGTCTGTATTTTGCTAAAAATCAAGGTTCTGTTCTTTCCTGCCAAGATACCAATCTCCTGCCCTGTTTCTAGTTCTTTCAACATTGATGCTACTCCTCATTCTGCTGGGAATGTGTTCTGGTCTTTTTCCAGTTTCTGAGCTTTCTCTCTCCTAGCTCTATGGAATAATCACCCCTCCCCCAAGACATTTGGAAACCAGGCAGCCATTTTTATAAACAGGTTTTCATGTGAGTTCTTCCTGTGAATGTTTCAGATACTTACATCTCTGCGGACCCGGCTCATCACCATCCTGTTCCACGCTGTCATAATCCTCGCGTACCCGGGCCCTGGATCCTTCCTCTGAACAGCAAGTGTGACAAACCACATTAATTTATGTCAGTCCTCTGTGTATTAAAGAAGCAAGAAGGGGCCAGCCTGGTGGAAATGCTAAGCGCTGCCATGCAGAACAACCAGTGTTTGAATGCTGCCTTAAATCTCCTGCTGGCAAAGCCAGCCAGTAATACAGTGGAGACTAGAGATGCAAATCGGAACCAGAATCGGGTCGGATTTCAGTTCCGATTCACATCTCTAGTGGAGACAGTACTCACAGCCCCTGGTGGAGGGAGGGAGTCCAAGGCATTACACAAGTGACATTTATTTCATTTACAGAATTATTGCAATTTCCATAAAAGGGTAAGAACCTGGCTCTTTTTTTCAGACTCCCTCCCCATATTATTTGTTTGGCTATGTTGGAGCAATACAGCAGGTGTTTGTAACCTCTCTTACTGGCCACTTATTCTTCAGGTCATCATCATTTATGGTTGGTTCGATGCTTACTTAATGTTAATTTCCTTTGATATTAGTGTTTACTTTATGTTTGAGAAATTCTGTACATCCCTTCACGTAGTCAGTTTGTGGCCGGGGAGACAAGACACTGATAAAAGCACAGTGAAGTACACAGGCTCGCTCATACTCACCTGAACCAAATCCTCTTCCCTTCCTTTTCTTGGCTTTCTCCTTCAGTTTGTGAATACTTTCTGTACAGGTAAAGGGAAGGTTTAATAAAAAGAGTACAACAAGACCAGAAAGAACTTCCCCAAGACGTCAGTTGCATAGAATTCGCTCTGGTTTGGGCCCAATTTGTATATTTCGGTCAGCAAAGACCTGAGACCAGGGCCTCAAATTATGGGCTGGAGCAGGGAGATTATTTCCCAGGCCTGGTACCACCTCTCAGATTTTATAGCGTTACACCGGGGGCCCCTGACCCCGCTCACCGTCTCCATCCTCGTCCATGGCGAAGTCTTCGCCACCCGCCTCGTGAAGATCCAGCACGTCCGCCATCTTTCCGCCGCCACCCGACTCCTGAAGCGTACGCACGAAGCCGAGTAAACCCAGACCGGGAAGAGAACAATATTGAGGGGCGGGGAAAACGGGGCCGCGGAGAGCGCCGGGATATTGAGGGGCGGGGAGAACGGGGCCGCGGAGAGTGCCGGGATATTGAGGGGCGGGGCCGCGGGGAGCGCAGGGATACTGAGGGGCTGCCAGGAATTTGAGGGGCGGGGCCGCGGGGAGCGCTGGGATACTGAGGGGCTGCCAGGCCAGGATTGCTAAAAGGCAAGGTAGCGGGGAAGCAGTGTTGCCAACCTCGCTTATTTACCGCGAGATTGGGCATCTTTTTGTAGTCATTCGCGGGTTTTTTTTACCGATTCGCTGGTTGCTTTTAATTGGGCTATTTTTTCTGCCAGTCGCGGTTTTTTTGGCTTGTTGGGCGGAACTTGTGCTCTGAATCATGTTACAGTAATTGGCTGCTGCTGCGATGAAGCCTGTCCATAGAAGGCGCACCCTATCCCTATATTGCAGCAGAAAGCCAATCAGAGCAGAATGTAAGTCTTGTTGATGCACAGGACACATTTTGTGGGCAGACCCACCCAGCACAGCATCGCACGTGGGCAGAACGGGAAGGCCAGCAGCACAGCATTGGAGTGCAACAGCCAGGTATCAGGAGGGAAGGAATTAGTATGTTGGGAGGGGGAAATGAGAGTGTGGGGGCCAGAAATGTGCTTGGAGGGGGTTGGGGAGAGGGGAATGAGTATGTGAGTGCCAGAGATGTGCTCAGAGGGGGGAATCAGTGTGTGTGGGGCCAGATATGTGCTTGGAGGGGTTAGTGTGGGGGCCAGAGATGTGCTTGGAGGGGTTAGGGAGGGGGGAATGAGAGTGTGGAGGCCAGAGATATGCTTGGTGGGGGGTGGGGAATGAGTACGAGGGCCAGAGATGTGCTCAGAGGGGGGAATCGGTGTGTGCGGGGCCAGAGATGTGCTCGGAGGGGTTAGGGAGGGGGGAATGAGTATATGGGGGCTAGAGATGTGCTTGGAGGGGGGTGGGGAGAGGGAAATGAGTATGCGAGGGTGTTAAATGCTATAAAAAATAAAAAGTTTCAATCTCACGTGTTTTGGGCTTTTTTTGGGCTTGTTTTTTTTTTTTGGAAAAAAGTGCTTGTTCTTTCATGAAAACCTGGCAACACTGGGGGGAAGGTGCTGGGATACTGAAGGGCGGGGAAAGCAGCCATCTAGCAGGCCGATACAGTACAGTGCGCTCGCCTGCGAACTTTACTGTATTGGCCCGTAGGTCGGGAAAGCACCAGCCTAGTAATGGCGCTCTCTGTGGTCAGCTCTTTGGTGCTTGCCTTCCACCACGAGGAGGCTGAAACTACAGGTTTGTACTTCAACCAAGGAAGTAGCGGAAATGCTGTTAAAGGAGTAGCATGGATAAGAGGGGCTATGAAAATGGGTCTTGCATAAAACCCTCTTAATCGATGCTGTATGCCCTGCCTCCTTACAGAAAAAGGTGATTAGGACAGATGGCCTTTGACTGGAGACAAATTTAAAAAAAAAAGGTAGTGTTTGGTCCACGTACTTGAGTTTATAATAATTTAATTAATCTTCTAAAAAAATGGGAGGTTACCCTTTTCCTTCTGCCAGAAGATTCATTATAGACACTTCATTCACTTATAAAATGAATGTTTGGGCAGAACTATAAAAAAATGCTCAGGTGAAGCACTTCATCACTACTAAAATGTTGACTGTTTATGTAATACAAAGCTTCCATTAGAACTACTAGAGCAAATGGGAGTTTGAGTTTCTAATCTGCAAGGCCGAAATATACTACTTCCTAGCTCTTGAAACGGGAGTTATGTGTACAATGCATGCTTCTACCACTGCCCACAACAGAAATAATTGTATCAAGATGTTCTTTACGGATGCCTTTAATAAAAGCACAAAGTGATAATTTCGGCCTCTGTGATTTAAGACTTGGCTCTCCTGTAATTACTGTTAAAAGCCATGTCATAAAAATGGTAGACAAAAGGTGGAAAAAAAATACTAAAAGTTGATTACCCTATCCCTTATTGCTACAGGGCATTCTTATTTGATTTATATTCCACCTTTTAGGAACTTCAAAGTGGATTAAATTCAGGTACTGTATGTATTTCCTTATCCCCAGAGGGCTCACAATCCAAGGCAAATTTTTTGTGTTTATGGGGAAAATGTTTATCTTTCTCTTAGCTTGGTCATCAATGCCATACTCCGTCTTTCCTTCATCACTCACTGCCCCATCACATCACAGAAAAAAAAAAAATTCTATTCATGATACAGCTCTTTTCTTAAATACGATTAATGCATATATCTTCCTTCTCTGTAGGAAGAAAGTTATATTTTAATTCTGAAACTAATACAAATTATGCTAAATCCACATGGCCTGCTTTCAAAAACAGCCCCACAATTCCATTACATCTATTGGATATATTATTTCTCGTTCTCTGCAAAGACTATTTATAAAGAAATAGAAACTGTACACATTCTTTACCAGTTCTTTTATTATATAAAATTATGCAGTAAAAATACATAAATCTAACTGTTCAAATAGTTTTAACAATGATATAATCAAAAAGCAGAACAATGTAAAAGAACTTTTGCCATAGTTGTTTGACTGATTTATAATCATACAAAGTAAAGCAAGTTCATGGTCTTGAGAAATGCATTTCATCCAGAACCCATGTTGCTGATGTAACACCATTAAGTATATTTGTCAAAATATTAACTAAACAGTCTCATCTTTCTTAATGCAAAGTGATGCACTTGCAGAAGAGCAACCCAAATTATAGCTACAAAATGCAGGGTTCCACATTAGGAGTCACCATTCAGGAAAAGGATCCAGGCATTATTGTTGATATGTTGAAATCTTCTGCTCAGTGTGCAGCAGCAGCAGCAACCAAGAAAGCAAATAGAAAGCTAAAGATAATTAGGAAAGGAATGGAGAATAAAACAAAAAATAGCATAATGCCTCTGTATCACTCTATGGTGCAACAACTTACCCTTTGCAATTCTGGTCACCACATCTAAAAAAAAAAATATATATAGCAGAAACAGAAAAGGTACAGAGAAGGGTGCCTAAAATGATAATAGGAATGGAATGATTCCCCTATGAAGAAAGGCTAAAAAGATTAGGGCTCTTCAGTTTGGAGGTGGGGGCTATAAAATAACGATAATGGAATGGATAAACACAAATTGGTAGTTTACTCTTTCAAAAAGTACAAAGACTAGGGGGCATTCAATGAAATTACTAGGTGATATATTTTCTCCTATTTAGCTTAAATGTATTTTTACTCAACACAATCTCTTGAATTCATTGCCAGAGGATGTGGTGAAAGATGTTCGTATAGCTGGGTTTAAAAGAAGTTTAGGCAAGTTTCTGGAAGTCCATAAACCATTAAGGTGGACTTGGAAAATTCACTGCTTAATCCTTGGAATAAGCAGCAGGGAATCTATTGACTTTTGGGATCCTGCCAGGTATTTCTGACCTGGTGGCCGCTGTTGGAAACAGGATACTGGGCTTGATGGAGCTTTGGTCAGACCCAGTATGGCAAATATTATGTTCTCCATGGACAAGCACACATGAACAGACATGTAAGTGGGAAAAATCAGTCTCCAGCAAAGAGTTCTGGCATGGTTAGTATAGATAAGGCTCAAAGTTCTTGAAGATTTTTCTGAGCACGTGGGCAGCTTCCCACTCAACCGCCAGCAGTGAGGAGATCCTCTGTTTTTATTCATCCACCTCAAACATGGGTTATGCCCCTCTCTTCAACATGTCTTCCAGAAAAGGTCAAATACTGTTTAAATCTTGAGAGAAATGTTCACGCAAGATGTCTTCAAAAGACACAAAAGGTTTTCGCTGCCTTGGAAAACATCATGACTACCAAATGTAAGTCTTGTGGAAGTATGTCACCAAGAGCAAGAATTTACCAAGATCTTAAACTTCAATATGAATTAACTAACTCCAGTGACTAGGAAGAAAGTAAAAAAAAAAAAATTTGGATAAAGGGGCAAATTTGCCTAACAGGGAACGAAATCAAAATCTAGATCACCTAAGCACTCCTCCTCCAATCCCTCTCATTTAAGCTCAAGGAGTAGAGGTTGTTCCCCCGAAAAAAATAAAGATAGTAACACAACGCAGATCAAGTGATCAAATTTAAAATAGACATCGTTCAAGGAGTCACTCTAAACTGGGATCAGCATGAAATTCACCAGCTTCATTGCCTAAAAAGAAACAAAAATACGTTGCATAAAGATAAACACCTATCGGCGCCAACAAAACAGTCAAGTTTCGGCACAGAAGACAAAGCTATCAGCACCTACATTCCACGAGAGCTCTGCACAGACCCTGGTGCCACCATCCTTGTGGACCCTGGCACTACCAGCTAACTCGGCGCCGCCATCTGTGTGGTCATCTGCACAGACCTCTCCAAACATGGCGCAGAAACCAGCACAACCCTTGGCGCCAAAATCAGATTAAAGGGATATGGCGATTCAAGAAACTGAGCTAAACTCAGATTTAGAACAGGAACCTCCAACACCAAAACTAAGCCCAATTTATGTACCATATTCTCCATCAGGATCGAAGGCATCTTTAGAGTCTGCTAAATGAAAGTCATCTGCTTCCCCCAAAAAAAGCAACAAAAAAGACAAAGCATGTGAAAACTATCTGATTCAGATTCTGAAGACCAGCAGAAAGACTCATAAGCCTAAAAAAAGCCCTTACGATCAAGAATGATTTGGAGGGAAATATATATTTTTACCTTTTCTACACAAAGACCACACTTGTGAAGAAAATGTGGTTGGAATTTGTCCATAAATATATGAAGGACCCAAAACAAGATCCACCTAGAGATAGTCAACCACAACAACAAAGTGTGTGTCAGATTCCAGCCAGCCTGATTCTTCATCAGAAGAATTTACATATTCAGCATCATCTACATCAACAGTGGATTCGTTGGATTGGACTTACCATCAAACTCTTCTTCAAATGATTCAACGATTAATTCCCCAGTGAAAGACAACACTTATTCAGCATTTATAAAAAAAAAAAAAAAAAAGATGGCTAAAATTAACAACTTTCCTATTGAGGAAAGTACACCTGCACCTAAAGATGAGGGAGTCTTACAATTTATTCGGTCTAGGTTAACCAGTAAGACAGTCCTTATGTTGCATTCTTTTCTTAATCTGCAAGATGAAAAGACGGACTATTCCACAGTCCTAGGAACCTAAGAATTAAGTATGCCATCAAACAATGTCGAGGTCATATTAAATCACAATTAGCTCACAAATCCCTTATAGTGCAATCAGCTATGAAGCATGCTAAAAAAAAAAAAAGTCTTGTCTCAAATTCATCACCTGGTAAGGATCCAAGGATCTTAGATTCATTTATTAAAATTTCTATACCAGTATTTGGTGGGAACAGTCATATCAGTTTACAAGATTACATAAAACCAGTTATACTAAAAAATCAAAATTTACAAATGATATAACGACAATCCTAAAAGGTTAAAAGCTTTATTACAATTTTCATAATAATGGCCTAACAGTGAGACATCTGGACAACAACATTCAACACTGTGACTAACTCAACTTTGTTTCACCTCAGCCTTTAGTTCTTTTCTTTCTTTTTTGTGATTTTTTTGCTTCCCAAATTACTGTCACCATCATTAAACGCTTGCTGAAAAAGCCACGTTTTGACTTTTTTTCTAAATGCCATTCTGTTTGATTCTAGCCGAATGTCGACTGGTACATTATTCCAGATTTTTGGAGCAGCAAGTGATAGGGCTCTTTCCCTTACTGATGTTAGTTTTGCTGAGATCACTGAAGGAATGGACAGCAAGTCTTGCTGCTATTTTACAGTCACACATTCAAGCACACCAAATTCAAATCGCTCAATTCTTGATTAATACCTTAAATGGTATAAAGGGTTTCAGGGAGGTTATCCCTGAAGACAAGCAGGAAGAATTTGAATCATTATGAGGGAATAAAACATCTCATACAGTGCCTCTAGAACATTAGCCGTAGCAATAGAGGCAAGAAGAATGGCATGGTTATGAGCTTCAAATGTCTGCGAAGACGTCCACGAAAAAATAGCTGATACTCCATGTAAGGGTGAGAACCTTTTCAGAAAAGAGGTAGAGGAGGCTGTCGAATCACTTAAAAAGCAAAATCTAGCCTTACAGACTTTATCCTCCAACTCAGACCACCTTCAGAATAGGAAGGGTTAGTTCTATTCATACCAAGGCTACTTTAACAATTACAACTATTATCATAATCAACCAATCAATCAGTCTCAAAGAAGCCAAAGATCTCGCTCTGTCAATAGAAGCAAGTCGGCACAACAACTCTACTCCAGCGCTCAACCAAGTTTTTGAAACCAGATAAAACCCCCAATCCTCCACAAATTCTCCCAAAGGAAGAATAAAGACATTTTTCAATGCATTAATGGGTATTACACATAATTCTGCATGGTTATCTAAACTTCCAAAAACTCCCTAAAGTCCGTTATTGCAACACCAACCCATCAACTCAGATAAAATCTGAGAAACCAAAACAAAATCATAGCCCTGCTCCAATTGCACGCCATCGCAAGAGTTCCACCATCCCAAGAAAAGCAGCAATTTTATTCAAAATATTTCCTAATTCAAAAGAAAAGGGGAGAACTCTGTTCCACTTTAGATCTCATACTGTTAAACAAGCATCTCTGAAAAGAAAACATTTTGCATGTTTTCGTTACAGACAATAATGCCATTTCAAGCAAAAGACTGGTTAACAACCATAGTCCTAAAAGGCTCAAACACAGAAAATTCCTCCAATTCTCATTTCAGGGACACCATTTCCAATATCAAATCCTACCATTTGGCCTCTCATCAGCACAAAGAGCACTCACCAAGATGCTAGCGGTTGCAGTGGCTCATATCTGAAAGCAAAACATTCTCATATTCCCATATTTAGATGGCTGGCTGATCGCAGCGACATCAAAGTCAGAGAGCATTCACCATTCAAGGACAGTAATACAAGTCCTACAACATTTAGGATTCCCAAAATTTGCAATTTATTAGAGCCATTCTCAACACCAGGAACATGATGGCTTCCCTCCCATGAAGAAGAGCACAGGCACTTCAAAATTTGATTCAGCAACTGCTCAAAAAAAGGACAGTACCAACACCAGAAAAATGCTAAGAATAATTAGACACATGGCATCAATGGTTCACATAGTTCCCAATGCAAGACTAAAAATGAGAAGACAACAATGGCATCTGAAGTCTTATTGGACACCATGACAACCAGAATACCTGTATCAGATCATTTAAAATAAAAAAACAAAACAAAAAACAAAAAAAACAACTCTTCTTTGGTGGACAAACCTCACCAACTTACTCTGCGATCAAAAATATACTTTTCGAAATTCAAAAAAGGATTGCTACAGATGCATCATTATGAGGGTGGGGAGCCCATTACCAGAACAGAAACATGCAAGGCCAGTGGTCCAATACTCAGCGCATTTGCACATAAACCAATTGGAAATGTTAGCTATGTACAAGGCACTACAAACATTCAAATTTCACATTGAATCTGTACTGTCGAACTGACAAACAGAAACAGGTCACCATGTTTTACAATAAGCAAGGAGGAACAGGTTCATTCAGACTGAGCAAGCTTGCGTGCCGGATATGGGATTTGGCAATTTCTATGTGAGTAACGCTCTTAGCAGTATTCTTACTGGGAAAGGACAACATACTAGTTGATCGGCTAAGTAGACAGTTAAAACCACACGACTGGGAGATGGACAATCACATTCTACAATCAATCTTCAAAGTGTGGAACACTCCAAGATAGATCTGTTTGCTGCACCTCACAACAGGAAATTAGACTCCTTTTGCTCCAAAATCAATTCATCAAGCCCTAGCTCAAGATGCATTTCTAATTCAGTGGTCTCATCTTTTTCTCTGCGCCTTCTCACCAATACCCCTAATCATAAAGGTAATCTCAAAGTTAAGGAATGACGGGGAACAATTTTGATAGCTCCGTTCTGGCCCAGACAACCGTGGTTCCCATGGCTAAACTACCGATATCCAGCCCAGTTCATCTGCCAATCAAGCACAACCTAATTATGCAAAATGGTTCCACAATATATCCAAACCTGGCATCACTAGTGCTGACTGTATGGAAATTGAGGGCCCCTATAATTCAGTAGCTTTCTCTCCTGGTATAGCGAATATATTGAAAGCGTCAAGAAAGCCATCTATACAAAAAGCATACTTTAGCAAGTGGAAGAGATTCTTTATTTGGTGTAAATCTCATAATATAGGGATGAATAAAACCCGCTTGTCTGGACTGATCTGGGTATGTTCAGGAAACAGCTATTAACCTACTTGCATCATCTAAGCGCAGAACATTTGTCAAGCGCCCCATCAAGGTACATTTAAGTGCTATAGCTGTGCATCACTTTTGCCTTTTCAAATTCAGAATCTCAAAACCCTCTAATATAATGTTTCATGGGAGATCTTCAAAACAAACCCACCCTTAAGGGCACCAATGCCAACTTAAGATTTAACTTACGTATTAACTAAACAGCACCTCCTTTCGAACCACAGGTCTCCATCCCACTTCAAATTTTAATCACGAAAACTCTTTCCTTCTAGCCATTACAACCACTAGAAGAATAAGTGAATTTCAGGTACTAGTGACCTCCCCCTACATCATCTTCCATGAGGATAGGATAAGGACAAACCTTAAATTTCTACCAAAGGTTAGCTCCAATTTCCACATCAGTCTATTGAGCTCCCAGTTTTCCTCCCAAAACCACACACAAAACACAACGGTTATACCATAACCTGGATTGCAAAAGAGCTTTTCTACTTGAAAATAACTCAGGCTTTCAGAAAATCTACAGAACTTTTCATTTCTTATGCTGATTTTAAGAAAGGCGAGAAGGTATCCAAACAGACAATCTCAAATTGCCACCACATAAACTTTTGCTATACTCCACTTCACCATATTAGACCTCCTCAAATAAGAGCAGTCGCAACCACAACAGCCTCTCATAATCACAGGCTGTTATCAGAGACATTAAATGCAGCAACATGGTCAAGCGCTAATACCTTTACCAAGCATTACTACTTGGACCATTATCTTAGACTATGCACAGAATTCGGAAAGTCAATACTGGAAACTATAAGCCATTGAAATAGGACTGTCAACTCTTTCCGCACATTTTCCATGAACGCAAAGTACCAAATCGCACTTTGCATCCACAGCTTGGGAATCCCACTCGTGTGGCTGTTAATGTGTGCTTGTCCACAGTGAAAGCAGTTTCTTACTGTAACAGGTGTTCTCCGTGGTCAGCGTGCAAACAGCCACACAATCCCTCCCTCCTTCCCAGAAAGACTTTAGGAATACACAAACTCTACAGGACTCTGTACCTAAAGCTGCTGGAATAAACTGAGGATCTTTTCACTGCTGGCAGTTGGGCAGGAAGCTGCATGCTTGCTCAGAAAAGTCTTCAAGAACTTTCTGAGCCTTATCTATACTGAGCAGGCCCGAATTCTCGCCACAGGCTAATGTTTCTCACGTGTGGCTGTTTGCGTGACGACCACAGAAAACACATTACAGGTAAGAAACTTTGCTTTCTTCTCTACTACTACCTTCCACGTCCCTTCTGCCCACTGGGTAAAGAAGATTTGCTGCCAAGTGCCATTTTTTCTTCACAATCCATGGGGCTGAAGTGTTCTAAATGCTGCGGTCAGCACCTCCCCCCATGCAGTGCACTGAACTGCACAGAACAGAGATACAGGCAGAAGTGCCAGCAGCAGCAATTTAGCCCTGTGGGCTGAAGAGGAACACGTGGCACTCAGCAGCAACTCTTCATCCCGTGGGGGTATGGGACGACAGAAGAGGTGGGGCAAGGATGGAAGATGTGTGGGCCCAATTTCAATTTTCACATAGGGTGTTTAGTCTAGAGCCAGCCCGGGGAGGGGGAGAGAGGCCAGTGGTAGGACAGGGCTGGGAAGTTGCAGTTTAGCAAACAATCCATTTGAATGCAGAGGCATAGGGAGAGGTGATAAGGAGAAAAAATTCAGATAAAGGAAGCACAACCACTGCAGGCCAAGGGGGAGCTGGGTTGAAGGGCTATAATGCCCTAGAAACTAAACAGGTCAGTGCTGGCAAGATGGTGATGGGCAGATACCCAGCAAAGGCATGGGATACAGGCAGCCAGATGTTCAGGTAACAGCCTCACTAGCTTTAGTAGCCTTTTAGATTACAAAGCTTGGTGGTAAGATTGAGGTGGTAGTAGCTGGGTATTGGGGAGTACATTCGGGAACTTGTATGTTCCTCTGCACAGAATGGCAGAGAACCAAAGAGGATGAAAACAAAAACTGACTTGGATAAGAAGCAAATTCTTACAAGCACTCAAGCTTCTATGGCTGGTAGCTAGGATTTATTAGAATTGTGGATTTAAGACTGTGGTGCCCAAAAGGCAGATGACGGGGGTAGGGGGGTTCATCCTTTGCAATCAAAAAGCAGCAGGGAGAATCCCAGTTTATGGCCATCTTCAGAATTTGGCACATGCGTATGTTGCCTATGGCTAAATCCAGTCCTGGAGTTAACTGGAAGGGTCTTTCTAGGATTGAAAACAGCAGATGTATAAAAGTCTCTTGCATGCTGCTTTTTCAAGGCTTGGCTACACCATCGTTCCAGACCTGGTATTTGTTTCCAAGGACACTATAGTCAGTGTAAAAGTATTTCCTACTCTGGTGGAGTGGAGATTGGAGGGCCCTTGAAAATGTGTCTGTTAGCATTCTCTTTTGGGGTTCTTTACCATTTCTGCCATAGGACTATGCAGTACTGAAACGTGATCATCCCAATTTCATATCGCTAGCTGAGCTATCCTACATGAAGGCTTTATTAAAAAAAATAAGTCGAGAAATGTAGAAAAAAAAGCATAACACAACTGCCAACTGCACAAGCTACAACACACTGGTTACAAATAAAGTTTACAAATCTACTAACAAAAGCAAATTATGAAAAAGGAAACTCAGATACGGGAGTCTTAAGAAAAACACCAAAGTATGCCAGATAAGACACCGTGTTCTACAGCTAGAGACCCAACAACCCCTCTTTCTCACAGAAAAGGGTATGGCACCGACTCCAGCTTTTCTTAAATTACAGAGCCCCAACGTTGTAAGGGCTGTCTTATGGAATAAGATTATCTTCCACTAGCAGAGGTAGATACAAGCGTTCAGCATCATGGTTCTTTCCTCTTACACTGTGTACTATTAAAGAGAGCCCATTCACAGCACCTTTGACTTCTAGTGGAACTGTACCGCTCTGGAGGGGATAGCCAGAACCCCACAACCTGAGAGAGATCAGCACTACTGCTTCACCATCCAGGCAGTGATGGTGAAGCAGTAGTTTTGAAAGCAACTTCACAGGTCTTTGGCACATCTGGGTATGCAAGATTTGCAGATTTCAGCAAGCTTATAAAAAGGTGGTCAGGTGCTACTCAAAAAGCAGGTGTCGTACTTTTAGCAATAGAGTCCCTAAATGGAGCAACAGGCTGGTCACAGCATGACACCAAGATTCAGTTATGAGTTTATCTACTGTCAGACTATACGAACAAGCTGTGATAAGTACATACCTCATCTATTTATGGCAGATGATCCCATAAGACTTGAAACTATTCTTCACTAGAAAACAAGCAGGGATACAGCTATATCTTTAAAGCAGATGTTCTCAAGATCTATTGTCCACAGTGATCTATGAATATGTACATGGATCCTTCTGGACTCTACAAATGTTAGTATTTATCTCTGATGGAGAGAAGCAAACACATCCAAGAACCAGAGTATGAAATCTGGTGATCTCCCATGCAAGAAACACAGGGTCACAGTAGAGTGGAGAAAGACACAGTAGAGTGGAAAAAGACATGATTTTAAAAGCTGAAATGGAACGGAGAGCACTAAAAAACTCATATGCAAAAGTTGTGGTCAGCAAAAATGTCTCAAAAGCTTGGAGGTTTTGTTATGGCCATTTGGGTCCTTTGCAGACTCTGTATAAAAAAAATTGCTTTTTATTTGTAATCTTCCAAAGTAGCAGATTTCAAAGTCACATGATAAATGCAAGTACATTATAACCAACATACACGCAGCCATCTCAAAGGCAGAAAAAAACCCGTGTCATCTGCACCAGAACAAGTGCTGGGCAATAGAAATTTAAAAACAGGTACTAAGAAAGCTGTTCCTTCCCATACACTGTACAACATTTAACAAGTAGCAATATCCTCTCCCAGCTCTCAATTTCACCATTAAGTCACTGTTTAAATTCTATTTGCTCTTCGCTTTTGAGGAGCTGCACAATCACCCCCATACAAAATAAGACTTTTGATTGGTTCCTGCAGTGCCCCCGCTGCATGGCAGTCATCGAGACCCAATGACTATGCAACTTATGCTAGCATTGCTAGTCTTGAGTGTGTGTGTGGGGGTACCACGGGAATTGCAGTGGAGCTACTTAAATGTGCAACAGGATTTGGCATTAAAATATTTTGATGACTTAGGGCAAGTATTACTACTTATCATTTACCCTTTTGAAACAGCACATGGTACAGAGGAGAAGGTTTTCATCCTTCGTAATTTGCTTGGTCACACAGGTAGTTGGCAAGAGTAGTACGTTTGGAACTTGGGTCCCACTTCTCTGCTCTAACCACTGCCCCATCTCACCAGCTTTGGTCAATGAGCCTTGCATCTTTCCTCACTTCTCCTACTCAAGCTTAATTTATCTGCTAAAAACCATTACATATTTTAATACTAGGGGGCGAGCAGAGAAGAGGGGAATTAACAGTCAGCTCTTATCAACCACAATGTCTGGGAATGTACGTATATTTGGTTTTATTTTAAAACCAGAGGAGAAACAGATGGAAAGATAGATGCTATTTCATTATAGAGAATACTGCACGATAGGTCTTCATTGTTCTTAAATAGGACAACAGAATTCTTGGGTTTTACCAATACACAGCACAAACTGTCTTCTTGAAGTTTATGTATGGGCTATCTGAAAATATTTAACACAGCAGCTGCCATAAGAGGGTTGAACAGTCAAGGAAGGCAGAAATCATTTTTCTGCACAGATTTTCACACAGTGCAAGGCAAATGTTAAATTGGCACTTAAGATTTAAAACCCAAAATTAATTTAAAGATAGCTCTTAGGCCAGCCGAACGACTCCGTGGCAATGCTGCCATGCCAGAGACAAAGATTTGATTCCCAGATGCAACTTTTCTTGGGCTGCAGATGCTGTCACAGCCATCGCTAAACAGCGGCACCCACTGGCTGGCTAAAACTTCACACCAAACTCTCAAGGGAAACAGTATCCATGCCTATCACCCACAGGACTAGATGGGAAGGGGAGAGGGATTCTAAATGGGATGAAAACCCCTGGGTAGCTGCAAATGAAGGCTCATGGTATCTACTTCTGACTGAGCCGGAAGCTTAAATGAGGCAGCAGCTGCCAAGCCAAAAAATAAAAAAATATATTATGAAGGCTCTGAAAGAAGAGAAATCTGACCTAAAAAAAAGACTCTCAGAGGAAATAAAATCAGGAAACTGGTCATCTCCAGCACTATATGAAAATATATTCCTCCTAAAATACTAAAATGTTATAATTCCAATGTTTATATGTAATCCCAAAATGGTAGTATGTTAAAAATCGAATGAGTAACAGCAAAATTGGGACAAAACCCATACTGATCTAAAAATGCCATGTTTAACACTTTCCATGGTACCTGGCTAGATTTGGAGAGCTGGGTTTCTTCTCTCACTAACACTGACAGATGCATAAAATGCACAATTTAAAAAGGATACAAAAATCTGGGAGTACCCAATGTAGTGTTAAAGTATTTAAAAAGTCTGTACAGATTTTTGTCTTAAAAAATACCCTTTAAAAAAAAAGCAAAACAATGTGCAAGTGGTCAGCATTCTGTATAAAAAGGACAAGCAGCTATAGATTCAGTTTGAAAGCTCTGAACCTTCTCTGGGCTGCAGGCGGAGTCTAGCAGCTGGGGGCATGCAAGGTCCCCAGCTGACCGGCCGCTAGCATCAAAATATCTTTCTTCTCCTTGTGATAGCGCAGTTCCTTGCCAGCAAGCCGCGCTTCATCCAGCTCCCGCTCCGTTGATGCCAGTTCCCTGGTCAGGGTGCCTGGCATATCCTGCTCGCGGTTCACCCAGTCCATGGCCATCTGGTTTCTCATGTCATCATCCAACGCGCGATGTGAGTAATGAGCCAGCACTTCCTATCAGAGGAAGGGAGGGATGGAGATGAGGAATCAGCATAGTACCCAGTAGCTGTATTTGTCCCAAAGAAAACAGGATTCTTTGCTGGCTGCGATATCTTACAATATTAGTCAAAGAGGAGACCCCATTTAGTCTAGAAAGTTCAGGCCCAACATCTCTACATGATTTTTAAGTTGGTTAAGCCTACAGAGAAACAAGCTCTGAATTACAAATTTCAAAACACAGCTGCTGAAAACAGGAGCCACACCATGGCGCTGTGTAGTCCATATGGTTCTACTGTATACTCTGGATATTCTCTCAGCAGCAAAAGTTGAAACATGCAGAAACTGAATTCACAGCAAGATGCTTGTAGGACTGTGTTAGTAACAAAATTATGGACAAGGGAAAAGAACTACTACTTTCAAAATGGGAGACCAAATCTTATGAGTCCATGGTTTACAATAATTTAGATTTTTTTTTTTTTAAATCATTACTTTAGCTGTACATCTGTGTGGCATTTTCTAAATAGAGGAGACTTTTACATAGTTGTAATGCCCACCTGTCGCGAGCACTGTCTCTCTCTCATGGCTTTAAGGCTGCCATTCCAGTGCAACAGCTGGAAAACAGTCATCAGTTCCTAAGAACAAAAGCAGACAGGTTACAAAGGAAAGAAGGTCTTTAAGGGGAAGAGCACAGCAGATCAATGCAACAAAAAAAAAAAAAAAAAAAGATTGAAATTGAGAAATGGCCATTACCATTTCATAAATCTCTTTTGCAGGATTGACTGTACAATATCAAGCAACTGGGCTTTCACAGACTGCCTTTTTGAAATAAATTCACAGGCATGTTCACAAAGTAATCATTTGTGAGGTTTATGCCCCTTTTCAAGCTGCACAGATTGCTCAGGGATTTGGTTCCCGCAGAAGTGCTGAAGGATGGAAAGGCATAGCCCTCCCCTCTTACCCCCTCTGATGAGCAATTTGATGGTTTTACAATTCAACAAAGTTTGAAACAGATGTCCAGTGACATCTTATGGTCAGCCAAAAAGCAGCAGAAGCTCTCAAGAAAGCTTTATCCTAACATATCAGGTAAGCAGATGTTATGCACAATAGACCCCCAATGAGAGCTATGACAGGAAAGGATAAGGAGTAAACCTCCAACTTCAACAATACCTGGAACTCCAGCATAGACTTTCCTTTATTTGATTCCAGCATGAAGCGAAAAGCACCGATTCCAGTATTAGGATTGTCTGCTTCTTCTCTGTTACCCTGAAACAAGCAGGATAAAAAAATCTGATTCTACTGAAAAGAGGTGCAGGATGAATAGTTTTTGGGTTTTTTTAAATAGTTTCCTTGTTTATGTTGAATGTTTGATTCTTTAAATAAAAGAGTTAAAAAAAAAAAAAAAAAGCAAACACAAAGTCACTCTTAAAAACCTTCAGTAGGATTGATTTGGCAAATCTGTAGCTCTGCTCTGTTCTAGATCTCTGGTAAGACATTTTCTCTAATGACAGGAGCAGATGTGTAAGCTGCAGATGCAGAACTGACAAACACATTTTGTTTTCAAAATGAAAAATGCAACTGAAAAAGGAAACAAGAGCAGCTATGGACATAACAGTGGCAAGAAATAAGAAAACCCTCCCCAACACCTCAAGTGTAGTATTTTAACATTTAAATTCATATTTAAGATGCACAATGAAGAGAAATAAAGGTGAATAATAGAAAAAGTTTTCCTGGACATAAAATAAGAAGAATGCATTGAAGCCAAAGTTAACACAGAACACAGCAAAGGGCTTTTTTTTTTATGTTGAAGTAAAAAAAAAAACATGAATACTCGTAATATATTCCATGGCACTTAAAGATTTCCAGATGAGATTCCCACACATGCAAGAGTGCCAAGAGATGCTGTCTTACAATATGCAACTGTCAAAACCTTCAGATGCTCTTACATTAAACGTAGCCAAGGCCTCCAGGACACTTCTCTCTATGAATTCATCAGTAATTCTCCGAGACGGATGCTCGTTAAAGACAGAGTTCATTAACGCTATCTTTGCTGCACTTCTTCTAGCTTCTGCTTTGGTGGGACAAAACTGGGGGGGGGGGGGGGGGGGGGGGGGGGAAGACCAGCAACAGAAGAAAAGGGCTGGATGAAATTAATTTGTCACGTGCTATTCAATGCTTACTGCATGACTATGTGCTGCTTGCTTTATGTGGTGTTGAAAACAGCTTTACCAGACATCCTGAAGACATTAGATGCAAATTGTGAACTGCAATCCAAACCAAGCAGAACAAAATGAGAAGACCGCTCAGTCAGCATATGAAAATGAACATAAAATTAATTATACTCGCCCAGAACTCAAGTGCCTGCCATAAAAATGAGCTTCACTCTCCAAAGTAGGTTGGCTGCCCAAATTCCCTCTGAATCTGATACTGGGCTGTATACAGGGTGAGCAGTGTTCCAGCTGATCTAGTCCCTGTTTTTCTTAAAGAAATCTAATCTGCTGTAACTACTCTAAACCTAATTTTGTAACACACTTTGAAAGGTGTGATATAAACAAGGAGGAATGTGAAATCTGAACTACATCTCCATGCATGCAGTGGGACTGGATCAGCCTGAATTGGGGCTACATGGTTACCTAGTGTACAGAGTAAGAATCACCTGGACTGTGTACATCAATTTACAATTTCACACTACTTTTACATTTTTAAAACCTAATATTAAAAAAAAAAATAAAGCCTAATTTGGGATGGCAATACAAATTGCATCAGAGTCTACATTGCATGGGTAACTACTTTCAATTGTGTAAAATGAACTATTCTGGGCAACATGCATTAAATACAATAATTTTACCATTGTAAAGCTAGGAAACAAATCTTCAGATGATCTGTCCAATGTATTCATGCTTTCCTTACCTGGAAGCTACCAAAACAGCTCCCTCCTGGCAAGGTAACAAAACAGATGTAAGGAGGACTATTGGAAGGAATCATCTCATACACAACAAGGGCTCCGTTCTTCAGGTCAGCCCCACGGGTTTGTTTCATCTGCCAGAACTCCTGAAGAGCCTCCACCACATTTACTGGAAAGAGAAATCAAGAGCTATCACGGTTTAGAACAGGACTGAATAAAGTCTGCTACATTTGATTGCTTATCCCAGCTAAGTTTCCAGTCATGGTCTTGGGTGACATCAGGCAAGCAAAACAGCACAAACCAGGAGCAACCTGCCCTGGGATATACACACTGGGTACGTTCTAAGGCACAACACTAATGACAAAGGCATACTACTGTGTGCAATCATGTACCTTATTCCATTTTTTATTTTCCAAAAAGATCATTCTAAATTGTTTTTGATATATAGGGAAAAGGAGGCAGTCACTCATGGTGGAGGGATTTTTCCTACCATTTCATAACCCTCTAGTAAATTAATACACATGTAAGTCATAATGCAATCACATATTTAAATGTTATGAAGGCATGCAAAAAAAAAAAAAAAAAAGATTCTTCCAGAAACTGCAATTCAGATCACATGTGTAATTCACAGAAACCTCATTCCAGCCAATTTCATTCCTGGAGCATGCCATAGACTCCAGCTAATCTCTGGCTTTCCCCTCACTATTCTGCAACTAGGAATCCCATTGTGGATATCAGAAGTGACTGAATGCCCAAGATGTTGCTTTTTATTAAATCTGTATACTATCACTAGACTAAATTACATTACTGTATCTTAAATTTAAGGTAATCTTAATAGAAAACAAGATTTTAATCCCAAATTTTAAGTTTCTATAATGCTGTACTGGAAGGATTCTGCTTGAATTGATATAACGTGTAACAATTATCCATGAGAAACAACTTTTATTAACCTAATGTATAAGTTACATTATTATTGTTTACAAACTTGTTTCGCTATAATTTAATATTGATTGTAAAGCTTGTTGCTAATTTAATGTTCTCTGTAAACCGAGGTGATGTTTGCTAACGAACCGCGGTATATAAAAATCCTTAAATAAATAAATAAAACTTTTTCAAGGCTAAATACTGCAGCTATTTTATAGAGCTTAGGAAGTGCTTTCCTATTATACTTCCCCAAATTGTATCTTTTAAGACTCAAATTCATGATGTGTGTATGGGGAGATTAAAAGAAAAACGGGCAGGAGATTTCAGTTTATTTGATTTGTGAAAAGAAATTCAATGCTACATTTATCTTTACATGTAACAATGGTGATGAATGGAACTTGCTATTGACATTGTTGAAATGTTTTGTAATATTCTTGTTCTTTCTGTACCAATAAACAGTATATTACATATAAGATACATAACAAATGTATCTTTAGTGTCCAATTGAAATATAAAGAAAGCATTTCTAAATCTAAACTCTGGACGCCAAAAGCATAGGCAGATTTGGTTACTTTATAGAAACTTTCTACTAATTTAAACAGTCAATAGAAATGGGCTCCACAAATCTAGATATAAATACACAGACTACTAACATCAGACAAAACCTGCCAGGACTATCTAATCCAGTGTTTTCCCTAACAGTGTGCCACAGAAAATTCACCACTGCCTGATGTTGAGATCCTTCAGCACTTTGAGCAACAAGACACCAGCAGTAGCTCTTAAACATGTAGCAGCTGCTTTCTGAGAACATGCATAATCATGCATGCCTCTTCTTCCTAACTACAGCATGAACTCTGGAGTATGGTAAGTAATGGGCAGCAGACAGGGCATGGATAGCTGGGTCCTGCTTTGTATAGCACCTCATCTTCCCCCTCGTGAGCCTCCTCCTTTGCATCATCCTAGTCTGTCTTATCCCCAAGGCTGAGTGCAAGGGAGACAGCACGCACTGAGCCCTGGATGTGACTTGCTGACTATTGGCAACAGCAGCAGTGGAGCAGCTCTGGCAGCCACATGGAGCAGCCGAAGTAACTAACTCAGCCAGTTGCCTGCACTGCACTGGCTTTTTCTTGGTCCACTGTGACTGAGTCCCTGTCTCCCCAAATGCTTCAAAATGTGTCCTCTCCATCTCCGTATTGTCTGCTTCATGGAGGCTGGTGTGCCCACTGCCTCGCAACATTTTTGTTCATGTAAATGTGCCTTAGCCTTAAAGTTTGGGAAACAATCCAACCTGCCTATCTCACCACCTACTGCAATACCACAGATCCTATTTACCCTCATTTTTCACCTCTAAGGAATTTGAACATTTCCCCAAGCCTTTTTGAATTTTTTACACTCCCCCTATGTTTACTGGGTAGCTGCTCTCTACATCCACCAATCTCTACTCACAACCAACAGTTAAATGATTATGTATTTTAAACAGTAACACTTCAATATCTATATTTCTTAAATGATGCAAAGCTGTGGTAGTTATATTGATACCGGAGAAAACTGAAGTCTTTGCAAGTAATGATATCTTAACACTACACAAGTCCCCACATCAAACCTTCAAAAGGAATCAGAACCTCTAAGTTTTCTTTTGCATGCTTCTATCATCAGCTGACTAAAAACAAGCCTTCCACAAGCCATTGCCCTCCTGGATAGGAACCGCTGTGGAGCACAGGCATGCGCAGCAACAAAGTATACCTCTAACAGTAATCCAGTTCTGCTCATAGCATGCAAAGTCAACATGAACTAACAGAAGCCTACAAAGTTCATCAACACCCTCAGTTTGGGACTCAATGACATGGACAATTTCAAAGCCATTTACCAGAGAAAATAATTTAAACAAGTAAAATGGCCTATTTGAAGACTTTCCCCTTTCTCCCCCCTACACATGCTTCTCATGGGCATGTTTAGGTTGAGGATGACAGTGCACATACACACACATGGAATACTAAAACACACAAGCGCTATTTTACCCCCTTCATCCACTCATACAAACAGCAGGTGCCAAGCATATAAGCAAGTTAAATGCACATATTTCACGGCTGCTAGTTTTCAAAAGGGAATCAAAGCAGGTTGTGTTTGAAGACTGGCTGTCATTTACATGCCCGTTTGTCACAAACATGCGCTATTTAACATTACCTGCACACTTCAAAGCAAAAGCACACAAGTACTTTTTACGTGAAACTTGCCTTGGGTATAAAGTATACTTGGTCACTTGCATCTGCTTTCCTTGAGGATAGAATTTTGCTGGAAAAAGGACATGAGGATTTCAAAATACAACCTATGGACCCTACTTTTCCTCCCTTGTCCTCAACATGTCACCAGAGTGCTTCCTCAATCTTTAAGACCACACGCAAAGATTTAGTTGCATCGAACAAAGGCAGCTTTTAGAGATCTGATTAACACTTGCCAAACATTTCTTGCCTGCAGAAAGCAGTTTGAGAACTGTCCTCTGAAAGGATCACACGTTTTCAATATATAAGTCCAGACACATTCCTCTGGTTTTGGAAGTTAAATGAACAATGTCCGGATCTGGAGGGTAAACAGAGCAATCCCTGGAAACAGACAAGCTCACATTCTTCCACCTACAGACAACCCAAGGCCCATCTGCCTCAGACTATCTAAAGTCAGGGTACCTGGCTCCTGTCCTCTCACTGACCCAAAAGGAGCTTAGTCTCTAACAGGCTAAAACAGTAAAGTGCGCTGAGCTGAGCACACTGTTTAACCCGCGGCTGGACACATACAATAAGGGGTTTAGCATGTCCAAACCCCCTCCCCCCCAATTCATGTGATGAGTCATTCACCCCAGATACAGAAAAAAACGGGCACCCGATCCACACATTTTACACTGCCCGAAAAAGTGTACAGAAAAAGTAGAAAATACTGCTTTTCTGGACATCTTCCAACTTAATATCTTGGAGATATTAAGTCTAAGGAACCAAAAGGCTAAAAAAAAAATAAAGTGTGCCAGCAGGTCAGGTTAGGTAAACGGACGTCTGTAAAATTGAGTGTCCGTTTTCCAAACAAGCTGGCAGCCACCTATCCTGGGCTTCACTGCTAAGGAGGCGCTAGGGGCACACTATTGTGCCTAGAACCTCCTTTTTAGCACAACCCCTCATTTAAATACAGTACTGCATGCCCAGGAGAGGTGGCTTGGCACACATTAGGAAAGCAGACGCCCCTTTTCCACACAAGCTAACTGTATCGACCTGTTAGTGCTGAGTTACAGGCCGATACAGTAAAAGTCGCAGGAGAGTGGCCTGTGCGTGCGATTCAGTATTAAAATGAGGGCCCGCGGTAAAAAGAGGCGCTAGGGACACTAGCGCGTCCCTAGCGCTTTTTTGACAGGAGCGGCTACTGACAGCCACAGGTTTGGAAACCAGATGTTGGCAAAATTGAGCGTCCGGTTTTCAACCCGCGAGCCAATTTAAAAAAATTGTTTTTTAAATTATTTTTTACTTTTGGGACCTCTGACTTAATATCGCCATGATATTAAGTCGGAGGGTGTACAGAAAAGCAGTTTTTACTGCTTTTCTGTATACTTTCCCGGTGCCGACAGAAATTATCACCTACCTTTGGGTAGGCGCTAATTTCTGAAAGTAAAATGTGCGGCTTGGCTGCACATTTTACTTACTGAATCGCGTGGGAATAATAGGGCCATCAACATGCATTTGCATGTTGCGGGCGCTATTAGTTTCGGGGGGGGGGGGGGGTGGTTGACCACGCGTTTTTTGACACGCTATAAAGCTAGCGTGTCAACAGTGCGCTCCGGTTACTTCGGTAAAAAATGACCACCTCCAGAATGTTCACTGACCCTTATTCCCATCCCCTCTTATTCTAGGGAGGTTTTCCACCCTTTACTGTCCCCTCTGTCACCATGTAATGGAGTTTTACTACACAGATTTCAAAAATAGAAATACTTCCACCTTTATTTTGCAGAGGCAGATAAAAAGATATTGTAAACTCTACTGAGCAGGGACCATCTGTGTCTATCCAGCACTATAGAAAAGATTAGTAAACGATATTAACAAAGCACGGCTTTTTAGAAACACATTGTATTTTATATAACAGTTTCACACCGATTTACAAAGTGATCTGTTTCTTATTAACTATTCACAAATGGATTTCTTATACTGGATACCAAGGTTTCATTAATTACAAATTCTGATTTGACTGTAAGCTAGTTCTACTGCCTCTGTTCATGTAGATTTATTGCAAACCACCTCGAGACCAACTTTTAATAATAATAACAATAGCAACAATCAGAGCTCCTGCACAGCATGGCCCGACCCAGCCCCGGCACTCACCGCGACCGTAGCCCTGCGTGTGTTTGGCGAAGCTGCGCACCACCGCCTCCACCGCCTCTCGCAGCACGGCCGGGTTCCCGGGGCTCCCGAAACCCCCCGCCGTCACCGCCGCCGCTCCGAGTCCCGGGGGAGGAGGAGGAAGAGGAGGGGGCGGCGGGGGCGCAGGAGGAGGGGGCGCCGAGGCCTTACCCGTCACACCGGGCCGCAGGGAGCGCAGGCTGCCGGCGCCCGTTCCCACCCCTGGCTGCAGCCGCGGAGGTCGTACCGACTCCATTAACACCACCACCGCCGCCGCAGCCAACCCCCGAGAGGCCCGAGTCCGCTGATAACCGACGACAAAGAGGGGGACCGGGAAGCGCCGAAACCAGACCCAAAGCAGAAAACAGCGCGCGCGCGCGTGATGCCCGCGCACCAACTAAAATAACGGAATCCAATGGCCCAGCTGTCACTCAGCCCGTGCGACCCTGGGCGTGACTCTCTTCACGGACCAATCGGCGGGCGCCAAAAGGATGCGAGGCGGGGCACAAGCGGACGCGTCCATGGCAGGCAAGCCAAAACAAAGGGGGTGGGGCTAGAAGTTGTATTTTTTTTTCCTTACCGTGCTGTCTCTTAAGCGGATCGAGGGGCGGGGTTTTCGGTTGTCAGTCATCGGCCATAGTGGGCGCCTGAGACGATCCTTTTAATTTTAATTGTGCTTTTTAAACTTTAATTTCTTTACGTAGACCCTCCCTACATCGTAAACCGAAGGTTAATATCCATGCTTAGTTCTATTATTAATGTTAGCATTATTTAATTACTACAATTGTATCTCTAGCTCCTGCTCATTCCGCGACCCTAGGAATGACACCGCCGACGTCAGGGGTTGGACGCACGCACCGAGTTACGGCTTCGCGGCAGGAAGTTTGTCCGCCCGTGGACGCCGTGACGTCCCCGGAAGTGTCTGGAGAGCAAGCGAGCGAGCGAGAGAGAGAGAGAAAAAGAGGGGTAGGCGGAGTGAACCGGTCTGGTGTGTGACCCGGTGACCGGGGAGGAGGAGGAATGGAGTCTTGGGTGCGTTTCAATGCCCAAAGCCAGGCCAAGGAGCGCATCTTCAGGTAGGAAGTGCTTAACAGACGGAGGGGGCAATGTTGGGATGTGTGTGGAGACAAAAACATGTACAGGAACCTAAATCTGGCAGCGGATAAGGCCCACCTGTATTCTACCAATTTCAATCCTAGTGCAATGCTACTGGTTCCCCTTTTTTGCCAGCAGGGGATCCTCTGTACTACTGTTTTTGTCTTCACCACCTCCCCTGAAAGGCCACTTCATGCATCCCCCACCCTTTCTTAAGAAATATTTGTTAATGTTGCACCTGGGGTGCTGTTCTAGAGCAGAGATCCCCAGATTCGATGCTTGAGGATTGCAGACTGGTCTGGTTTTCTGCAATGAGTAGGTATGAGAGAGCTTTGTATGCCGAGCCTCAATTTTATGTAGATCTATCTCATGCGTACTCATTGTGGAAGTCTTGAAAAGCAGTCTGTTTTTGGCCCTCAAGAACTGGATTTGGGGTCCTCAGTTCTAGCACATTCTTTCCACTGGAAAAGTTTTGCTTCTTGTGCGTTATTTATATTTGAATGTTTCCCTATCTCGTTTCATATGGCTTTTTGATTAGTGAATTTCAGTACCACCCCCCTCTACCTTGGATTGTTACCTCTCAGATGCATGACTTTGCACATTTTGAACTGTAACTTTATTAGATCCCTCCTCAAGCTTTCTTAGATTGCATCTCCTTCTGTCTCAGAGGTGTTCACTGTGTTGCACATCTTACTGTCAATGAAAACGTTTTTTTCTAATTCCTCTGTAATATCGCTCACAAAGATATTGAGCAGAAGTGGCTCCAGGACCTCCTTGCTGCATTATCCTTCTTTCCTCTGAGTGAACTCCATTTTAGCACCATGCTTTGTGCAGTTAGGGGAAGGAATGGATGCGGTCTTGTCCTGGACCGTATCTGTTAAAATGTGTGGCATCCCCTGTGGAGGCTGAAAAGAAGTGGGGAAACTGGTGTTCCTAGCCAGGATCCTGCCAAGGTCTTTTTGGGAAGGGAGAGGTTCTAGATTAATTGCTGGTAGAGGAAGAGGTGAATAAATAAAGGAGTATCTTTGGTACCCTAGACTGCAATTTAGGGTAATCACAAACTTGGCAAAGATTATATAGAATATAAATCACTTTAAGCAATTGCATGCATTTTTTTAGTTCATGTAATGTGAATGCAGGATGTATCTATTTTTCTTGGTGATGTAGAAACGGTGTCTGTATTTTTAAACAGTCTTTACCTTGGGTCTGTGTTTAGCAAAAGGCAGGATATAAGAGCTTTTCTTTTACTCATAAAGATGGGACATGGCTTTTGAAGCAAAATAGCACTATTTCACCTGGGTCCCAGTTTCCTCAATCCTTCACATAGTCCAGGGCTGCTTAATTCTTTCCTGGTTACCCTGCAGCCAGTCAGGTTTTCAGGATAGCTGAAAAAAAAAATGTCTGAGATACATTTGCACATAGCAGGTCTCCAGTTTATACTAACTGATCTCATGCTTATTTATAGTGGATATCTTGAAAGTCTGATTGGTTGAGGGGGTCAACAGGACAGGTGTGGGAAGCTCTGTCTCAGTAATCCAACAGTGCTACCGACTGCTGTGCTATAATGAAAGGAGCAACACTGAAATTAAACTGTGTATTCCAAAAGAAGGCATTTGTTATTGACTGGAAGTAGTCACATGGAGATGGTCATGCAGGTACATTTCACCTTGACCAATTAATAATACCCAGATATGTTTGGATAATTTTAAGCTCAAGAAGAGAAATTGCTTTTTTTGCCAGAGTTGGAGAGCAACCTTAGTGAATTACGCTCAAAGCTCCTTACCAAAGGAGGATTTAGAGAATCAATACACAAATTTTGGAATCTCCTGGTTCTCTGGACTGATGGTCATCGATCCCATCAAATTAATTTATTGGCCAATTATTCCAGCTAGTCCCCTGGGCTATTTCATCACAGGTAGGAGTTTGCTATCAGAGGATTCCACACTGCTGTTAAAACAAAATCACATTCTGCTTTTTAAATGAACTTTGTACAGAGGCTGCATGTATTTCCTTCTGCATGGGCAAGGTTGTTAAATCTTTGATTTCACCCTAAGCCTATATAACTGAAAGGGAACTTTATTTACTGCCAAGTTACAAGTACTTCAAATTACTAATGGCTTGTCTAAATTTTAGTAGTAGAGATGTGCTAATATTTTTCCAGTCTTCTGATCTGGCATAAGAAACTGATTTTTTTTTTATTATTTATAAGAATAGAGCAACTTGTTAAAGCTTTGATATACTCTTTCCTGGAAAAGCAATTCCTGGTACAAAAGCCCTCTTATCTCATTTCAGCCCTTATATTTTATGATCACACTCTGTAAGGTAACAATGTTCTACCATTTTCAGCAATACTGTTTACAGAATGAGTCAGAGATGATTTCCTGGTCCCCACTGATGTTATTCTACAGACAAAATAGTTTCCTTTTTTAAAAGCAGAATATTGTTAACACAGGAATTACTTCCTATTACTATGGTGCAGCTTTGTTCAGAGCTGACCATATAAGCGGAAGATGGGGCTCTGAGTGATCTCTAAAACTCCTGAGTAGGATCCTTTTTGGATAATTCTTGAGCTGGTCCAGTAAAAGGTATCATATGGCCTGCAAAGAACCCTGGTGTCCTCAGGCTCCACAACAAATCTGCTTTTATACATAGAACAAGGAGCTTTATGGTGCTCCTTGTGTGAACTGTGAGATCACCAGTCAAGTTCATGCAGAGTGCTAAGACATGGACCATGATGCTGTGTGGTAAAGTGCCCTTTTTGGGGAAAATTGCAAAATTAAGCTGCTGAACCCATGGCAATGCAACAGAAATTGATTTGGGCAGAGACTAGATGAACTGTACGGGCCTTATCAAATTCTATGGTTTTAGAAAATAAAAACTTCCCTTTCTCAGTTATTCCAGAAACAAATCTTCTTGCCATTTCTGAAGGACTAAGCTAATCAGAAAGCTTCTTTTGCGTGCATGGTTTTACAGCACGAGAATATCATTGCGGCAGATCAAGTGGTCCAGGAACTATTAGCGAAAAGGCTCTTCCTGATCAGCCGAAAGCAAGTACCTTATTTTGCAGCCCAGTGCAAGAAGCTCTCCCTCGGTTCTGTTAACGTGCAGCAGAACTCCTTGCGTTTGGGGGGGGGGGAAGGTCTTGATTGCCCCCCCGCACTGTTGGAAGTTTTGTTGGCTTTTGAGAAGCAGTTCCCATCTTGGGAGTTTCTGTGCCTACCCTCTCTTCTCTTCTTCCGCAGGGCAGCACAGTACGCCTGCACTTTCCTTGGCCATGCACTGCAGAAGAATGGGGCCAGTGCCGAGCTTGTGGCCCGAATCAAACAGCTGGAGGCACATATGAGCTTGGGGCGCAAGTGTAAGTAGAGCCTACTCGATCTTCATTGAGATGTGGTGGATAAAGAGACCTTGGGGTGTGCCTGTAGGGCATAGTCCCAATGGCGCAGCCCTTGCCAGAGGTCATCTTTTTTTTTCACAAAGCAACTTTAAGGATTCCTTATGGTGGTGAAGAATAGACTTTCTTTGCACTCTGTTTCTCATCCCTAGTGTTCACCTAAGCCTGTCCATGGTTTGTTTTCTAGTGTTCAGACTTGGTAACTCGGTGGACTCCCTGGAGGCGGCCAAGCGCGCCATTCACCTGTCGGACGTGGTCCTGCGATTCTGCATCACCGTCAGCCATCTCAACAGAGTCATGTACTTCGCATGTGACAACATCCTGTGGGCGGGGAGATCTGGCCTGGTCCGCCAAGTGGACCAGGACAAGTGGGGCCAGCGCTCGTTCAGGTGACCTTGTCTTCATTCTCCGTTTTTTTCACTGGCGATAACGGAAGGCAATCCGCCATGAAGTGTCTGAAAGGCAGAGAGCATAAGTCAAATAAATACGGTGCATGTCTGCTCGTAAATATGTACCCATCTGTGCTCAAGGGGGAAATAGCTGGTGCTTTGGCAGATGAGCACGGGTGCAAGGAAGGCTTTGGGCAAGGTGTCATCGCCGGTCACTTGCCAAAAGATCAAGGAGGCTGCTAAGGTTTTTCCACACGCTGGTCTTAGCATCCAGAAACCTTTATTAATAGGCAAATCCCTAGTTTTCTGTGATTCTGCAAATGCAGATATTTATCGCAAAGTCTTTCCTTTTTAGCATTCTTTATGTATATCCTCTCATACATAGGTTATTTTACATTAATATTTGCATGAAAAAGAGAGAAAATGTAGTTTAGAATCACTGCTTTTTCTACCCCAACCTGCTCAGAACTCTGGAGACTACCCTGGGCCAGTTTAATGTAGACCTCAATAGATGGGGCAGACAGCCCAATCATGATTGCCTTAATAAGGTACAAAAACAACTTCTTCTATGAAAGAATAGTTAACAGAGAACATTTATGCAAATAAATACCTTAAAAGCCCTAGGTAGAAAACTGTCTTTAAAATGCCACAGATCTGTCACAGAATGCCACATGCTATGCCACAAGAATCTAGCCTTGAGCAAGTGCAGGGATCTAGGAATTTTCTCATGCCAGCTGTTTTCCTCCTTCCCATGCAGGTATTATCTGTTTGCATTGATCATGAGCCTGACCCGGGACGCCTATGAGATCAAGCTTCTGATGGAGCAGGAGGCCTGCGGGAAGCGGCAGAAAGGCACACCGGTGGTGGAGAGAGAGGGCAGCGGCAGCGAGGGCATACAGGGGAGTGCCAGACAGCTGACAGTGCGCCTCCAGGTCCAGCTGCGCCTCCTCTGCCACGTGCTGCGCAGCAACCCTCCTCTACTCCTGGATCTCCTGAAGAACGCCTGTGATATTTTCATCCCTCTGGACAAGCTGGGGCTTTACAGGACAAACGCCGGCTTTGTGGGGCTGTGTGGTCTGACTTCCTCCGTGCTTTCGATCCTCACGATCCTGCACCCGTGGCTGAAGCTGAAACCCTGAAGCCGCAGACACCTGGCGATGGCGGCGTGACCTGCTTAGAGAGAACTGGTTACCGGCCCGAGACTGGTAAGCCAGGGACAGTGCTGCGGGGGCCTTCACCGCGGCTCTCTCACGGCTCCTTGAGGTTTTTATGTATGGTGTTCAGACCACCTGGGCATGAAGACCTGAAGTATATGGCCCAGTGCTGGTCTTCATCATTTTCACTTGAGTCGTGGAGACTGCTGAAAAGTTGCACATTTTCGAAAGTGTTCCCACTACTGTGCACGGTGTTGCCCACAGATTTCCTGTGGCTATTCTATTTTTTTTTTTTTAATTTGGCGTCTTGTACTACATATGTTAATGGAGTGGGCAGAGACCCTCTTATTAGAATGGTCATGTGTGCATTTCTTTCCTGGGAGGGTCATTTTGGCAAGGCTGAGCATTTCTTCTTCAGAAGAGGGGGATGTGAAGTCCGCTCTTACGCCCCTGAGTCTTCCAATACTGTCACTGCAGAGAAAACTGTGGGCTCCAGCAACTAGGACTTATCTTCTCTTGTCCATTTCATTGTTGCTAATATCTTCATAGGAAGAACGAGTAGTTAAGGTTGTTTTGTTTTTTGTTTTTTTTTCAATCCCATAAAATGCTAACAAAAATAAATGTAAAAACCATTTTGCATTGCCTGCTCTCCTGTGACTCCTTTCAGTGCAGCTTGTAACCTAACAGCATGTGCCTCCGACGTGGAGACTGGAGCCAGCCTTACGGGCCTGCACCACGCTTGAGCTCGGTTCAGCGCAGGGAGCAGCGAGATATTTAATGACGAGGCCCGCTGCCGCCGGGTCAGCTGGGAGACGCTGATTCCCCCGTCCTGGTTTTTTGCCCCACTGCATGCATTGAGTGCCTTTCAGATGTCCCCCGAAGTAAAAAGCAGGATCTCTCATGTCCCTGCATGTACCGGGGGTAAACCAGAGCTGGGATCAGCCTGTTTGGGTTGGCCTGAGAGAGGTGGCAACCCTGGCTAATGTTTGCGCTTCTCTTGGGCAGAGTGTTGGAATGCGTCCATCTTTCTCCCCCTCCCCACCCTGTTGTCTGCATTACTGCACTAATAACGTTTAGTCGTTTCCCTTGCCATTGTGGTAATACTTGATGCTGTGATTTCCATCTCCTGTTTTCACCGTGACTTTAGCAGTGAAGAAGAACCCTGTTCTTTAGGCAAGCAAAAGCATGCCTTGTCCTGGAAACTCTTGAGTTCAGTCGGAGGTTACTGGGAGCTTAGAAAAATTCCATTCAGTTGGCCGAGTTGTAGACCCTTGAAACATGAGGTTCCTGGCCTTTAATGGGATATCGTTTTATTGGATCATCCAGAGATCACCCACGTTCATCGTTGCCCCAGGAGAATTCTTGCCTTGGTCCGATAAGGGGTATCGCGGCCCGCAGAGGTTCTGGTTCTCTCCAGGGCCAACACAGACTCCAGAACATGGCAGCGTCCTCCCCTTTTTAAAATTAATTTGGTGGTACGATTACGGAGTATAGCGCTGTGTTTGTGGACATAGGTGTGGTGTTACAGTTAGCCTCGCTGTCATCAGCTTTTGAGATTCACTGCTCCTGAATTTCTTTTTCACCAAAGGATGCCAGTCTAACCTTGCACCGCGAAAGGTGGAAAGCTGTGAATCTGCGCTTGATTGCATGAGTCCTGGATTCCCAACAACTCCCCATCACACCCCGAGACAGTCCCCCCCCCCCCCCCCCCCCCCCCAATATGCTGTGATTGAATAAGCTTCTGCTTTTAAAATAACCAGAGAGCCCAGTCTGTCCCTGCAGAGCTGGCATCCCAGGATGACCCTGTAACTTTCATATTTCTTTGCAAAACAAGAGGTGAGGGGCTGCAAGAGGCATAATCCCTTGTAGCAAGCCTATCCAGTGATGCAATACCGTTCTGGTCCATTCTAGCATCAGGGCAAAACCAGGAGACTTTAGGTAGCAAGATTCACAATAGCTGGTTTATTGTAGCATTAAAAGTATGTTTAATTCACTTAGCAGCCAACTCTTGTTAGAAAATCCCGTGGCCACTGTACACTTATGGATCATTAGCCCTGGGTTCTTGTGGTCAGTAAAATATCCTAGGACTTTACCAGTGCTTTCATGATACTGTTTTTTGCAGTTTCCGGAAAATGAATGGCTAATAATTTGTTAAATGCTTGCTTTGGTGATCCCTGTGTATGCACCAAGTGCCATGTCTCGCCATTAAGATTTAACCTGTGGTATTGTTGCATTGTGAAATGACCTGCGAAGTGTCGCAGTCCAGTTTTTTTTTTTTTGTATTGTCAGATGATTGCTGCAAATACTGTAACCCAAGCCCTGTAAATATTCAAATGTTTCAACTTAAAATGGCAATAAACAGTTTGCAAATGACTAATATAATTTTGAGCCTGTGGGGAAGTTATTACAGTAGCAGGTAGTGCTGGCCTCCTACTTTCATGGGTGGGTGTGCAGGGCCATCTGATTTCACACCACCCCCCCCCCCCCCCTCATCAACTGTAGGGAAAGAAATCTGTTCAACAGGGCAAGCATGAGCCGAAGTTCACGGGGAAGGCAACTAGACTTTTAATGGCTGTCGGGAACCATTTCTTCACAGAGAGGGTAGTGGATGCTCCTGGAAGCTTCCCCATGGAAGTGATGGGGCAACAACAGTAATCGCATTCCAGAAAATCTGGGACAAGACCAAAGGGTTCTGAGCTGCAGAGAAGCGAGGGAGGGTAAGCCTGGAACCCAAGCAGGGCCTGTGGTATTGAAATAGGAAGGGGGCAGATCCAAGAGTCGTTCTGTTTTGCATTTTGATTTCTATAAAGCCCATTGGTGCTAACTTTTGCCAACCGGGAATTCGCTCCTACAAAAGTTGACTTCAGAGCTTGAAGACGTCCCTTCCATAACACATCCAGACTCCTCGGGCCTGAGAAGAGAGGTGCAGCAAACTGGGGTCTCTTGGGTGGTGGCTTATCATGTTGGCATCAGCGATACCCCTCCCATGACCAGTTTTGTAATCAACCTTCCGAACCAGTTTCAATAAAACAATCCCTTTACAGCTGCTCCCTCAGGATGCATGAGGCCCGGACAAGGCCGAGTCCTAAGCAGAGAACCTAGATTGTCCATTGTGCGTCTTGCAGTTGGTTTGCCTGCTGAATACAATCCACGCTTGTGCGTTTCCACCCTGCTCTTGTGCCATCTCAGATGCACGTTCTGTACCATCCATTCTAGAGATGCTGTGGCACAGCCTCAGTCACAAATGTGTGTGTGTGTGGGTGTGCTGAGTGTTGTGCAATGTTACGGGGATGCTTAGACCTCCAGTCTTCCCAACTGGGAAAATCCATGAATTTCCAAAAAGCAGTTTGATGAGTTCCAGAAGCACGCGTGATTACCGGTGCTGGTTTTATCCCATGCATGGGGATGTAAGGTCCTGGCTGCCTTAGACAAATCAGAAGTACAAATCCGTGCACGCCATGGGACTGGTGTGGCCTGTGCTAAGTAACACGGGCTCAGCTGCTACTGCCATGTTTTACACACACTCTCTCTTTATCAAACCCTGCCAGCTGGAGATTTGGAGGTGGCACCGCTGCTAAACTCAGAAGAATCCTCAATGAGAATAATTGTTTTTTACCAGGTGAACTGATCTCAGACTGTTAGATCCTTGCCGTGCTGGCCACTGCTGGACACTGCTAGCATTCCATGCTGGACACCCCTTCCATGCTGGTGCTTACCAAGGTAAAGCACCAGCATGGAAGGGGTTCCCCGGTCTCTCTCCTGCTGTCTGTAATGTCCTGATATTTGGGCGGCCTTAGACCTGGGTCGCTGTGCCCTGATTTTGAGGCGGCCCATGTCCCACATCCCCATGTGCTGCTACCACTGAACTCGCTCTTGAAGGATTCAGAGGCCCTGCGGTGCTTTCCCAAGCCTTGCCCCCGAGCTGACTTCCTGCACTCTGCTGCGGTAGCTCCCTGCTGTGCAGAGCATGGCAGGCCGAGAGGAAGCACGGGAAAAGGAAGCTGCACATTAAAAATACCAAATATATAAATATATCCCAGAGTTTTGTAACTTTCTGCTCGTTGTCTTCCCTCCTTACCCTGGTGCCTTCGGTAGGGCAGCAAGCGAGCCCTTGTTGGGGTAAAGCAGAACCCGAGAATCTGGCAGCAGATAAAGACCATACGGGTCCATCCAGTCTCTGCCCGATTTACCCTAAGCTAACTGGCACCCTGTGTGAAAACTGAAATTGATGCCCCTCTCCTCCCTCCTTCACCGGTGGCAGCTCTGGCACAGCCCTCCCTCTATTAATGGCGGTGGTGGTGGCGGCTCCAGCCTTTCCCCCGTCTCCTCTCCTACCCAGGACCCAACCCCCTCTCTCTCCCTCTGCCTGTAGAATGGGGGAAAGGCCTGCCACCAGGGCAGCACCCCCTTCATGCATGGCACCCTGTCCAGCTGCACAGCTCACACACTCCCAAAGCCGGCCCTGCAATCTGCTCAAGAACCAGCTAGGGGCAGCTGACCATGGGGGCACCATCTGCTTGCTCTCCCCCCCCCCCCCCCCCCTCGAATGCTGAATACATCCCTTATTAGTTTTGAATGTATTACCCACTCACTTCATTGTGTGTCCTCCTTGGTCTTTGTACTTTTTCAAAAGAGTAAGCAACTGATTAACGTTTCCTCGTTCCATTCCACTCATCATTTTATAGACCTCTCTCATATCTCCCCTCCCCTGAACAGCCCTAACCTCTCAGCCTTTCCTCATAGGGGAATCGTTCCATTTCCTTTATCATCTTGGTCACCCTTTGTGCCTTTTCTAATTCTGCTGTATCTTTCTTGAGATGTTTCGAAAGCTCAGGATGCCCCTTATATTAAACATCGGCAAATTTAATTGATCACAGCTAGTGTTCGGACACCCAATGTTTTGGTCCTTCTTCAGGGTGGAGCATCTTCCCCAAGGCAGAAATTTTACTTTGAGGTGCCCAGCAGCGACAGACGGACAGCGACATAAACCGAAACATATCAGGAGGTGCAGGTGTAAATAGCATCCCAAGACAGCTGTGTGTGCAACGTGACTTCTTGCTCTGTGTTTGTATGCCTTGTGCATCATTTTGAAATTTGCCCCATCCTCATGTCAAGGATGGTGTAATCTGCAAGTTTCACTTGCTCTGTTTCTTGTTATAACAATTATTTAAAAAAAAAGAAAAAAAAAGCATGGTTTGTGTGTCCATTTGCCTATAGCATGTGGTAGGCTTATACCGTGTTCCTGACCAATCTAAACAGCTTAGGAGGACTCTCAGCCAGCCCCTCGGAGACTCATGTTCGCTTACACAGATACAAAAGGAAGTGGCAGAGGGGAGTACCAGAGGAATTGCTGGGATGGCCACCCTGGGAGTCTCGCCCGTAGTGAAGAGGCCGGAGCCCCAGTCTTAGTATGGGGAGGCAAAAGCAACGGCCTTCGTTGTGGTGGTTTCAACCCAGGTGGGGGCTTTCGCAGGGGAATCGATGGGGGGAATAGAAATCGGAACTACAGATCCCTGCATGCAATGGGACAGACCCAGCACTGGGTGGAGGTGGCAATGCAGCGGGTTAAATGCACTGCACTTGCCCAAATGCATCCCCCCACCACCATTACACTCGTGCTTCGGGGGGAGGGGGGGGTGAGCTCTTTACCCAGGTTGCCTGATGAAGGTCCTCTCACCTGACTGGATGACGAACCACTACTAAAAGAATCATTCAGCAGCGTTTATCCATAGGAGGAGTGTGAGGTTTTCCCAGTATTCACAGTAAGGAAAACACCTTACCCATAAAGGTCCGAGTTTGGCTTGGAATGACTTTGTTTCCGAATCCTAGGGAAGGTTGTCGATTGGCTCCATTTCTGCTGTTTAAGATGATCCGGTTTCCGGTTTGGCCCCATACCATGCACGAGGTTGTAGCTCTCATTTCTGTAAGAAAAGGGGGAATTACATTTCCATACATGCAATGGGGCCAAACCCAGGCCTGGATCAGCTTGGTGCCTCTCTCTCTCTCTCCCCCCCTCTTATCTACAGCTGACAACTGAGCCAGGTTAACTGACCATTCTTAAATGGGGGGAGGGGGGGAATAGGAAAGGACCCTCTACCACTCCTCCGTTAGAGGACGGTAGTGGGGGGAGGGAAAAGGACACCCAAAAGTGCAGAAAGTAAACTATAATGCAAAATTAAAGATCTTAAATAAGAACATAAGAAAATGCCATACTGGGTCAGACCAAGGGTCCATCAAGCCCAGCATCCTGTTTCCAACAGTGGCCAATCCAGGCCACAAGTACCTGGCAAGTACAGGAGTTGTTCAGGAGTAACTCAAACTGGGGGGGGAGAGCAGAGTGTCCTGTCCACTGCCCACCGGCGGGCGAGCTCCTCCACCCGGCCGGTGGACACTGCTCCGCTTTTAGCTGGGACTCGCAGTCAAGGGGACTGTCCCCGGCCAGTTGCCTCGACCGTCAGACTGAGTGCCTGGTGGCAGCCAAGAGAAAGTGCCCTCCGTGCCAGGGCGTCCCTCTGGCACGGAGGCCCCGTAGATCAGGAGAGGTAAAATTCAACCAAAAACCCAAAAATAATCCCTTGAGAAAGGTCAGGAAAGGGGTCCACCTGGGACACTTGAGTCCCAGGTGGAAAAGGAGGGGTCTGCCCGGAGCCGGTCCCCTTCACCAGGTTAACATTGAGAAACGGATCCAGTCCTGGTTTTCCTAAACGCTTTTATCAGAATGTATTGGGAGGGGGGGGGGGTGTCTTTGTTAGGAAGAATAGCCCTGCCCCGAGCACCTGACTTGGTGCCCGTGCGAAGGCCTTTCACGTGGGCTAGCGACCAGACTGCGAAACGTGGGAGCGAAAGGCTGAAAGTCCCGCGCCCCCTCGGTCTGCGAGACAATGTGGACCCCTGCTGGCGGGAGCACGTGCGCCAGCACTGGCTGTCTCGGCCTCCTGCGGGACGCCGCTCTTTCTGCCATCTCTCTGCCCGCAGGGGCCGTGGAGATCGGCTGGGTAGAAGGAGGCCAAGGAGAGTTGATGCTGTGCTTGCTATAAAGGACTTGTTTATTTGCTCCCCTTGGCTGCCTTGTGCTGGGGGGGGGGAGATGCTTTTAGAAGCAGTGGCTGCAGAGCGTGACTTTCAGTGGTGAGTTTTGCCCGCGCTGTCCCAGCAGGGTGATCTGAAATCAGGCCTTGTATCTGAAAGCGGACGGGCTCCTGCTGGAGGTCTCGCTGTGCTCCCAGCTCCCTTTGATGTCCTGTTTTCCCAGCCTCTCACGTGACCGGCTGCCTAGTCTCCTGTTTATTCTGTATGGAACTGAGCAAGTCTATTTTCTTTTTTTTTTTTGCTTCTCCATCTCATGTCATTTATACTCGGGTCGCTAGAACAATATCCGACGTGTCAAATGGTGCCTATTAAAATTTGGGTATACCTAAGACAAGAATGAAATGAATTTGATTATATGTGCATCTATAGAAAATAAGATTAGGAAAGGAAAAAGCCCAAGCTAAGGTTAGCCCACACCTTTTTGTATATACAAAGAAAACCGTGCCATGCCGCGCAAAATTCATAGCTTCCTTGTCTCAGTCCATAAGAGATTTTTTTTGTTTTTGTTTTTTGCATAGCTGCTGACGCCAAGATTGTCGAATTTTGTTTTTGCAAGAAAACAGGGTTGTGTCCATCCAGCTGTCCATCTGTCTGTGACCTCCCACCATGCCAAAAATCACCCCAGGGAGTTTGCGGAAACTTGGTGAGTTGCCCGTTGTCATGGAGCCACGAGTGGGGGTCCCCCACCAGCGCTTGCCACGTTCCGGGCTATGCATCGGCTGCTGTTCGTAAGGGAGCGGTGCTTCCTGACCTGCCGCGCCGGGGCTGTAGGTCAGGTTGACCCGGGGGGGGGTGCCCGGCAGGTGGACGCTGAAGGAAAAGGGGAAAGAGTTCTGGCCCAGAGAGGTGCGAGGCGGCCGCGGAAGAGCGTGGAGGGAAAGCGCTGAGCGAGACCGCAGCGGAGGAGGAGAGACGGCAGGCACAATGCAGTAGAACTGGGAAGGGGAACGAGCATCTCGCGTGTAACCTAAACGTCCCTGTATGTGTGTCTCCCTCTCCGAGCATTCACCATTTCTCCATGTTTCCTTGAGACCCGCCTGTCTCTATCCAATGCCAGGACCAATATCAAACCCCCCCCCCCCCCACCACAAAAAAAAAAAATCTGTAATAAAGTGTCCTAAAGTCACAGAAGGGCTTTGGAAACCTCTCACTCTGGACTTCATTGTCTCTACCCATTCCCACTCCTCCCATCCTGTCTTTGAGATTGGGAGACCCCGCCCCCTATACCAACCCTAAAATGAAAACAAAAGAAGAAAATGTAATTTCGGGGCCCTGGCACTCAGAAGAACTTTGGAGTATCTTTGGTGCCTGTGGGGATTTTGAAGTCCAGGGCTGCCGCCTCATCCCAGGCGATAACAGCCCGATCCAGTCCTGGTTTTGCCCCGCTGCATGCAGGGAGTTGCAGTTCTGATTATTTTACTGCTTGACTCTCCCTAAGAACTGCAGAACTGCAACTCCCTGCATGCAGCGGGGCAAAAACCAGGACTGGATTGGCCTGCTCGGTTGATGTGGAGTGAGGTGGCAGCCCTAAGTTGAATTCCCCTTGTAGAAATGCCTCCTCTGCTTTTTGTGCCGCTGTCCGTTCTGCGACTCCCAGCTGCTGACCTATTAAATTTGCATTGCCCACCCTTGGTCAGGGCACAGAGCTCAGGGGTGCCAGTAATCTTTGATAACCCCCTGAGCTTTGAATGCTCTTTTCACCCTGCAGTAACTGGATGTGCCAAAAACAAAAACCCACCGAAAGTATTTGCAACCACTGAATTGATCAGAGGTGACCTGTGATGTTCTGGAGGAAACACTGCAAGGAGCAGCAAGGATTTTCTTTTACAAACTGAATTTTGATACTCTAGGGCCAACTTGCAAAAACCAAAAGAGACTTTTACCATGGCTTAAAAAGCATTGTTTTTTTAACCCTGTACTTTCTCCTTTTCCAGTGGTGGCAGTTAACAGTACTGTGTTAAGGGCGGTGGAAAAGCCAGAGCAGCGGTCCCCAGTCCTGGATCTGCTGGCAGATGAGGTAAGGGACTGGTAGAAGTCTGCAGGTCTCATTTCATTGCTAACTGCCTTCCCTTATCATAACTAAGTACCCTAAGTGCCCTAGAAAATGCACTGGGAAGTGTGGGTGACAATACACTGCTTTGCCACCAGGTGTCGCTGCAGGCCTGCATTTGGTTGCTTGCCTTCATAAGTCCCCAAGGCTGAGTTCAGGGCCTGCATTGATTATGGAGCTGATGTACAGCTCTGCTTATTAGTATTGCTAGGGAGAGCAAGCTGGGGCTTTGATGGGGGAAGCAGGCAGGGAGTCAGGGATCAGCGGTATCAGCAACACTCCTTCCCCTAGCCCTGCCCCATATCCCACACTAGCTTGCCTATGACAGTAAAAATAATAAATATTGTTACTGCATCTTCATTGTGCATAGCTCTGCACACAATAGAATGCAGGGCCGCAAGGTTCCAGCCTCCAAGTGCTTACAATCCAGATGTGAGCACAAGGAGGTTAATAGCATGACCTTGAATACCCTGAGCTGCTAGTGAAGGGCTCTCAGAGCAGTGGAAGAGGGTGGTGCCATTGAAGTTAGTGCTGGTTGAGTCACCTGGATAAGCAGGTGATGGGAAGTATGGTTCTCCTGTGACAGAGAAGCTGGCAGAGTTATGGAAGCGATGAGCTGCATGTCACACACTCATTGGTGTCAGAAGTGGGATTGGAGTTTGGGCCTCTTGCACTATACATAATCCCAGTAAGGCAGGTGGCCTCTTTCTCTTTCTCTGTAGATGGCGTCTCCTCTGAAAGATGGGCCTGCTAGTGACTAGAGCGCAAAGTGACCTGCGGAGCCTGCCGGGAAGAAGAACCAGTCTGGCAGTGGGCAAGATGCAGGCCAGTGTATCTCAATCTGAGTCTCTTCAGGCTTAGCAGTCGAGATAGCTGCAGTGTGCTCGGAGCAGATGGTTGAGTACTTCCTGCCTTCATCAGAGACGGAGCAAGGCAAGTAGCACTCAGCCAGCCTTCCTTCTTAAAAAGATATTAAGGGTCTGCTTTATTGTATTCATGACCGTGAACAAACCACAATGCGAATTCATCGCAGTTCCTCAATATAAGGCCGAGCGCCTGGTGTTACCCTGATACTTCACCCTTCCTGTCCCTGAGAAGGAACTGCTGCTGCTCCGGATACTGCTAAAGTCATTCCCAGCACTTTGATGTTCTCCTTGTGGTCTCATTGCCTGCGTCTTGCGATTGGGTGGGAGTGCATTAATGCTGGCGTGAGCTTGCAATGAACCCTGTCACCAGTCAGATTCGTGATGACTTCTAGTTCAGGCAGAGAAGCCTTCCCCGAGCCATCAGCCAGGACTAATCAGGTTATTTTGCAGCCTGTGTCTTGGTGCAGCGGTGATTGCTGAGTAGGCTGCATGAACTTTGTCACGTAGCTGGGTCACACAGGAAGTACCCAGTGTGAACCCTGAAATCGGCCCAGCATCTCTCCTTTTATACAGCTACAGATGTTCTTTTTTTTTGTTAATTTCTTTATTGATTTTCATAATTTGATACACAATATTCAAGAAAAACAGTACATGCAGTAGGTACATTCACTTTTAGGAAAGTAATTTAACCTCATAAACATCCTGCATTACTGAACCCAGTAATATGGGGGAGAAAGGAAAGATGCATATCTTTAGAAACATAAACACTTATGACTAAAGGCAGAGAGGAGGTTTAAATTTACTTTTGGCCCCAGGGATGGATGGGAGCAGGGAGCGACTGGTAGTGTCCCAGTGATAGAAGAGACTGGTAGGGCCCCAGTGATGGGAGCGACTGGTAGGGTCCCAGTGATGGGAGCGACTGGTTGAGCCTCAGTGATGCTGGAAGAGATGGGAGTAAGGAGCGACTGGTAGGGTCCCAGTGATGGGAGAGACTGGTAGGGTCCCAGGGATGGCTGGAAGAGATGGGAGCAGGGAGCGACTGGTAGGGTCCCAGTGATAGGAGAGACTGGTAGGGCCCCAGTGATGGGAGCGACTGGTTGAGCCTCAGTGATGCTGGAAGAGATGGGAGTAGGGAGCGACTGGTAGGGTCCCAGTGATGGGAGCGACTGGTAGGGTCTCAGTGATGGGAGCGACTGGTTGAGCCTCAGTGATGCCTGGAAGAGATGGGAGTAGGGAGCGACTGGTAGGGTCTCAGTGATGGGAGTGACTGGTAGGGCCCCAGTGATGGGAGAGACTGGTAGGGCCCCAGTGATGGCTGGAAGAGATGGCAGCAGAGGCTCACAAGCCACAGCTTTCTCTGGTTTCAGTGAGAGCTTTAATTCCCAGGGAAGGGCAGTAATAAAGATGGAAAAGCTCCACATGAGTTCCCAATTGCTTCCGGCTTTCTGACCTTGGCTGTGCTAGGATGTGAGAGAATTAAATAACACAGATCGCTGGCTCTGTACCCAGCCAGTGTCCCTTCACCAGCCTGAGCCAACTTCCTGCACTATTAGCTCAAGTCTGTCGTTAAATAAAAGGGGTGTGTGCTTTTCACTCGTATGATTTATGGGTTATTAAACTTTGTATACTGCAACATCATACATTTCGTAGTGGTGTACAGTAACATGTACATAAAAAAAAAAAGAACAACATGGACACATGAAATAACTTTCATGCAAAAACAGCAATCTGATACGAAAAGAGGAATAAGCAAGCTGTACGCCTACGTAAATTTTCTTAAAGGAGAAAGTTTTTTAAAGCCCTCTCAAAAGACTTGACAGAAGGCTCTGACCTAATCTCATCCGGAAAGTAATTCCACAGGATCAGTCCTGTGATAGAGGAAGCCCCATCGTGGCAGCTTCACAGTCGGGACCTCAAGACACTCAGTTCGTGCAGGCAGATTGCAGAGCACGTGGTGGCCTGTACATTTTTAAGGCAGAGCTCACCCAGCTTAGATGATCATTCATTGAGAAGCTCGGAGATTAACTGCCAGCTTATGTGATCATGAAATTCAGCACCAGATAAAGACACGTGCAGCAGCTTTTTGAACTAACTGAATAGGTCTCGGAGCAGTGTTCGAGTTATGCCCCCCTGTTTCTGCGAAATCTCCTTTCCCCATGTCAGCTGCCTGTGCTGCATTAGTTCTTTATGTGTATCGGTGTGACGCCCGCATGCTCTTCATCTGTCCATGCTGTATTCATGCCTTTACCTATCTGTGTGACGCCTGCCCAAGACTCTGATGAAGATCCTCTCTTCAGCTGTCTGTGCTGTATTCATGCTTTATGTGTATCAGTGCAATGCCTGCATGGGGCTCTGATGAAGATCTTCTCTTCAGCTGTCTATGCTGTACTCATGCTTTACATGTATCAGTGAGATGCCTGCATGGGGCTCTGATGAAGATCTGCTCTTCAGCTGTCTGTGCTGTATTCATGCTTTACATGTATCAATGTGATGCCTGCATGAGGCTCTGATGAGGGTCTTTCTTCAGCTGTCTATGCTGTATTCATGCTTTACATGAATCAATGTGATGCCTGCATGGGGCTCTGATGAAGGTCTTCTCTTCAGCTGTCTATGCTGTATTCATGCTTTATATGTATCAATGTGATGCCTGCACGGGGCTCTGATGAAGATCTGCTCTTCAGCTGTCTATGCTGTATTCATGCTTTACATGTATCAATGTGATGCCTGCACGGGGCTCTGATGAAGATCTTCTCTTCAGCTGTCGGTGCTGTATTCATGCTTTACATGTATCAATGTGATGCCTGCATGGGGCTCTGATGAAGATCTGCTCTTCAGCTGTCTATGCTGTACTCATGCTTTACATGTATCAGTGAGATGCCTGCACGGGGCTCTTATGAAGATCTTTCTTCAGCTATCTGTGCTGATTTCATGCTTTACATGTATCAGGGCGATGCAGGCATGGGCTCTGATAAAGATCTTCTCTTTAGCTATCTGTGTTGTATTCATGTATTGATGTGAGGCCCACACACAGGCGTTTTCTGACGAGCAACGGCAAAGCAGCATCCCCTGATGTGCCCTAGCCTCATGGTAACAGCAGGCATGGCAGAGTCACATCTTCTCAGGACACTAAAGAAACCCCAGCACGAGAAGGGTTCTGGTGAGGATCGAATTATTAAAAAAAGAAAAAAGCCGCCTTGTGCTGGTGCTGCAGACACTCTGTGCTCATTGTCCGTGTCAGTCCCAAGCTTCATTTGTGTTTTATTGTATTGACTTATTCACGGCCTTTCACCATGTCAAAGCGGATTACTGAATTCTATAAATCAGTTTTATTTGTGCCCCTGCTTCAGCTCCTACCCGTTGCCTCGGGAGTCCCAGGCAAAGAGGTTTAAAGACACTGGTGAAGTCCCTAATGCCCTGCTCAGCCCTTTATTGGCCACGTAAACATTTCCAGCAGTGTACGCAGAGCTGTGCAAAGGGGCACCGGGGGAGGCGGATGTTTGTCCCTATAAGTTTATGCTTGAACAGACACAGACTTATAAACACACAGGCACACACACACACACACCCCTCCTTCTCTCATCTAGCTGGACGCATGAGGAGGTCCTTGTGGCATCTTAGGAATGTCATGAACGAGCAATTCTGCCGCAGGTAAACAGCAGCACACGTGGGAGGGAGGCAGCTAAAGATGGCCACTTGTGCAGCACAGTGTGAGCCCGAGCCATCTCGTGTGCTTCCGCTCCCCACCCCCTCCCCCTCCCCAGAAGGAGTGTCGGGACTGTGCGGCCTTAGCTTCCTTCCTGGGTGAGGAGGGATGGGTGGGTGAAAGGAAAGGGAATCAATGAGAGTAGCCACCAGGCTTGTGGGTGGGCTAAAGAAGCTGAAGTGAGATGATTCACGACAGCTGGCTACCCAGGGGGGGGGAAAAACGTGCGGCCTGCACAGTCTTCCCAGCCAGGGAACAGCGCTTGTGTATCTATTACCGTTCAATGCACGCAACTTTCCCATCTCCCTGTTCTCGCCTCTCCTTGTTTCTCTGAGCTGCCGCCAAGCCCCCCCCCCCCCCCCCCCAGCCTGCGGTGGCTGTGAAATGCCGAGGAGCAGGTGAGGAGCTGAGCAAGTCACCTGGGAAGCGGCCCCCCCCCCCCCCCCCCAACAGCATCACGCAAGAACGCAGGTAGCACACTCGGATCACCGCTTTTACAGAACTCGCCTAGGATCCAGGAGGCCCATTTCAAAACGCCAAATCGTTCACACCCCCCCCCATGTAAAGTGTGTGGCACGAGAGAGACAGGGGGACAGGCTGAGAAATGCAGGGTTCACTTCCCCTGCACCCCACAGAAATGTTTGGCCCGACCCGTTCACAGGAAGATCGGGAAAACCTAACCTCCGGCTCTGGGGGTTCTCTCGGCCTGCTCCGGTTTTCGGGATTTTTTTTTAAATCCGCAAACGAATATTCGTTGACTGCCGCCTGCAAGCGGTTTGGACCCAAGAGCCGGGTTCGTTTGTGTACTGGCCTCCTCCTGAAAACATGACCTAGTCGAGAGTCCGGATAATCAAATTTGCAGATGACACAAAATTGTGCAGAGTAGTTAAATCACAAGCAGATTGTGATAAATTGCAGGAAGACCTTGTGAGACTGGAAAATTGGGCATCCAAATGGCAGATGAAATTTAATGTGGATAAGTGCAAGGTGATGCATATAGGGAAAAATAACCCATGCTATAATTACACGATGTTGGGTTCCATATTAGGAGCTACCACCCAAGAAAGAGATCTAGGTGTCATAGTGGATAACACATTGAAATCGTCGGTTCAGTGTGCTGCAGCAGTCAAAAAAGCAAACAGAATGTTGGGAATTATTAGAAAGGGAATGGTGAATAAAACGGAAAATGTCATAATGCCTCTGTATCTTTCCATGGTGAGACCACACCTTGAATACTGTGTACAATTCTGGTCGCCGCATCTCAAAAAAGATATAATTGCGATGGAGAAGGTACAGAGAAGGGCAACCAAAATGATAAGGGGAATGGAACAACTCCCCTATGAGGAAAGACTAAAGAGGTTAGGACTTTTCAGCTTGGAGAAGAGACGACTGAGGGGGGATATGATAGAGGTGTTTAAAATCATGAGAGGTCTAGATCGGGTAGATGTGAATCGATTATTTACTCTTTTGGATAGTAGAAAGACTAGGGGACACTCCATGAAGTTAGCATGGGGCACATTTAAAACTAATCGGAGAAAGTTCTTTTTTACTCAACGCACAATTAAACTCTGGAATTTGTTGCCAGAGGATGTGGTTAGTGCAGTTAGTATAGCTGTGTTTAAAAAAGGATTGGATAAGTTCTTGGAGGAGAAGTCCATTACCTGCTATTAAGTTCACTTAGAGAATAGCCACTGCCATTAGCAATGGTTACATGGAATAGACTTAGTTTTTGGGTTCTTGCCAGGTTCTTATGGCCTGGATTGGCCACTGTTGGAAACAGGATGCTGGGCTTGATGGACCCTTGGTCTGACCCAGTATGGCTTTTTCTTATGTTCTTCTTATGACCAAGATAAATAATTCCCGTGGAATTCTCCTTTCAGATGCGGGGATTCCGGGTGAATCGCGCACGGCTCACTGACCATGCTTCCGGCAAAACCGCTGGGTCGTTGGCACAGATTTTATAGTTGAAGGAGGAAGGGGTGCAGAAACCTCCCCTTTGACCCCCCCCCCCCCATGTATAAGAAAAATCAGCAATTCTGTGCTTCAAGCAGGGAGGTGCTACGGCTCCTCCAGTTCCAACCCCTGTGGCTAAAGATGTCTGTAAGGGCGGGAACGCCATCGCCACCATTGTCGTCCTCATGAAACAATTACGATAGATGGGGAATATTCAGATGACTGCCCCCTCCCTCCACCCTCACCTTGAGCCTAGGACAGGGCGCTCTGGCTGCTTCGTTCCCCAACCCCTTACTCTCTTTTTTCCGCTCCTGAAACGAAGGAGTGCCACAGGCCCATTGTTCGGCGCAGCGCTGGCAGGCAGACTGAGGGAGGTGGGCAAGCGATGGCAGAGATAGGGCACGCAGCCCTCTGTGGGTGACTGGGCAGGCGGCGCTCCAGGAATGCAGACGTCCTGGTGAAATTCCTGACCCCCCCCCCCTTCCCTCCTCGAGCCAGGGCACTGGCTTCAAAAACTCTCTACTGGCCACCATAGCAAGGTCTGGCTTGAGATTGCTCTGATACCCGGATGCCCAAAGGAGATTTTTGCAAATGTATTTTTCAGGAACGGAACTTGCTCCTATCCCCCACCCCCTCCCCCAAGTCTTGCGATCGAGTGGCTAAAAGACCCCCTTCCAGACAGATAGTAGGAGCACAATACAACGATGGCATGGGCTGTACGTGAAGACTCCTGGTCAGGGGGAATCGAGGGATTGGCAAACGCATGCCCCCATGCCTTCTCGGCAAGCAACGACGACGAGGTAGCCAAGCAAACCTTTTCTGTTCAGTCCCAAATGGACAATTAAGTGATGCTTTATCCGATTCCTTCTGCTCTTCTCTGCAGGGGACCTTCAGCTCTCACCCTTCCAGAGGCAGACCTGTACTTTATTTGTGAATCTGGTTGGAGAACAGTATTACCTCCCCACAGGGCTGTTTTGCCAAAACTGCAGCACTTAAAAGGTTAGAGGTGGGGATTGCATCCCTCGCCTCTCTCCTCATGCTCAGAAAATGGTGATTTTTTTTTTTTTTGGCCCTCCCGCTACCCGATCTGCTGCCTTGGTTTGAAATGAAGGCGTGTTTTTATTTTGGCACAGAGGGAAACGGCAACAGCCCCTGCCATGAACAGCAGGGGGCCGTGTAGAAGGGCCAGGATCTTCCTTTATGTTTTGGTTAGCCAGCTCTGGCATCTGCTCACCATGCAAAAGACAGCGTGTGGGGTGCAGGACACAGGTAACTGACTTCTATGACGGTAACGTGTGTATCAGCCAGCCAGAGTGTCATCCACCCCCCCTTGCTATTAATTGCAAAGCCCGTGTTTGCACATAGGACCCTCCTGGGCACTGCATTCCTGCCTCAGAGGGGGCCGAATTCCTCCTAGTTAAATATTGACTCGTTTATGAGGGATGGAAATGGACGGCTGCCCAGCTTTCGCTTGGTGGTCAGATGCAGAGGACAGCGCTGTCCAAGGGAGTGACCTGGCTGGCTCTCGAAAGCCAGTCAGATATGTCCTGTTATGAAGCTGTCCCCAACACCGAGGCGTTTGCCGACCCTTAGCGCTACGCATTTAAGCAGAGCAGCACAAGGAGAGCTGCCGCCCCTTCATGCAGGCCCTGGCAGAGCTTTCTGTTACTGAGAATCCTTCTCTGTCACCCTTTAATCGGCAGTTCAGCCCACGAGGGGAGCGCCATTTTGTTTCCCCCCCGTGGTGTCATCGAGTCTCACTTCAGCAAGGGCCCTAGCGATGGAGTAGCCCTGCTCCTGTTGCCTCCCCCTGGAATGGTCAAAAATTATTACCAGGCCGAGGCACGGCGGGTAAGTGAAAAGAAAAAAGTTGGCCCGACACTGCGATTTCCTTGGGCTTCCAATGAAAGGAAGGAAGGCGGGGCCTCCCCCACCCAATGACATCACCAGGACACAAAATGGCTCATGCTGTGCCGGCAGGCACGAAGGGACCCATGCTTGTGGTCTCCAGAGCTCACACGCGGGCTCGCCTTTGCATTTAATTGCTTCCCCTTTCCAATCCCGAGCTCAAGGCCAGTTACAATTCGGGTTCTAGTAGGCCAGGCCTGCACAAAATCCCTGAAGGTCCATATTCAGACATAGTCTGGCTAGCAAAGATAGCCGGATAAACCTATCTGGCTCACTTTGGAGGTATAATCAATAGTGAAATCACACTAGTGAATATAGCCAGCTAACTTTAAGAAAGCTCTTTGGCTCGACCAGACTAGACTTAGCTGGCCAAGTCATCTGGCTAACTAAACCCCTCCCAGTCCTGTCCCTGGAACGCCCCTAACTCACAGGCCGATACAGTACAGGGCGCTTCGGTGGAGCGCACTGTTAACCCGCATTTGGACGCGTGTTTTCGACGCGCTAGCTTTACCCCTTATTCAGTAAGGGGTAATAGCGCGTCGAAAACGCGCGTCCAACCCCCCCCCCCCCCCAAAACTAATAGCGCCCGCAACATGCAAATGCATGTTGCGGGCGCTATTAGTCATTCCCCGCGATACAGAAAGTAAAATGTGCAGCCAAGCCGCACATTTTACTTTCAGAAATTAGCACCTACCCAAAGGTAGGCGCTAATTTCTCCAGGCACCGGGAAAGTGCACAGAAAAGCAGTAAAAACTGCTTTTCTGTGCACCCTCCGACTTAATATCATGGCGATATTAAGTCAGAAACCCCAAAGATAAAAAAAAAAAGTAAAAAAAAAAAAGTAAAAATCGGCCCGCGGGTTGGAAGACGGATGCTCAATTATGCCGGCATCTGTTTTCCGAACCTGTGGCTGTCAGCGGGCTCGAGAATTGATGCTGGCAAAATTGAGCGTCGGCTGTCAAACCCACTGACAGCCACCGCTCCTTTTACCACGGGCCCTAATTTGCATAGGCCACCCTCCTGAATGGCGTGCCCAGGAGAGTGGCCTGTGTGCGAGCCGGGAGAGCGGGCGCTCACCAGCTCTCCCGTGCGTTTTTCTGAATCGGCGTGTTAGCTGGCTAAATTCTAGCTGGATATCTTATTAGCCGGTTAGAATTTAGCTGGATAAGTTCCCAAATATTCATTTAGCCGGCTAACTTCTGTGTTAGCTGTCTAAATGCTTTTGAACATGGACCTCCTACTATCCTACTCGATGGATAAAGACACTTCCACCTGGTTGACTAGATTGTAAGCTCTATGGAGCAGGGACTGTCTCTTATGTATCTCTGGGCAGCGCTGCGTATGTCTAATAATGCTTTAGAGATGATAAATAGTAGCAGCGGTAGCCATACAGTCAGGTTGCCTTCTGCGGTGCAGCTGCAGACTGAGTGAGGCGGGTCTCCTGTAAATACATGGGGTGCATCAGGTTGCCACCTTTGCTTGAGATCTCACCGGGGGTCGCATTCATCCATTGCCTGCAGCCCCTCGTGGCCTGCTGTGCAGAGTGGTACGACATCACCGCCAGGCAGGCCGGTGTGGGGGGTGCAGTCCGCCATGGGGGACCGGGTCTCCCAGGGCAAGTTAAATCCAGTTAATGATTGGAGATCCTCCAGCTCCAGTGAAACAAAATATACCTTCTCCATGGCAAGTTGATCAGTTGGGCTCCAGACCTGCCGTAGAATATTAGAATAGCTTCAGGGATTTAGATATGATTGTGCTTTAAAAGCCTTTAAATAAATACATAAATAAATAAATGTGAGTGAAATCTCTGTGCCTAACAATATGTCGTGGTCATCCATGCAGCCAACTCATGGTCTGGGGTGGATGGCCTGGCAGTAAATTTCCAGTGTGCAGACTGTATGACAGCTGAAAGGGGAGAAAGATGATGTTTTTTGGGGTTTTTTTCTGAGCTTCCACATTAAAAAAAAACCAAAAACCAAAAACTTAAACTATGTCTAAATACTGGAGAATGGAAATTTTTTGAACCTGCAGAAAATAATTTAAAGAAAAACAAAACCCAATTAGTTGCTTTCCTGCCTGCGAGAGCCAAGTTTAGCCTGCGAGCGTGTCGTGTCCTCCTCACCCTGCTGGGTTACTGATTTATTGGATTATTTTGACTTCCAGCGGCTGTGACGAGAGCCCAGCATGGCCCTTGTTTAACTTCCTCACCGGACCAGCTCCGGAAACTGCTATCTGACCCGTTTAGTTATCTTCGTAGAGTACTGATGTGAAAGAAATCTAGGAGGGGACTGCAGCGTAACCTGTTTATTTAAAATTTTTCTTCTTTGAATGCCGTTATGGAGATGACTGACTCTGCTGACTTCCTAGTATCCCCTCCCGGTCTGCAGTCTTTGCACACAGACGGGCCGATGCAATATCTTGCGCTCCAGGCCAGCGCACGGGATAATCCGTGGTTGGATGCGCATTTTGGACACGCGTCCATAACCCCTGATGAAGTAAGGGGATCGGCGTGTCCAAACCAGCACATAGCTAATAGCGCTCATCACATGTAAATGCCATTTAAGGAAGCTAGTACCCCTCTGATGTAAAAAAAAAAAACAAAAATGCACCCGACCCCCTGGAGCTGGCATTGTTTTGAGGCACCCCAAAACCTGAACAGAAGAGCAGAAAATACTGCTTTTCTGTGGTTCCTCCAACTTAATATTGTTGCAATACTAAATAGGAGGAACTAGGGGGCACTCCATGAAGTTAGCAATTAGCACATTTAAACCAAATCGGAGAAAATTCTTTTTCACTCAACGCACTATTAAACTGGAATTTGTTGCCAGAGGATATGGTTAGTGCAGTTAGTGTAGCTGAGTTTAAAAAAGGTTTGGATAAGGTTTTGGAAGAGAAGACCATTAACGGCTATTAATCAAGTTGAATTAGGGAATAGCCACTGCTGTTATTGGCATCAGTAGCATGGGATCTTCTTAGTTTTTGGGTACTTGCCAGGTTCTTATGGCCTGGATTGGCCTCTGTTGGAAACAGGATGCCGGGCTTGATGGACCCTTGGTCTGACCCAGTGTGGCAATTTCTTATGTTCTAACCACAGAAGGCAGCAACATGATAGAAAAAAAAAAAAGGCTTGTCGGCGTTCAGATTAGGAAAATGGACGTTCGTAAAATTGAGTGTCCGTTTTCCTAACCCGTACACAACCGCGACTCCATGGACGCGCTAGGGACGCACAATTAATCCCTAGTGCGGCCTTCTTAGCGCGGCGGCTCATTTACCTATTGCGTCAAGCGCCCAAGAGAGGTGAGTGCGCACGCGGTAAAACAGTGGGCGCCCGGTTTGGACGCACGTTTGTTACGCGCACTTTTTTGCGTCGACCTGAGAGTTAATGAGGTTTCATAGTAACAGAGTGGCAGACGGTGGGACTGGAGGCTTGGTGTTCGTGTAAAACACTAGGGCTGCGCCAGGAAGACCCACCCCGAATCCCCTGAGATGACGTCCACCTTTCAATCGCACTGTCAGCATTCCCAGCACCGTACGAGATACTTGCCGTAGTAACAGAGAGTCTGCAGTGTTGGGTTTGAGCCCCAGAGGAGGGTGGAGGGCATTTAAGCGTTTTGTAGGAGCGTGCAGAGTCAGCGGCACGTACTCCCCTGATCTTTTTCTGTTCCATTCTCTGGCTGCAGCTGTACGGTGCCAGGTTAGAGCAGTTGCTATTCCTGGGGTGGGCAAAAGACTCTGCCTTACAGAGTCCTCAGCAGAGCATCCCAGGCCTGCACAGACCAAGCGTCCACCCAAGCACTCAAATCAATAATACAGGCCCAAGAAGGGGGGGGGGGGGGGGGGAGAGGAGAAGGAAGTTGTCTGTGTGTGTCTGTGTGTGTGTGTGTCTCTGTGCAATCCGTTACTGGCACTAGACACCCCTCCTGCTGTGCGAGATCACAGACCTTTAGGTGTGTTTAGCCTCCTGCCAGGAGACCGACCCTTGCAGGGGGAGAATCCAGCCCTAGGTGGTAATTCCTTACAGCCTGAATGGTTCTGGGCAGGGCTGGGTGGCGGAAATCAGAGGGAGAAGGACTGGAGATGTGCACATCTCCTCCCAGGACGCCTCATGAACGAACGCACTTATTCTAAGCTGTTTTGTAACATGGGGGGGTAAGTTTTGTGGTAGTTAAGCTGCCCATAAGTTCACCTTGAAAATTGCGTCAGATACCGCCACCAGCTCACCTGCACAGAGTTACCCCTCTTCTACGCAGGGCATAACTCTTTACGTACATCAGTTTATGCGCACGCTTTCACATGCGTGAAGCCCGGGTGATGTTATAACGAGCCATTTACTCGCAGAAACGCCTTTGAAAATAACCCCCCTTGTTAAAGGGGTTCAGGGGGCAAGGCCCAGTCAAGATCCGTTTCCACTCTGCTCTCTCAAGAACGGCGGGAATGCTCCCCAAGGAAACATAGTGCTGAAGTCCCAGTGCAATTCGCTTCTGGGACCCTGGACGGTACCCTGGCCACGGGTTTCCCACCCCGAGGCCCCATTCGCATCCTGCAGTAGTGCCCCCTTACCTTTAATCCGTACCTGTTCGGGCCCCCGTCCGCCCTCCTCCCTCCCCCCACCTGAATCCGTCACCGGTGTCACCACGTGCATGGGTTCTGAGGCCGGCTGGGGCTAATCACATTTGCAGATAACTTCTTCACGATCCATGAAAGGAAGAGGCGGGCTGAGTCAGAGTGTGCGAGGGACATCTCTCCATGTACAGGAGAGCTGAATGTTCAAGGACAGGGAATGAAGTTAGCTCCTTTTAGTGGCCTTGTGACTCACCAGGCTTGACGCTGGCAATTCTGGAATTTAGAAAGGGTAGGGTGACAGGGTGAAGAAAGAGACTCTTCCTGGCCAGGCTCACTCTTTAGAGCTGTTCATTTATATGTCTCAGTGCCCTCAAATAAACAGGGGTGTGACCATTGCCCACAAGCTGCTTATTTTCCAGATGGGGCTAATGGGCTGGGTCTCCCTTCCTGGCTTGATCCTCCCCTCCCATTGCAGGCGTAGAGGTGAAGCGCTAATGTCCCCTTAGAAAGACGGGAACTACACATCCCAGCATGCACTGGACTGGAGTGGCCTGGCCCTGATGCCCACGGAATCATTGGCGGCCCCCGTTGGGAGGAAGGGACATGGCTATCCGGACACTGGCAGCCCTGGATGGGGCTAGGCTTAACCCGGGAGCCGGCCTGACTTAACGCGGGCAGGCCAGGGAAGGCGTGCGGCAGCTGCGTCGGCCCTGGCCAGATAGGAAGCCTTGAGCCAGGGTTTTTCGACTCCAGCCCTCGAAGGTCGTGAACAAGTCTGGCTTTCAGGGTCACCCAGCTGTACAAAATGAGCCCCCGTTCATGGACCGTGTGCGCGCGCAGATACGTCTGTGGATATCCTGAAAACCAGGCCTGTTTCTTAGCCCTGCCTTCAGCATCAAGCACCTGGTGCCTCCAGCCCAGAATAAATCCCCACTGGCTGCAGCAGACGGAAAGGCCTCCGGGGCCTAAAGCCAAAGCAGAAAGGTGCGAAAATCTCAATTAGACAGGAAGGCACTAATCCCTGCTCATTTCCTTTCTGATTAATTGGGTGACTGCAGGTCCATTTCCTGCCCTTCTGCAGGTCTCAGATAAAAAGGAAAAAAAAAAAAAATCAACTGCTCCCCTGCCCCCTCAGTCCTACCCCTAATAACTGCAATCACGTACTGAACGCAGCATCCGGGGGGGGGACTCTACGTGCCAGCTCCCAGTCAAAGCCCCCGGCTGCTGCGCGGGGCAACCAGCGGGAACCGCCTGATCCAGTCCCGGTTTTGGCCCATTGCTTGCCCGGAGTTGTCATTCAGATTTTCTTAGGGAACCCCATAGGAAAATGCAAACCACAAACCCCAGCATGCACTGGGGCGAAACCAGGACTGGATGAGCTGGTTCCTCGCGACGTGGAGCCAGGTGCCAAACGGCGGGTCGCTCAGCTGCTGTGAGGTTGCGGTGAAACAGTTTAGCACCGGGAAGCATCTCCAGGTCTTCCATTCCTCCCCCCCCGTTTTTAATTCGGGGGGGGGGGTCCTATTTCTAGTGGGCTTGCACAGGGTCATCGATTTTATTTATTAAAAAATGTTTATATTCCGCCTGCACCGGTAATGTGCATAATTACCTTGCCGAGCCAGGGTAATTACATTCAAGTCAGCAGGGCTGGTGCTGCCATTCAGTGAACCGGGCAGTCACCTAGGGTGCCAAAGTTTGGGGGGGGCGTCAAAACCCCCAGAAAGCTCCAGGTACCACCTACTCACTTTTCAGGCCCAGCACCGCGAGAGAGAAGGGAATGGATGGTGGGAAGATGCGGAGACAGAGAAGAAGCTGGCTGGGTGGGCGACATAGATAGAGGGTGCCGGGCAGGTGAGGGTGGGGACAGAGAGGGGGGATTCTGATCCGATAAGGGGTGGAGAGAGAAGATTCCGTGAGTCACTGATAAAAAAAACCCCAAAAGAGGCAGGCAAAGAGATTGGGGCGATGCTGACGATCAGAGCAGGGAGTGAAGGAGAGAAAGAGGAGGGTGTTGGAGGGGGGGAGGAGAGATGCTGGATGGGGGTTAGAGAGAAGGAATGATGGGCACTATGGATGGGGGGGGGGGGGGGAGGCAGAGGGATGCCGGGCTTGGCAGAGGGTGAGAGGTGGATGCTGTGGTAGAGCTGCCCCTGATTTATTTATTTATTTATCTGTTAGGCTCTTACATCCCGTTGTTTGCAAACCGGCGTCCCCACCAGCCAATGTCCTGAGAAGCTGCCAGGTCTTATTTTAATAGCGGGGCCCAACCTCCATGTCAGCTGATGTCCTCCCTGCCGCAGGGTTAGGCCCCGCCTGAGGTGTCTTCAGTTTCTTGGGCCGTTGGCGAGTTGTTGCTTGGCCTGCTGCGCTTTGACTCCTGCCCTTCTCCTGGACAGCACGCGACTCGTCTTTAACTTCTTCCGCTAGCGGCCGTGCGGCGTCCAGTTTTTTCAGGCACAGGCGGCGCGTGACTCCTGTCCTGCTGCCGCGCACGAGCCCTTTGTTCTGCCGCCGGCAAGGCACGGGACGGACTCATCCTTTTTCCGCTGCAAGGTGAGGTGGCTGCCAGGCATTTTAGGGGCACTTTTTGCCGCTCCAAAATTTTGCCACCTGCAGCGGCCGCCTCGCCCTGCCTCATTATAGAACCGCCCCCGGGTGGGGAGTTTTGCATTAGTGAGACGGAATCTTGAATTCGCAGCCTATTAAATTATCATAAACTCTCTCTTTCTCCTGCCATTGGTGGGACTGTGGGTGGCGTTGACCTCCGCAGAGAGATCAGGATGGCATAATGGAGCTTGTAAGTGCACTTCTCATGGGATTATGTAAGAGCCTCCCATTCCCGTAGGAATTCTGTTTGCCCGGTTGGGTGATTATTTTCTCTTCTCTGCCTCCTAGCTAAAGGCAGGCTTTGATCAAAGAGGTCCCCTCCGGGAGGAGCTGCTTGGATGAAGAAGAGGTGACCCCTGACGTCCTATCGGAGAAGCTGGACATGGACATAGAAGCAGGGTAGATGACAGTGAAAAATGACCAATTGCCCATCTGGCTTGCCCAGGTATTGCTGGTGTCAGAGAGATGCAGATTATTAATTAAGTGCCAGTTACTTAAGATACATCTCAGAATCTCCTTCACCCTAAGTTTTTATGTACCCGGGTCAGTTCCTTTGCAATAACCCCAGCCAGGTTTTCATGTTTTCTGCCTCCGTTGGGTGACTGGACACGTTCTGGCTCCTGCTGTGGCATCTGGTCTCACATACAGTGGTGAAGTGTAGCCGCTTTGGCTCAAAGCCATGGTACAAGGGCCAGATGGTGGCTGCCGTGGGATCTAGAAGTCTGGGTATCCTGGGTCTGTAAACAACCCTGATTCTTCAGACTATTCACACGGAACAGCTGTTTGGAAGGCCGGGGCTATGAACAGGTTGATTTCCATGTTTGCTTTGTATGGCGGACCTGTGTGTGGCCTTCCAGGACCAGAGATAGATGGCTTGCCCTGCTAGGGAATCTCGAGATCTTCCCCTGGGAAGACTCTGTATAGAATGAACGTATGGATTTTGTGTTGGAGATTATTTTGCATCTTTTCTCCTGATCTACTCGGCCTGTCCTTGCGTCCCCCTTCCATCCAAATAATCCCTTGGGTTCCCAGCACCCCATCCTTCAAAGAGCTCCAACAGAGCTTGAGTAATAGTTGGTTTCATGTTTCTCTCAGTAGTCCGGTGCAGGCCTGGTTATGGCAGTTTGGGGGATGCTAGGAATCGGCAATCAACAAAGAAACTGAAACGGAGGCAGGACTAAAGCACGCTTGGGACAGATACAGAGGGCGCTGGTAAGGGTGAGGGAGGGAGATAACGGAAGTTGGGGCTCAGTAGGCAAGGGCCAACTGGGCAGACCAAGAGATCCTTCCCTGCTGCTAACTACTGCATTACCACCCCTGGGGACCTAGAAAGAGGCCTCTACACCTTCCTGGAAATGTAGATGAAGAGCAGCCCATCCAGTCCCTACCTCCCTTCCTCTCCTTCTGAGATCCCCTGTGCTTGTCCCATGCTCTCCCGAATTCTGGTTACTGACCTCGTCTTATGGGGGGGGGGGAACCTGTTCCTCTTTACGGCGCCCCACTCTCCTATTGCACAAGGATGGCCACTGTCCTCCCGCAGCACGTGAAGTGTAACGAGTTAAGCTGACACCCTTTACCGCGGCTGGGAGATCGTAACCTGTGCACCTGCGCACAACTTCCCCCACCCGCCCCAGCACAGGAAGACTGGAGGAGCCATGGTGGAGTTCATCCCACCAGGGCTCGAAGTGAAGAGGCTGGCAGGGCCAGTGAAGCTCATCCCACTGTGGCCTGAAGAGAAGAGGAGTCTGTGTGTGTGAGAGAGAGAGTCTGTGTGACAGCCTGTGTACATATGTATATGTGTTTATCTGTGTGAGAGCCCGTGTGCATGTGTGTGTGTGTGTGTGTGTGTGTGTGAAAGCCTGTACATAAGAACATAAGAAATTGCCATACTGAGTCAGACCAAGGGTCCATCAAGCCCAGCATCCTGTTTCCAACAGTGGCCAATCCAGGCCATAAGAACCTGGCAAGTACCCAAAAACTAAGTCTATTCCATGTAACCATTGCTAATGGCAGTGGCTATTCTCTAAGGGGCGGATTTTCAGAGCCCTGCTCGCGTAAATCCGCCCAAAACCGGGCGGATTTACGCGAGCAGGGCCCTGCGAGCCGGGAAGCCTATTTTACATAGGCCTCCCGGCGCGCGCAGAGCCCCGGGACTCGCGTAAGTCCCGGGGTTCTCGGAGGGGGGCGTGTCGGGGGCGTGTCGGGGGGCGGGGCCCGGTCGTCGCGGCGTTCCGGGGGCGTGTCGGCAGCGTTTTGGGGGTGGGTACGGGGGCGTGGCTACGGCCCGGGGGCGTGGCCGCGCCCTCCGTACCCGCCCCAGGTCGCGGCCCGGCGCGCAGCAGGCCCGCTGGCGCGCGGGGATTTACGTCTCCCTCCGGGAGGCGTAAATCCCCCGACAAAGGTAAGGGGGGGGGTGTAGACAGGGCCGGGTGGGTGGGTTAGGTAGGGGAAGGGAGGGTAAGGTGAGGGGAGGGCAAAGGAAAGTTCCCTCCGAGGCCGCTCCGATTTCGGAGCGGCCTCGGAGGGAACGGGGGGAGGCAGCGCGGCTCGGCGCGCGCAGGCTATACAAAATCGATAGCCTTGCGCGCGCCGATCCAGGATTTTAGTGGATACGCGCGGCTCCGCGCGTATCTACTAAAATCCAGCGTACTTTTGCTTGAGTCTGATGCGCAAGCAAAAGTAGGCTGATCGCGCTTCTTTTAAAATCTACCCCTAAGTGAACTTAATAGCAGGTAATGGACTTCTCCAAGAACTTATCCAATCCTTTTTTTTTTTAAACACCGCTATACATTCTTATTTCTTCTTATCACTGTTTCAAAGTGCCATGTCTAAATTGTATGTAAAAATGCAATAAATATATTATACAAAAAAAAAAACCCACCGCTATACTAACTGCACTAACCACATCCTCTGGCAACAAATTCCAGAGTTTAATTGTGCGTTGAGTGAAAAAGAACTTTCTCAGATTAGTTTTAAATGTGCCCCATGCTAACTTCATGGAGTGCCCCCTAGTCCTTTTATTATCTGAAAGTATAAATAACCAATTCACATTTACCCATTCTAGACCTCTCATGATTTTAAACACCTCTATCATATCCCCCCTCAGCCGTCTCTTCTCCAAGCTGAAAAGTCCTAACCTCTTTAGTCTTTCCTTATAGGGGAGCTGTTCCATCCCTTTTATCATTTTGGTCGCCCTTCTCTGTACCTTCTCCATTGCAACTATATCTTTTTTGAGATGCGGCGACCAGAATTGCACACAGTATTCAAGGTATGGTCTCACCATGGAGCAATATAGAGGCATTATGACATTTTCTGTTTTATTAACCATTCCCTTCCTAATAAGTCCCAACATTCTGAATGCCTGTGTGTCTGTATGAGAGCATGTGTGTGTGGGGGTGTATGTGAGGGAGAAAGGGAGTCTGTGTATGAGAGAATAGCATGTATATGAGAGAGAGGGAGTGTGTGGGAGAATTAATGTGTTAGTGTGTGTGTGAGAGACAAAGAGAAGATAAAGTTTATGTGGCAATGTTTATCTGGTTAACTTTGCTATCCGGACAGTGACTGAATATGGACCTCGTTTTTGGGGGGAAATAGAACAAATTTACGCAAGTTTTTAGATGTCAACAGTTTTGACATTCTTTAATCAGTGTTGTTTTAATATTATGAGTGATGTTTTATCTCTCTTGATTTTATTGCTTGATGTTTCTGTTTTCGGTCTTGTGGTGTCGGTACAGTTTTTGTTGGCACGTTTCTATTCTGTATTTGGTGAGGACCTTGCTGTGAAAATGATGGTGCTTATCACTGGCTTTTAAGGCATTATGGCCCACATTTCTATTTTAAACAGAAGGGCTGCTATTTATTCATTTCACTTGTATGCAGAAAGCATGCAAGTTCTCGCAGAAAATATATTTTTTTTCATGCACATTTTATTGTAGTTGCTGTTAGTATTTTAGGGATGGACCGAGCCAGGGTTCCCTCTGAGGACTGGCTTGCTGTGAGCATCGGAGAGGAATGCTCACAGGGCGATACAACCACAAATCTTTGCTCACGAGCAGCCCAATCCTTAGAGGGAACGCTGAACGTGTCACCCTCCTTAGCCAAGGCGCTTCCAGTCCAGTCTTACACAGAAAGCGTGCGACGGGCGCCACAAACCATACGTGAGGCTGCCGTGTGTTTTTGTGACATTCGCATAAGCGACCCAGTGTCTTAACAAAATCCAGTGAGCGATTTTTAATCATCGGATTTCATCCCTTTCCCGTTTTCCACTTCTATTTCATTTCAGGAGGGAGGGTAGAGAAGGGCGGATTGGTTGCCAGACCAATTTACGACCCGCCGGAGCGACAGAACGTCATTGCTTTCAACGTGTTTCCGATTTGTAGCTTTCAAAGCAGACCAGAGCATTTAGAAGAACTGAGCATCAAACCAGCAGAGGACAAAACGTAACACTTACAAACTTTATTTTCATCCAAAAATAATTATTATTATTATTTCTTTTAATAAACATTTCAAATGTGCAAGGTAGAAAACATTAAAGGTTTTCAGGCTGTAAACAGGTGCTGGATTTTGTAATAAGTTAGCATTTTCTCGTTATGTACAAATGTACAGTGACAGTTTCCCAGTTTCCCCCTCCCCCCTCCCCCACCTTCTGACCCAACACTGAACAAAGTCTGGAACAGGTCAGCATCTCCCAAGGCACCACTGAATCTAATTTAACTGGTCACCAAGGGACTGAAACAACAGATCAGGTTGTCAACTGTCAGTAAATTTACTGACAGTCAGTAAAAAAAAAAAAATGTTTCATGAGTTGGCAAGCCTGCTTACAGACAGGGCAGGTCGCTGTTCCCTTCATACGGTGTTGCCTTTAAAAGGACTCTGGGGCTGCTTTAATGTAATCTTGCTCTTAGACTGCAGACTCTGGCAGCTCGGCCTTTTCTGGTGCTCTGGTCACAAATTAGAACACTTAATTCTCCCAGTTGCCCCTTCCTTCCCCCAGGTCTGATCTGGTACTCGGTCCTTGGGAGCTGATCTTTACTCTATACTCTCAGTGCTGGCATACAAGATGTCATTAAGCCAAGAGTTAATTATGGCTCTGCCGTGGCAAGTCAGGGCTGGAAGCATAACGATCTGGGGAGATAACAGATTCTGATCACTAACCCGGTTCATTTAAATTTGATTTGAGAGGGAGAGGGCAAAGTTTCCAGAGCCCAGGGTGCAGTGACTCCAGTCCCTCCAGGGCTCAAAGAACAGGTCGGGTTTTCAGGAAAACCCAACGCATTCAAAGCTGCTGGGCTTCTTAAGGCAAAGCACACCTAGCGAGCAATCACTGTGGGTCTCCGGGAGCTCAGTGGTTCTGATTCCCCGAAGGCACAAAATCCAAGAACTCCAGGTCTCATCCTGCCAACCAGACAGAGGCCTGGTTAAGTCTGCCCTTGACGGTTTAGAGCAGGGCTGTTCTATCTGATTATTTTTCTAAAGAACGCAACGACGCCCGGGTCCCTGGGAGTGTGCTAAGAAGAGCCGAAGCCCCGGCCGTTTGCTATACCCTGTTGCATTCTGCCATTTGTGTCCTGAGGAGACAGAAACAGGACCACCAGTTACAGGAATTGGACCTGCCTTGGCGCACAGTTCATTTGGATATTTCGTTGCATGTGTAACCTCCCCCGCTCTTTCGCTAAAGACAAAAGGTGAGAGGCCATTGCGTTAGGACCAGTCTTTCGGGGAAGGGTTTTTTTTAAGTCTGTCGAGAAAGGGCAGAGGGTGCCCACCATAGGCTCATCTCCCATCACTCAAGTAGCTCTACCAGCCCAAGCTCAGGCCAGTGTCTCTGACACTCTCTCTGTCCTTATCTTGGGCACCAAATGGCTAAGCCACAGACGAAATGTGGCTTACTCCCGGCAGAAGTCCGATGGCCGTCCCCTTTCAGGCCGGGCCGGCTTTCATCAGCCAAAGGCCCCCGCCGCTTCATTCTATCCTCCTCCTCCCGAAGACGGCGGACATGCTGCGGACGATGCCTTTCAGCCCCACGGCCTTCTTGCCCGTGCTCCTGCAGTCCCGGACGGACTCCAGCAGCTGGTGGAAGACCACCAGGGAGCCGTGGTAGGTCTCGGCGGCTGAGGTCTCGAAGAAGCCGGCGTCGGCAGAGAGCGCCAGGAGCCGTCCCTCCTCGCTGGCCACGGCCCGCCCGTGCTGCAGGTCCCGCTTGTTGCCCACGATGACGACGGGGGCCCTCTCCGCCCCGCTGCGCCTCTTCAGCTGCCGGATGCGCTGCAGCTGCTGCCGCACCACGTTGAAGCTGTCCCGGTCACAGATGCTGTACACCAAGATGAAGCCATCCGCCCACCTCAGCTGCTCCTCACTCACCCATCCCTGCAGGCTTGGGTTCTAGAAAAATCGATCAACAAAGGGAAGAATTTTAATGCAGGGATCGAGTCAGGATCACTCCCGGGCCCCTCCCGAGTTCAAATCCAGCCCTGCCTCCAGCTCTCTCCCCATTTGTGACCTTGGACGCTCTATCTCCCTCTGCCTCGGTCTACAGAAATGCAATCGGATAATCAGTTTCTTCTCCCTGCTACCCTTTGGCAGCTGCCATACCAATCAGATATATGAATTGGCAGCCGGACCTTCCACCCCAGAGATGGCTGCACGCATGCTTCTGAAACAATACACTGAGAAGCCTGCCAGCAGCCTCTTCAGTCGAATCAAGTTATTACTTTTGTCTTCTCTGACGTTTGCTGGCTTTGCTGCTCTGTGTCTGATTAACCTTTCTATCCCGTTTGCTAGCCTGGCTGTTGTTATTAATAATCCTGCCCTTACCAAACAAAAAAAAAATGTAGTTTCCTCTTTACTGCAAGCAAAGTGGCCCCCACCACTGTGTGCAAAGCCTGATTCGGTAGGTTTAAGCCCCAGAGAGATCTGTAAACAGAACTGTGCTGATCCCCTCACCTGCGGGTAGACAGAATCCCAGATGCTAAAGCAGATCTCCCGGCCATCCACGGTCTCGATGTGAGTGTAAATGGATTCTGGAGGAAGCAGGAAGAAAACATTGTATAGGGTGAGCTTGGTCCTTCTATTATCTCTCAGATAATAGAAGGACCGGGGGCACTCCATGAAGTTAGCAAGCAGCTCATTTAAAACAAATCGAAAACAAATCTTTTTCACTCAGCGCACGGTTAAGCTCTGGACTTCATTGCCAGAGGATGTGGTTACAGCAGTTAGTGTAACTGGGTTTAAAATAGGTTTGGATAAGTTCCTAGAGGAAAAGTCCATAAACTGCTGTTAATTAATAAGGATTAGTAGATAGTTCTATCTAATGTTTGGGCACTTGCCAGGTACTTGTGACTTGGATTGGCCACTGTTGGATCCTGGGCTTGAAGGACCCTTGGTCTGACCCAGTGTGGCATATCTTATGTTCTTATGTAATGCCATTTCTGGGTTTTGAAAGCAAAGGACCCTATCGATCACGAACACTTTACCGACACAGAGGCTTGGTGGCAATGCAGAGGACCCAACTGCTTTATCGAGGCGTGAGCTGTCCAGAATAAGAGCCCACGTCGTCGGATGCACGACATCCTGGCATCCATGCCCAGTTGCATCTGGCGAAATGGACGCCTGTCCTCGAAAGCTTCTGCCTCCATAAATCGGTTGAGTCTGTAAGGTGCCACCAGCTGCTGTCGTATTTTTAATTTTAAATTTTTTCTATTTTTTTGCTACTGCAGACTAACACGGCTACCCCTTTGGAAGTTTTTAGACACTTACCGGTGTCGCCGTATTCCCCAATGAACCTCCGCGTGAGGAACCGAACGGTCAAAGCTGCGAAGAGAAAAAAAAAACAAACCCACTCAATAGGCACATTTTAGTATTACAGGGTCTACCGACAGTGACAAGGAAACGCAGAGATAGGGAGGGAGCGGCGTGCCAGAGCCTGGAGGGGGATGTTCACCAGGGATTTAGAAGCACATGCAAGGGACCGGGGAACCGTGAAGTGAAAGGTGCAGATGTGGGCAGATGTTTGGGAGAAGATATTCCAGCAGGAGGATGAAGGGGGGGGGGGCAGAAGAATGGCACCAAACCGGGGAGGAGAGAAAGGTAGAGCCTGGAGGTGGAGTGGAAATGACCGTGAAGCATGAGCCTACCAGATTTCCCCACGCTCTCGGCCCCCAGCACCAGGACATTGGCTTCCACTTTGGGCTGGTGGCTACTGCCCTCGGACATTTTGCGGGACGGCTGCGGTCTGCCTACGATTTGAACAATCATTTGTAATCCCTTGTTAGGAGTTGGCTGATGCTCTTAAAAAAAAAAAAAAAAAAGAGAGAGAAAAATGCAGGAGAAGCTGGAAGGCGAGACCCACCGAAGAAGAAAAGCGACCGGTGTTGAGAGAGGGATCTCCCGGCTCCGTGCAGCTTTGTCTCTGTGGCTGGGACAAGGGAGGACCAGAGTCCTTCTTATATAGAGAAGAGGGGAGGGCTTGAGCTGAGACTGACTCACTGCCCAGCCTCTGCCATGCCCTCCCCTCTCTCTCTCTCTCTCTCGTTATTGGGAATGTGCCGTCTCCTGGGGGGGTAAGCTGGAAGCTGTTCTGATGCCGCTCAGTCACTGGGAGCTCTCAACCGTGAGGGATGGGGAGGGGAGGGGGCCTGTCTCTGTTTTCCTAAACAGCAGCAGCCAAAAAAAAAAAAAAAAAATACAATTCGAGTTATTAAAAGAAAAATCAGAGTTTGGGTCATCCAGTCTATGCAGAAGCTTTACTTCAACGTACCTCTCCCCCACCCCCTCTCATTCCCCAATCACATCCTCCCCCCCCAACAAAAATCAAGCTACCATAGAAACCCTACCCTAAAATATTTGTTCAAGTGCAACTCGCTGAAGGGCAGCCGTTGCTGGCTACGAAGACCTGGTTCCTCGAGCAGCCATCCGGGATGGGGCTGCTTCAAGGACTCCCATGGGTCATGACCTGTCCAGGCATGCTGCAGCCACACACGTCGCCGACCCGCTAATGTCACTGATCGGGATGCCCTAGCTGATTCGATCTAGTACCATAGCAACAGAGTAGATGATGGCAGGGAAAAAAAATAATAATAAAAATAATAATACATAATAAATAATAATAAAAAAAAAATAATAAAAGACCAATCAACTTGTCCAATCTACTCAGTTACTGCTGGCTACACTGCAAAGGATACATCCCAGCTGCCATCTTTATTCCTTATCCAAGGCAGTTTATAGCATCTTAGACAGAGGTGCTACGAGAGGGGGTGGTGTAGGATTAACTGCAGAAAAACTTGGGGATGGACGGTAGTGCCCCTGGCGTTTTACCTTCATTAAACAGCCGAAAAAGGCCTGACTTCCATGTAATCTTTTCACTGAGGAATTGAATGGGGATATATATATATATTTATTTATAATTAAAGGCTTTTATAGACTGATAACCGTTTGCACATGGAACAGGGTGAATAAATAATATAGGATAACATTTACATGGAACAATTGGTTCCAGAGTAAAATTAAGATGTGGTATCAACTATAAACATATTAATAAAAAAAATGTGAATGATATTAGGGTTTCAATAGAAGAAAATAACAATTAACATGTGGGGAACTCAGAAAGGTTTACAGTTAAGGAGGATTAAAGGTTGAGGGAACGAGAGAAGGCAGGGAGGGCGGGAAACATCAAAGTGTAGGAGCGGGGTGGGAAGGGAGAAAGGATCTTGGGGTGTGAAGAGCGAGGAGGGAGGAAGCATGAGAGGAAAGGGGCATTAGGAGAAGGCCTGACTGAAGAGCCATGTTTTTAATTTTTTTTTTTTAATTTCTGCGTACAAGGTTCCATGCGGAGATCATGAAACAGGTGAAAGAAATCAGTGAGATTCACCGGCAAAGCCCCCTTTCTAGTTTACCAAGTGAACTGGGCCGTGTTTGGCTTTCTGCTCTGAAAATGCTCCCATTAAGTTCCGGAGTGAGTAGTTTTGTGGATATGGGGAGGTTTGTGGATTTGTCAGGAAACTCTTCACTAAAGGAAAACTATCCTGGCTGGTGGGTGCCAGTTCACCTGCTTTGTGATCATTGATACACCTGTAGCATATCTCCGGCAGAGGCACTGCCTATGGACACAGCTAATATTGGTGCTAGGGGTAACCAGATGGCTCCAGGTCATTGGGGATAAGCTAAGCCAATCTTGGGTTTTCTTCTTTGCTTCTGTAGATTTCTCTAAGATATATCCAGCCTTGTCTATGGTTCTCAAGGTCCATTTCAGTCCCATCTCTGATTCAGAAGGTCCTCTTCCAGCTCTATGACTCTAGAGGTCTCTGAGGCTCTTTCCAGCCTTATCCTTCTATGGATTCTAGTTGTCCTCTGGAGATCTCTTCAAGTCTTATCTTTCTACAGTTCTGGGATGCCCTGACCATTGTCATACATTGAGCGGGTAATAGCAAATCACCATCAAGATCTGTAAATATCCAGGAGACACATTCTGAAAGGGACTGGGGACACATCTTGACCTCTGTCTGAAATGTACTAGGCCAGCATAAGTAGGTTTGCGCCAACAAAAATGACCAATCTGTGAAAAGGGCAACTCTAGAATGAGGAAGCACATAAAAGCAAATAAGGATGCAACTGGAAGCAAAAAATAGCAAATACGGTAAAATGGGGGAACAAGAATTGTTTTTTTTTATTAGCTATGTTAGTGATAGGAGGAAGTGAAAAAGTGGCATCCTGAGAGAGGAGAAGGGGAGGAATATGTAGAGGTTGACAAGCAAAAAGTGGAATTGCATAATAAATATTTCTGTTCAGCGTTCACTGCGGAAGGGCCAGGGGCAGGACCAGAGAAATAGGATTGGAAGAGAGGAGCTTAACTAAACTTCAAGTAGATAAAGCGATGGGACCAGATGGAACACATCCGAGGATATCGAGGGAACGTAGAGAAGATCTGGCAGCTCCCTGTCTGACCTTGTCAATGCTTCTTTAGAGTCGGGAGTAGTTCCGGTCGACTGGAGACAGGTGGATGTGGGTCCTCTTCAGAAAGCCGGAAGTAAGGAGAAGGCTGGGGACTACAGGCCGGTTAGTTTGACCACGGTGGTGAGTAAACTAATGGACTTGCTGCTAAAAAAAAAAGAGGCTAGTGCTATTTCTAGAATCCAGTGGATTGCAAGATCTGAGGCAGCTTGGTTTTACCAGTCAAATCTGATCAATGTCTTTGATTGGGTGACCACCAGAGAGTTGGATCAAGGGAGAGCGCTAGATGTAGGATACTTACATGTCAGTAAGACCTCTGTCACAATTCTGCATAGGAGACTTATAAATACATTACTTGCCCTTGGTATGGGGCCTAAAGTGACTAATTGAGTAGGAGGTGACAACGTGTAAATGGAGCTCTCTCCAAAGAAAGAATGTGCCATATGGATCGATCTCAACATTATTGTAAATCATATTGCCGAAGGACTATCTGGAAAGGTTTTTATTTTTTTTTTTTTTTGCAGATACCAAAATCTGCAACAGGGTAGACACCCAGGAAGGTGTGGAAAACATGAGGAAGGATCTAGCGAAATGGCCTAGAGTTTGGCAGCTAACATTTAATGCTAAAAACATACAGATTATGCATTTGGGCTGCAAAATCCCAAGGGTACATTATAGGGGAGTGAAATTCTTGTATACACAGACAAAAGGGGGATCTGGGCCAAACAGGTGGATAAAGTGACAGTAAAAGCCAGAAAGATGCTTGGCTGCACAGGGAGAGGAATGGCCAGCAGAAAAAGGGAGGTGATACTGCCCCTGTACAGCTCCCTGGTGAGACCTCACTGGGAATACTCTGTACAGTTCTGGAGATGGAGTCGGTCCAGAGGGAGGCTACTAAAACGGGCAGTGGTCTTCATTCTAAAGCACGTGGGGAGAGACTTAAAGATCTAAACATGTGTACCCTGGAGGAAAGGTGGAATAGGGGAGATATGACAGAGACATTCAAATATCCCAAAGGTTTCCATGCACTGAAAAGGAGGCTCTAGAATGAGGGGGGTCATGAGATGAGGTTGAAAGGGGGTAGGCTCTGGAGTAATCTTAGGAAAGATTTCTTTTCAGAGAGGGTGGTGCATGCATGGAACGGCCTCCCAGTGGAGCTGGTGGGTACAAGGACAGGATCTGAATTGAAGCCAGCATGGGACAAGCGCAGGGGCTCTCTGAGGGAGTGGGAGGGATTGTGGAGCTGAGCAGTTAATGTGGATGGGCAGACTGGATAGGCCCTATGGGCTTTTCCTACCATCCTTTCTCTGTGTTTCTGTATGACTGAGGGACAATAGGTGGGGTCTGGGTGGTCCTGTTAGTTTACTGAACTTCTATTTCAAAGCATTCTTCTATCATTAAGCCCCTCCCCCTGTTTAAACAATCCTTCTGGAAAAAAAAAAAAAGGTTAATTAAAAAGAAACTCGATAAAGTAACTCGGTCATACAGCTGAGATCTTTACCTTACTAATTAATGTTCTAATAACCTAGGTTGGCTGAGCTACTAAATTCCATTCCTAAGGCGGACCAGGTGAGGGGGGCGGCCTGAGTTCTACCTTCAGTAAAGGCCTGGATGGGGCAAAACTGAAAGTGGGTGCTGCCACCTTGTGACGGGACACAGGCACTGCATCTCAGGGCCGCCAATGAGAGAATCTCACTGGATCTGTGCTGAAGGGGGGGTCACTAGCCGTGGCGTCGCCAGCTGAACTGATCAGGGCCGATCCAGTCCTGGTTTTTCCCCCCCCCCCCCCCTGCTGCATGCATAGATTTGTAAAGGGGAGATCAAAGGGCAATCACAGCTAGGACTCCTTGCATGCTAGGACTGGATTGGCCTGTTTGGCCTGACTGGGGATGAGGTGGTAGCCCTAACTAGCCAACAGAAAGAAATAATAATGAGCAATAATAATTTTGTCTCTTGTGGCCACACTAATTAATATTCCATTGGATCTTCCCTCACGAACAGAAACATGGGGGTAACCTGCACGAAGCGGCAGTTACTACCCTTATCAGAAACATGGGGGTAACCTGCACGGAGCGACAGTTACTACCCTTAACAGAAACGTGGGGGTAACCTGCACGGAGCGGCAGTTACTACCCTTAACAGAAACGTGGGGGTAACCTGCACGGAGCGGCAGTTACTACCCTTAACAGAAACGTGGGGGTAACCTGCACGGAGCGGCAGTTACTACCCTTAACAGAAACGTGGGGGTAACCTGCACGGAGCGGCAGTTACTACCCTTAACAGAAACGTGGGGGTAACCTGCACGGAGCGGCAGTTACTACCCTTAACAGAAACGTGGGGGTAACCTGCACGGAGCGGCAGTTACTACCCTTAACAGAAACGTGGGGGTAACTTGCACGGAGCGGCAGTTACTACCCTTAACAGAAACGTGGGGATAACCTGCACGGAGCGGCAGTTACCACCCTTAACAGAAACGTGGGGGTAACTTGCACGGAGCGGCAGTTACTACCATTAGAAGCTTGCTGGGCAGACTGGATGGGCCATTTTGCTCTTTTTCTTCCCTCATTACTATGTTGCTGCGTTAAGAAGTGATTGATTTCCATAATTTCATTGTTAACTTGGGTGAAGACTAACTCCTTTCTTGTGGAATAGTTCAGCTTGAACCAATCATTAGTGATCCAGATACAGGGCAAAAACCATGTAGACTTTCAATCCAGTATTATTGCCAGGTTTGCACCCCCTTCCCCCTTCCCAAATCATTCTTTGGAGCAGCTTCCTGGATGGAAGGGGCTTATCCGATACATTCAGCCACAAGAGATCTCTCCCGTAGGCCGAAGGATGGACCACGTAAGGCTCCCACTGCAGACCCATCTTTCCGGCCATTGAGGGTTTGCAAAAATCTGGGATTCGAAGCTGATCAAAGAGGGGGAGGGGAGGGGGGGAAGGTAAATCTCTTAGCAAACACGGCCCTGGATTTTGAGCACGTTCACAAGCCGTCTCGTTCCAGCGCAGGGAGATCTGTGTCCCCCCCCTCCCCCGCCCCGTCACACGTTGCATTCTGCTGCTGTCCCTGTCACACGCCTGGCCATGTGCTGGATCCATGAGGCCAGTCGCACACACTCATTTATTCATCAGGAGGCTGGTTGGCGGTGTCCTGCGGCTACTCAGGAACACGCACACTCTCTCCCCCCTCCCCCCTTTCTTTTCTCTCTCCTTAGTGGCTCATCGAGATCTTTTCCCCCAGACTTCCTTTCCTTTTGCTGTCCTCCTCTCTTTCATAAGTAGGACAGTGGCTGTACGTTGCCTGGGCCTGGCGATCGATCCCCGGAGCTGTGCAGAGAGGGAGGATGTCTACACGCACTGGAAAATTACACTATTAAAACTGATTATTTGTGTAACCGAGTTTAAAAAAAAAAAGGCTTGGACATTTCTATAAATAATTATTAGCCGGATAAGACTTTGGTTTCTCCACCTCTCAAGTTCTTATGCAGAGCAAACATGAAACCGCTGGGTTTGTTTGTTTTTTTTGTTGTTATTGGGATTTGCCAGCTGTGCACTCCCAGACGGCCCGGAACGGTCACTGCCGGAGCCAGGGTGCTGGGATCGCTGGTGGACCCACTGGACTGACCCCAGCGGGTGGCGTTTCCCAGGTTCTTCTCGCGATGCGGAGCTGCGCTGGGCCAGGACGTGCTCCGGGCCTCGGCGGCTTGGGCTGCTTCCTTTTGCCTACTGGCGTGCAACAGTGCAAAAGCTTCTGTGCTGACCCGGCCTGGGCACGAGGAGGGGCGGTCAGTGGGAAACCCACATTCCCACCCGTGGCCCAGCTCGTGACTTTTCCCCACGCTTTCTTCCCGCTCCAAAAACAAAGAGAAGGGAGGGGGCGCGCTTATTCAAAGCCAGCTGCCGTTCTGCAGATGCTCCTGGGAGTTATTTGGACATCAGACGTTCCTCGAATGCACAGGGCCATTTTGTGATTTATTGGCAGGGGGGGGTGGGTGGGGGGAGGGAGGGACATAAGCTGCAGCTTTCCTATAAAACAAATCTTAGGGCCTCGTTTACTAAGCAATTTTCCCCATAGACACAGGGTGGGAGAAAAGCCTTAATAAGAACATAAGAAAATGCCATACTGGGTCAGACCAAGGGTCCATCAAGCCCAGCATCCTGTTTCCAACAGTGGCCAATCCAGGCCATAAGAACCTGGCAAGTACCCAAAAACTAAGTCTATTCCATGTAACCATTGCTAATGGCAGTGGCTATTCTCTAAGTGAACTTAATAGCAGGTAATGGACTTCTCCTCCAAGAACTTATCCAATCCTTTTTTAAACACAGCTATACTAACTGCACTAATCACATCCTCTGGCAACAAATTCCAGAGTTTAATTGTGCGTTGAGTAAAAAAGAACTTTCTCCGATTAGTTTTAAATGTGCCCCATGCTAACTTCATGGAGTGCCCCCTAGTCTTTCTACTATCCAAAAGAGTAAATAACCGATTCACATCTACCCGTTCTAGACCTCTCATGATTTTAAACACCTCTATCATATCCCCCCTCAGTCGTCTCTTCTCCAAGCTGAAAAGTCCTAACCTCTTTAGTCTTTCCTCATAGGGGAGCTGTTCCATTCCCCTTATCATTTTGGTAGCCCTTCTCTGTACCTTCTCCATCGCAATATACTTTCTGTTGTAAGTTACTTGTGAACCGGCACGATGTGCAAACGGTTGCCGGTATATAAAATTAAATAAATAAATAAATAAATAAATAAATTATATCTTTTTTGAGATGCGGCGACCAGAATTGTACACAGTATTCAAGGTGCGGTCTCACCATGGAGCAATACAGAGGCATTATGACATTTTCCGTTTTATTCACCATTCCCTTTCTAATAATTCCCAACATTCTGTTTGCTTTTTTGACTGCCGCAGCACACTGTACCGACGATTTCAATGTGTTAGGGGAAAGCCAGAAGAATGCATTGAACACATTGAAATAACACATTTCAATGTGTTAGGGCAGAGCTTTCCAAAGTGTGTGTCGGGACACATTAGTGTGTCGCCTGTAGTGTGGAGGTGTGTCGCCCGGTCCACAGGGCCGGCGGAAGCAGGGAACTATAGCAGGAAGATCGGCGGGCAGTGGTGGAGCTTACATCACCACGGCCCGAAGAAAAGGGTCACGTTCACTCCTCCTCCTTCCTGCCTGTGTAGCCCTGGAAGAAAAACGTTGCCGGAGCCGCGTGGGCAGGAAGGAGGAGGAGCATCTGCTGCGTACAGAAGAAGAGCAGCATTAATGGGCCGTTGCGGATCTCACGTCGCGACGGCCCGAGAAGAGGAGGAAACCCGATAGCAGGGCCACTGCGATCCCATGTCGCGGCAGCCCGAGGAGGAAACCTGATAGCAGGGCCGCTGCAGATCCCATGTCACGGTCAGGGAAGATCAGGGCCTCTGAAGAGCCCATCCTTCGGCAACCCGTGCAGAGGGACAGCATGTGCCAGTGAGAGCCTGTGCTTGAGCAAGAGAGCATGTAGGAGTGAGAGAGCCTGTGTGTATGAGAGTGAGACAAGCATGTGCACGAGAGAGACAGTATGTATGTATGTATGAGAGAGAGGCATGTGAGAATGAGAGCTGTGGATGTGTGAGATTGCATGTGAGTGAGAGCCTGTGTGTGTGAGAGTGAGACAGCATGTGCACGAGAGAGACAGTATGTATGTATGTATGAGAGAGAGGCATGTGAGAATGAGAGCTGTGGATGTGTGAGATTGCATGTGAGTGAGAGCCTGTGTGTGTGAGAATGTGTGAGATAGCGTGTGAGAATGAGAACCTGATTGTGTGTTTGAGGGAAGACAGATGGAGAGAAAAGAAATAGAAAAAAAGACCCTGTAAAAGGAATTGGCAAAAAAACAAGAAAGGAAAGGTGGAAAAAAAAGCCTGTGACCAACCGATTAGAAAACTAAGATCAGACAGCAAAGGTAAAAAAAAAAATTACTTTTTAGTGACTGGCACATGTAATCTTTGGGAATGTGCAAGAGTAGCACTTTCTCTATGCCGATCTCACAATGTACGAGATCAGCATGGAGGAAGTGGAAGCCTGCAAATATTTATTATGAGATAAAATGTTTCACAACACAACCTATTTATGTATATATTTAAGGAAACATACATAAATTGTTGAAATACATTTTGTTCGTTTAACCTTTAACTTCTGGTTTGCTGGTAGACTGAATTACTGTGTCACGAAATTATGTTTGTCTAAAAAGTGTGTCACCAACATGAAAAGTTTGGAAAGCTCTGTGTTAGGGAAAAGCCAGAAGAATGCTGGGCTGCATAGAGAGAGGAATATCAAGTAAGAAAAGGGAAGTGATTATCCCCTTGTAAAGGTCCTTGGTGAGACCTCACCTGAAGTATTGTGTTCAGTTCTGGAGACCGTATCTCCGAAGAGACAGAGACAAGATGGAGGCAATCCAGAGAAGGGCGACCAAAAAGGTGGAAGGTCTTCATCAAATGACTTATGAGGAGAGATTGAAGAATCTAAATATGTACACCCTGGAGGAAAGGAGGAGCAGAGGTGATATGATACAGACTTTCAGATACTTGAAAGGTTTTAATGATCCAAAGGCAACGACAAACCTTTACCATAAGAAAAAAATCAGCAGAACCAGGGGTCACGATTTGAAGCTCCAGGGAGGAAGATTCAGAACCAATGTCAGGAAGTATTTCTTCACGGAGAGGGTGGTGGATGCCTGGAATGCAGTGGTGAAGACCAGAACTGTGAAGGACTTCAAAGGGGCGTGGGATAAACACTGTGGATCCATAAAGTCAATGAAGAGTGGGTGGCTTGCCAGAATGACAGCTACTGCCTGGAGATAATACCCTTATTCAATAAACATACACATGGTTACTGTGACTCCAACATCGCTCTAAGCTTCAACAGCAAGAGGAAATGTGGAAAAAAGGATTTGCACTCACAAAGCGGGGAGTAGCTGGCTTGTTACGGCGGTTACTACCCCAAACCAAATAAGCCTGATACTTCACTTTCAATGCATATCCAGCATAGCTCTCTGCTTCAACAGCAGGAGAGAAGAAAAACTGATACTTCACGCATATCCAGCATAGCTCTCTGCTTCAACGGCAGGGGAGAAGAAAAACAACCAATAAGGGCTGAATAACATAGTCTGGGTAAAACAAATAAGCATGGGTATAGCTTGCTTAATGCAGCGGTTACTACCCCTACTACCCCTATCTAATCAAGCTTGATATTTCACTTGGATGCAGCTCCATCACTGCTCTCTGCATTAATGGTGGGGGTGGAAGGGAAATAGAACCAAAGAGCTAAGAGAAACAGATAAGTATGAGAAAAAAATGTGTGAAGCTTGCTGGGCAGACTGGATGGGCCGTTTGGTCTTCTTCTGCCGTCATTTCTCAGTTTCTATAATTTCTTTTATTTATTTTTTAAAGTGTATTAATTAAAGCTAAGTCCATTCTCCTGATCATACCACACTGCCTCCTTGGATTTCCCTATTTAGGTGATGCTTTGGAATCCCCTAGAAAGATCCGTTTCAGAAGTAAACCTCGGCCCGGCCGATGATGTGGGACGGTTTCCCCAGTACCACTGTTTAGCAGGTTCGGGGAAGGCTCCTCCGTGGTTCTCGGATGATCTGAGATGACCCGCGGTGGTTGAGAGGCAGTGGGAGGCGTTGGAGGAAGCCTAGCGCACTGTCAGATAAGGTCCAATGTTTAGACCCCGCTAAGTCCTACAGAGCAGCAGTAGCTTATGTTAAAAAAAAAAAAAAGGTCTATTTTTCTGCCAAGGGAATTGCTTCATCTAGACAAGAGGGTTACTAAATTCCCCCTCTCCGGATTTTCATAATAATTTTCCCATTCTAGGTTGTGAAATATTTTCTGAATTCTTGGCAGATAGAATTGCTCAATTTTCAGTTTGATTTACACATTTGCTTTGAGTCAAGTACTACCTCTAAGTTTAGTTCTCAAAAAAAACCAAAACAAAACAAAACCCAAGAGACTTCCCTTTGTGATCTTTGTTTAGACAAACCAAATGCTGGGATTGTGGATGAGTCCCTCTGAAGTATTAATCTGGCTCCCCCCCCCCAGGGAAGGGAGGATGCTTAATTGAGGTGACAGAAGTGCATGTTAGGTCTCCGCTTTCGGTCTGGTTCAGACCTGGGTTTAGCGCACAGGGACAAGCTCCGATTGCCTAGCATGATGCTGTAAGGCCGCAGCCTTTACGGGATATTTTTTGGTCAGCTGGGGGCGGATGTACTGCACGCTGGGGCTAGAGGCACAGAAATCTGAATGACTTAAGGCAGCTACGAGGGAAACAGGCAAGAGCAGGTCAGATATAAAACAGTAGTAACACAGACCAAGAGAGAACTTGAGAATAAAAGGGTAAACCTTATAATAGCAACTTTTTCACGGTCATTTGAAGCAGAAGCCCTGTGAGGGAGCTGAGGGGGGGGGGGGGGGTGATAGGGGTGCTTAGGGAGCACGAGGAAATAGCAGGAAAACTGAATGCATAAAATAAATAAATCTCTGTGTTGATGAAGGATGTAATAGATCGAACTGACACAACGAATGTTAACAAATCACCACAGAGACCCACCCAAAAATGGGCATCTTGATATTTTCAAGCATCTGCAGCATCCCCCCTCCCCCCTTACCTCCCGAATAAGAGGTTAACCGAGGTAAACGTCACCAGCAAGATACTTCTGGGGTCATCGAACTCCCCTCAGTCATCCCGCGCCAGACTGGTAGACTGGGGAAGCAGCCAGTCATGTCTCATCTCACCTCTATTTATTCATTACGGGTATTATGTTGTACCTGGCAGGGAACACGGATTTTAGACCTGCGGGTCATAAACCTTTTAAAATAACAAAATAAGTGATCTTCCCAAAGGAACCCACATCCGCTGACTTTGCAAGTGGAGTAATGCTTGAGACCATGTTAGTGCTGCCCTGTAAGCAGCAGGTGGCAGTGTAACCCCATGAGCCGCCGGCCAGTGAAAGCACATTAAGGCCTGCTACTTCCAGCCAGGGGACTCAGGAGTTGGGTGCAGGGATACAGAGCCTGTCACCTCTAAGACTGGAGGGCTCAGGGGATGGGCGCAGGGATACAGAGCCTGTCACCTCTAGGACTGGGGGGCTCGGGGGATGGACCCAGGGACACTGAGCCTGTCACCTCTAAGACTGGAGGGATCAGGGGATGGGTGCAGGGATACAGAGCCTGTCACCTCTAGGACTGGAGGGCTCAGGGGATGGGAGCAGGGATACAGAGCCTGTCACCTCTAGGACTGGAGGGCTCAGGGGATGGATGCAGGGATACAGAGCCTGTCACCTCTAGGACTGGAGGGCTCAGGGGATGGGGGCAGGGATACAGAGCCTGTCACCTCTAAGACTGGAGGGATCAGGGGATGGGGCAGGGATACAGAGCCTGTCACCTCTAGGACTGGAGGGCTCAGGGGATGGGAGCAGGGATACAGAGCCTGTCACCTCTAGGACTGGAGGGCTCAGGAGATGGGCGCAGGGATACAGAGCCTGTCACCTCTAGGACTGGAGGGCTCAGGGGATGGGCGCAGGGATACAGAGCCTGTCACCTCTAGGACTGGAGGGCTCAGGGGATGGGAGCAGGGATACAGAGCCTGTCACCTCTAGGACTGGAGGGCTCAGGGGATGGGTAGCAGGGATACAGAGCCTGTGACCTCTAGGACTGGAGGGCTCAGGGGATGGACGCAGGGATACAGAGCCTGTCACCTCTAGGACTGGAGGGCTCAGGGGATGGGAGCAGGGATACAGAGCCTGTCACCTCTAGGACTGGAGGGCTCAGGGGATGGGAGCAGGGATACAGAGCCTGTCACCTCTAGGACTGGAGGGATCCTCTGTGTTTATCCCACACCCTTTTTTAATTCCTTGACTGTTCTTGTCTTCACACCTCTTCTGGGAGGGCATTCCTTGCATCCAGCACTCTTTCCATGAAGAAAAATTTCTTGACATTTTTCCTTGGCATTTCATTTCCTGGTCCCAGTTATACAGCTTCCTTTCCATCAGAAAAGTTTTGATTATTGTGCATCATTTCTACCTTTCAGGTGTGAATCTCCCCCGTCTCTCCTCTCGTCTGATTTCATAATTTTATCGGTGCAGACCTCTTAACATTTTCGTTGCCTTTCTCTGAACCGCTTCGATCCAATGTCTGTTGAAGAGAATTGAACAGCGTGCTCCAGATGGGACTGTACTGGGGTATTGTCGCCTCCTTGTTCCTGCTGGTTATGCCTTTCTCTGTGCAGCCCACCATCCCTCTGGCTTTAACCATTGCCTTCTCCCTTTGCTTTGCCACCTTCAGATCTTCAGAGGCCGTCACCTCCAGGTCTCTTTCCTGATCTGTGCACATCAGCCTATCGCCTCCATCATCGCGTACAGCGCCTCCGGATTGCCGCACCCCGAACGCCTGCCTCTGCGCTTCTTGGCGCTGAATCCCAGCTGCCAAACCTTCAGCCGCTCCTGGAGCTCTCTTAGATGGTTTCTCATCTCTCAGCTTCTTCTTCAGGCGTGTCCACGGCTGTTGCGGATCTCAGTTTCAGCCACAAAAGACAAACATTACCTTCTAACCCTTCCACGATATGGAACAGCACCGACCCTGGAGGCGCTCCCCTCATCTCCCTTCTCTGGCTGGGGTCTGTCACTCAGCCGGTTTGAAAGCCATTGCACCCTATGTGGCCCCCCCAGTCGGGTCAGGTGGCATTAACAGATTTCCATCTCAGCCATAACAAGGGACCCTCCTCAGCTCAGACCCTCTGCACCTGATCTGAGGCAGAAGGCCACTTCAGTCTCGGTTCGGGGGGTGACGGGGACACTGGTGCCTTGGTCATCCATATGGGATCATTCCCTTGTGGAGCGAAAGCCTCCGATCTGCGGTTTCTTCCGGATCTCTTTAGTCTTGCCTGTACCGTCTGGTTCGGAGAACCCTCGGGCTGACGCGTTTGGACAGAATCCCATCTTGATGAAGGTGGGGACCTCGCTGGATCAGCCGAATGTTTTTGGATTGCTGTGTTTTGTGGGGTTTTTTTTATTCTTTTTTTAAATCCAGATAAAAACTGGGTTTCCAGTTGGTCGCAGAACCAGAGTGATCTGTGAGATGGGCGCTCCTGCATCTTTTCAGGCAGGGGCTGGAAGGGCTAAATTCAGGATTTAATGGTTCATGAAGACAAAGGAACTTTGTGCAAGGTAAACAGCCCAGCACTGACACTGATTAAATCAGGCACCATTGCCAGTAAAACCTTCAATAGGGTGCTGTCTGTGTGTGTGTGTGGGGGGGGGGGGGCAGAGCCTGTGATTCTGGTCCGTTCAAGATCCCCTGACCCCTGGAGCGCAAGGTCACAGGACCCCGAGGTGGGGGGAGGCAGTCAATGGCAGCACAGTTTACCCAATCCCCCTCTATTAACCGTTCCCAGTGTGCGCTTGAGGACTGTCATGTAGGGTCTCTGTAAGGTCTTTGGGGCGGGGACCTGGTACATTGTCTTGTGCAACGCTGGCAGCAACGCTGCTTGAATGGGGTTCTGCCCCTCAGTCAGTGCACGGGAGAACAGGAATTCACGAGAAGGAAAAGAACTGAAGCCAAGCTTCCTTAAAACAACATAAGAGACCTTGGCAAACGCTATCAGAACCCAAACAGCTTGGAAAACAAGCTGAAGAGCGAGCAGAGGAATGCAGAATATCCAGGATCAGTGGGTAGGAAAGGGTTTGGTATGCAGGCATCAATAATGCCATGTGTATCTGTGCCAAGGTGTCTTGGTGCACACGGTGGAAGTGCAGAAGCACAGACGCCCGCTCCCCTCCCCTGCACCCAGTGCACGTCATGTACCAGATCCTCTGAACACTGGAATCTGGTTTTGGAAGCCATTGCAAAACTCTGGCCTTGCAGTACTAGTTACTGATTACTACAGTTCTACAATGGTGGGACCCCAGGTTCAGAGTCACTGCAGATGTTTGCAGGCATGCTACCCTCCCTGCTAATCCAGCACTGAGATCACCCTCCTCCCACACACAGCTGTGCCTAAGCACCTCACTCCTGCCCTGCAGCACCCCCTGCTATTCCAGTACTGAGACCCCCACACACAGCTCTGCCAATGCACCTCACTCCTGCCCTGCAGCAACCCCTGCTATTCCAGTACTGAGACTCCCACACACACTCTGCCCATGCACCTCACTCCTGCCCTGCAGCACTCTCTGCTATTCCAGTACTGAGACCCCCACACACAGCTCTGCCAATGCACCTCACTCCTGCCTTGCAGCACCCTCTGCTATTCCAGTACTGAGACCCCCACACAGAGTTCTGCCAATGCACCTCACTCCTGCCCTGCAGCACCCCCTACTATTCCAGTACTGAGACTCCCACACACACAGCTCTGCCTATGCACTTCACTCCTGCCCTGCAGCACCCTCTGCTATTCCAGTACTGAGACCCTCACACACAGCTCTGCCCATGCACCTCACTCCTGCCCTGCAGCACCCTCTGTTATTCCAGTACTGAGACCCCCACACAGAGTTCTGCCAATGCACCTCACTCCTGCCCTGCAGCACCCTCTGCTATTCCAGTACTGAGACTCCCACACACACGCTCTGCCCATGCACCTCACTCCTGCCCTGCAGCACCCTCTGCTATTCCAGTACTGAGACCCCCACACACAGCTCTGCCAATGCACCTCACTCCTGCCCTGCAGCACCCCCTACTATTCCAGTATAATATTGCCTGCTTATTGCAGTACTGAGAGCCCCCCCCCCACACACACACAACCAGCTCTGCCAAAGACCCTCATTCCTGCCATGCAGCACTCTCTGCTATTGTCTTAATAAATCTCATCTTATCACTGATTCTGGCTGCAGTGTGTTCGCAGCTTCTTGTGTGGGAATCCAGGCGGTGCATATCAGGTGTTCTGACAAAGAGACACTCCTGTTATCGCGTACCTGCTTCCTTATGCAACGGAGAACATCAGGTACCCTAGTATTTGAACTGCCCTGCTTTCAGGCTCCCTGGCTATTAAACATCTCATTAAAGCCCAACTGTTTGCTTCTTTTGTGTGCAGGTCTTAATGTGACTCCTAAGGGCAGTGGTTATAACCTTTTCCAAACAGCCATTCCCCTGATAAACCAGAGCTCTTGTAGGTCTGACGCAGGCAATCTCAGAACAATGACAGTCTAGGGCTCTTTCTCCTCCCTTCCTAGCACCTATATCCTTCACCCTGCCCCGTAGAAAGCCCCACTTCTGAAGGCAGCTGGTGTAAGGGCAGTGTCCATCACAGCTCTGAAGCCTTGAGAAAGTCTCTCACCTGTCAAAACGATGTAGAGGGCCAGATCCCTGTTGGAAAGGAGGAAGCCAGCCCTAGCTACTGACCTCAGGACTGTAGCATTCACACCAGTAATAACAAGGATCTGGTCTGCGGTCCCCTATTGACTTTACAACTGCTACTGTCCATCAGCAGGGGACACGATTCATCAGGGCCTGGATTCAAAGTTGTCTTGAGTGGCCTCCAGGTCGGACTTCAGTGGACTTTTAATTTCCAGTCTGCCCGTTGTGCGTGGGACTCTAAAAAGGTGAGTATAAAGTCAGTACATGCACACATCTCATGTGCGCTAGGATGGGAGGTGTTGGACAGCACCTAAGCTGGTGCTGAAGGCCATGACTAAACTTTTCAACAGCTGTTTTTTTTTTTCCTGCATGTCTGATCCAATCCTCCTCTGGTTCATGTCAAGGCACATGTGCTCCCTGATTGGTGTCAGTAGTGGGATAGAGCCCCATCGGGAACCCAGCTTTAAACAGCAGAGAAAAAAACCCCATATATATTTTTGTTAATATCTACTGGGTGCAGAACAGCAGGGGGAGCCTCTGAGCACAACTAATTTTGTCCAGTAATATTAAAATACAACTTTTCCTTACCCCCATACCAGTCTGGAGAAGGTGACACAGGGAGGGGGGGAATGATGATTTGTTCTGTCTGAGATCATCGCTTTGCTGTCAGATGTGCTGTTTATTCTGATGGATCCCTAACTGATGCTTGCAGAATTACTTATTAACAAGCAGCCTGCTAATAATCTCTCCCTGCAAGGGATGTAGCCTTCTTCATGTCTGAATGCTGTTAACCACCGCAGATTTCCAGCGCCTCTTTTATATGCGGGAGTTTGAATCTCTACAGAAATCGTCAAAACGGAAAGAAGGCAAGGGGGGGGTGAGATGAGGGCTTGCACTGTATGGCGCAGTTATGGGGCGAGAATGATTTTCTGGAGTTCAAGGAGCTAGATCAGGGTTCTCGAGCCTGTTACTTTCAACTGAGAACAGGCTCGGGGGGGGGAGGGGCACATGGATTTGGCACAGCCTATTCATCCCCTAAATGGTTTGGGAAGTTTTATCACTGACATGGGCCCTCTTAAATAAAGGTATGGCCGCGCTGTATCGGGGTATCTTGGCTGATAAATTTGGCAAGGTCACGTCCCAGAAATTAACTGGCGCCTGGAACGCGGATCTGGGCCTAAATCTTGATTCTAGGACCTGGAATATTGTATGGAACGGTGCCCATCATTTTATACCGTTTGCACGAGATGTACAGAAGCTTATGGGTCCGTCTGCTTCCCGGGGCTTACCGGACTCCACTGTTTTACGCCCAGTTCTCTGCCGACGTGAGTCCGGATTTCTGGAGGGGATGCGGTCTGAGATGTTCTTGTATTCACACCTGGTGGGTTTGTCCTTCGGTTCAGAACATCCCGGTCCCAAATTCCGCAAGAAATCACTGATGTTGTCGATCCTGCGCTACATGTTCGGCCTTTACTTGGTGTCCTAGAAAAACGGGATGGGCCCCTGGTACCGGAGAAGTGCAGGAAATCAGTGGGTCAGCTGCTGCTGGCAGCGCGTTAATCTGCTGCGTAACCTTCTGGAGAGCTGCTCCCGCTCTGGTTTGCTGGCGGACCCAGGTACGAGATAGTGCCGACCTAGAGAGGTTGCACTTTGTCCTAAAAGGGGAATTTTATAAGTACGAAAAGGTTTGTGATCTGTACCATTCACTTTATAGATCTTCTGTACCTGTTATTCCCTGAGCTCCTTTCCTTTATTTATTTATTTATTTTTTATTTAAAAGTTTTTCTATACCGTCATTAAGTTATTTACCATCATAACGGTTTACAATAGGGCACATATAGCAAAGGAAAGATGGTACTTTACAAGGAGGGTGCCAATAGTATCCGGTAACAAATAAACATTAAGTACTATATGGTTTATGACACGGAATTTCATTGATGAAATTCTCATGGGAGAGTACATGTGGTTGATTTTCATCATTTCGGATTATTGGCTATGATTATCTGTGGGATACAAATAATTTCCAGGTAGGTATCTGAGTGCTCTATGCCTGCTCTTCCTTATTTATTTGCCTGCGCCGTTCTCTTTGTAAAAGGCTTGTTTGAAAAGCCAGGTTTTGAGGTTTGTTTTGAAAAGTTTATAATTTCTCTGGAGTCTTAGATCGAGGGGCATTGTGTTCCATAATATGGGACTGGCCAGAGATAGTGCACGTTCCCTAACCTGGGTTAGTCTTGCTGTTTTCACAGATGGAATGGTTAAGAGAGCTTTGTTGGCTGATCTTAAATTTCTATGTGGTACATGTACTCGAAGTGCTGTGTTCAGCCATTCCGCTTTTTCGTCGTGAATCAATTTGTGTATTGTGCAAAGTGCTTTGAACTGAACTCTTTGTTCGATGGGTAGCCAATGCAGTTCGGCTAGTGTATCTGTGATGTGATCTTTTTTGCTTTTTCCAGTAAGAATTCTTGCTGCGGAGTTTCATAATATTTGCAGTGGTCTCATCGTAGTGTAAGTAAACCAAGCAGTAGTGTACTATGCTAGGCAAAAGATGTACCTTGGAAGTACATATGTGATGTTTGCCGAAAAAGTCTGTTCAATAAAGAGTTAAAAACAAAAAAAAAAGGAAAGAAGACATGATGTGGGTAATGGGTAATGATTCAGATGGACTGAATTAAATCATGGTGAACCTAGAAGATGTGGTAGACCTGATTGACAAACTGAAGAGTAGTAAATCATCTGGACCGGATGGTATACACCCCAGAGTTCTGAAGGAACTAAAAAATGAAATTTGTAACCTATCATTAAAATCATCCATTGTACCTGAAGACTGGAGGATAGCTAATGTAACCCCAATATTTAAAAAGGGCTTCAGGGACGATCTGGGAAACTACAGACCGGTTAGCCTGACTTCAGTGCCAGGAAAAATAGTGGAAAGTGTTCTAAATATCAAAATCACAGAACATATAGAAAGACATGGTTTAATGGAACAAAGTCAGCATGGCTTTACCCAAGGCAAGTCTTGCCTCACACATCTGCTTCACTTTTTTGAAGGAGTTAATAAACATGTGGATAAAGGTGAAACGGTAGATATAGTATACTTGGATTTTCAGAAGGCGTTGGACAAAGTTCCTCATGAGAGGGTTCTAGGAAAAGTAAAAAGTCATGGGATAGGTGGCGATGTCCTTTCATGGTTCACAAACTGGCTAAAAGACAGGAAACAGAGAGTAGGATTAAATGGACCATTTTCTCAGTGGAAGGGAGTGGGCAGTGGAGTGCCTCAGGGATCTGTATTGGGACCCTTACTTTTCAATATATTTATAAATGATCTGGAAAGAAATACAATGAGTGAGATAATTAAATTTGCAGATGATACAAAAATGTTCAGAGTAGTTAAATCACAAGCAGATGGTGATAAATTGCAGGAAGACCTTGTGAGACTGGAAAATTGGGCATCCAAATGGCAGATGAAATTTAATGTGGACAAGTGCAAGGTGATCCATATAGGGAAAAATAACCCATGCTATAATTACACAATGTTAGGTTCCATATTAGGTGCTACTACCCAAGAAAGAGATCTAGGCATCATAGTGGATAACACATTGAAATCGTCGGTTCAGTGTGCTGCGGCAGTCAAAAAAGCAAACAGAATGTTAGGAATTATTAGAAAGGGAATGGTGAATAAAACGGAAAATGTCATAATGCCTCTGTATCGCTCCATGGTGAGACCGCACCTTGAATACTGTGTACAATTCTGGCCGCCGAATCTCAAAAAAGATATAATTGCGATGGAGAAGGTACAGAGAAGGGCTACCAAAATGATAAAGGGAATGGAACAGCTCCCTATGAGGAAAGACTGAAGAGGTTAGGACTTTTCAGCTTGGAGAAGAGATGGCTGAGAGGGGATATGATAGAGGTGTTTAAAATCATGAGAGGTCTAGAACGGGTAGATGTAAATCAGTTATTTACTCTTTCGGATAATAGAAAGACTAGGGGGCACTCCATGAAGTTAGCATGGGGCACATTTAAAACTAATCGGAGAAAGTTCTTCTTCATTCAACGCACAATTAAACTCTGGAATTTGTTGCCAGAGGATGTGGTTAGTGCAGTTAGGGTAGCTGGGTTTAAAAAAAGGATTGGATAAGTTCTTGGAGGAGAAGTCCATTACCTGCTATTAAGTTCACTTAGAGAATAGCCACTGCCATTAGCAATGGTAACATGGAATGGACTTAGTTTTTGGGTACTTGCCAGGTTCTTATGGCCTGGATTGGCCACTGTTGGAAACAGGATGCTGGGCTTGATGGACACTTGGTCTGACCCAGTATGGCATTTTCTTATGTTCTTATGACCCTGTTTCTAAGATTTTCAAAGTGTCTCCTGGGTTTAAGCAGAGCGATTTAGGGCAGCAGTGCCTCTGCTGGCCGAGTTTTCCAGCAGCTGGCCCTTGGAGAGCTCCTGTCGCCTGGATATAGAAAGGAGCTCCCCTTGCCTAACAGCTTCGAGTATTTCTTTCCTTTCACCCCTTTAATTAAGCAATAATTATTAACATGTTTATACAATAATTCATTTTTCATCTAAGCTCCAAATACCCCAATCTAACTTATACCTTTTTGTATATAGTTTTTGTATATATATAATTTTTTGCATATAATTTGGTGTATATTATGTATTTATAACTCCCTCAATTCTCCTATGTAATCTCATGTATGCTCAGTTATCTTCCCCTGTTCCCCTCACCCCCTCCCCCCTCTTAATTTGTTTTCTCCCTCAGTTAATGTTATTTGTAAAGCTCCGTTGCTTCCCCGTTTGTGTTGCACGGTTGCAAATTTATGTTCTATGTAAACCGATGTGAAGTTACTAAACAAATGTCGGTATATAAAAATTGCAAATAAATAAAATAAATAAATTTCCTGAAAAAGCCCCCCATCCGGCCATTCGGGGGAGTCAGTGGCAAGAGTGTTGCTTTATCATGCAGAGGATCTGGGCTGTGGAGGCAGCACTCATAACCCTGGGGGGGAGGGGAGGATATTACTTATTGCTCAGTGGTGACACCTAGTGGCTGGGGAGGGAGACTGCTCAACCATTGCACGAGGTGACCACCTGTGGCCAAACTGAGGGTCCATGTTAGCCAGTTCCGGAGGGAACTGGGGTTTATGGCCTGTTACTGCAGTCATGATCGGGCTAAGCTGGGGAGGGGATATATATATATATATATATATATATATATAAAGATTCCAGTTAGCTGTGAGTGAAGGCTCAGGGTGCCCTGGCTCAATAGAAAACAGTTCAGATTGAGCTGGAAATCCGAAGGAGCAAAACAAACAAAAAAAAAAAGGTAAAACATGCCAGAAGCAGAATGCTGAATCTCAGCAAATAACTGGAAAAAAAATCCCCAAGAATCCAGCAGGTCACTGTGTTAGTGCACCCCGGGGGAACTGAGGAGCAGCGCCAGTCGCTGTGTCCCAGGTTTTAGGTCCCGGGCTCATCCTCCAGAGCTGAAAGTGTTGGAAAGGTTGGTCCGCCGGGGAGGGGGGGGGGAGGGATAAGGAAGGAGCCAGCCCCAGGGCGGTGCAGGAGGAGGCGCTGGGATCCTGCTGACAGATGCTGAGCAAAGATGAAGTGGAAGGCAAGGCTGGTGCCAAGAAGGGGACGCCGTCTCCAGCCAGGACAGCCAGGGGCTCCAAGGAGGAGGAGGAGAAGGAGAACAGCCCTGCTGCCTCACACTGCCTGCCAGCGCTGCACAGGCACAAAAAGGCAGAGAGTCCTGGGCAGTGCCAGAAAGCTGCAAGTGTGCGACCAGTAACACCAGTAGCATCAGCAACACAGAGAGCGGGTGACCAGTGACTCCAGCAGCACAGAGATTATGGGGCCAGTGACACCATTGGTACAGAGGGTGTGTGACCAGTAACACCAGCAGCACAGAGAGCGTGTGACCAGTAACATCAGCAGCACAGAGCGTGTGGCACAGAGAGCGTGTGACCAGTGACTCCAGCAGCGCAGAGGGTGTGTGACCAGTGACTCCAGCAGCACAGAGAGTTTGGGGCCAGTGACACCAGCAGCGCAGAGGGTGTGGGGCCAGTGACTCCAGCAGCACGGAGAGTATGGGGCCAGTGACACCATTGGTACAGACAGCGTGTGACCAGTAACACCAGCAGCACGGTGATTATGGGGCCAGTGACACCATTGGTACAGACAGCGTGTGACCAGTGACTCCAGCAGTACAGAGATTATGGGGCCAGTGACACCATTGGTACAGACAGCGTGTGACCAGTGACTCCAGCAGCACAGAGATTATGGGGCCAGTGACACCAGCAGCGCAGAGGGTGTGTGACCAGTGACTCCAGCAGCACAGAGATTATGGGGCCAGTGACACCAGCAGCACAGAGGGTGTGTGACCAGTGACTCCAGCAGCGCAGCGACTGCGTCCAGCCACTGCCAGTGACTGCAGCCATTCAGCAATGGGCAGTGGTCCCAGTGGATTATCCTGGGACTGAGCGAGGAAGAGTGGAGAAGAAACAGATGTGGAGTAGAGGGGATCCCCTGGGAGGCTTTCCCTGGGCCTGCAGCCGCTGACACACGCTGGGCAGTAAGAGGCTCTGCACCTCTCCTGTCTTTCTTCTTCTCACAGGCTTGTAGCCTCTCCTGTCCCTCCTCTCCTCTCTCACAGGCTATGCAGTAACTAAGGAACTTTATCATTCCCTCTCCTCCTTGTGATCATGGTTCCTGGTTTAAAAATAATCTCTCTTAATGAGCCTGCGCTTCCGCACCTCCTCCTCCCCTCTTTGTTTGGCTAATATAGATACAACAACTAGAATTTTACATTTAGATTCTTAAGCTACAGCTGTCCGTGCTGTATTCGTACCTTATGTATATCAGTGGGAAGCCTGCAAGGGGCTCCAATGAAGATCTACTCTTCATTTGTCTCTGCCGAATTCACGTTTTACATGTTTCAGTGCGATGCCTACATAGGGCTTTAATGAAGATCTGCTCTTCAGCTGTCCATGCTGTATTCATGCTTTACCTATATCAGTGTGATGCTTGTATGGGGCTCTGATCAAGATCTGCTGATCAGCTGTCTGTGCTGTATTTGTGCTTTATGCCTGTCGGTCCAATGTCCACACTGGGCTCTGACGAAAATCCTATCGCCAGCTTCCTATGCTGTGTTCATGCTTTCTGTGCGTCAAATCATCACCAGCATGCGGGTTCTGATGGCAATCAGCACAGCAGCACCTAATGTACTTCGGTTCATAATGGCAGGAATGGCTCAGAAGGAAGAATGTTAAAAAAAAAATAAAATAAAATAAAAATCCCACAAAAGCGAAGCCAGACCCAGCAGTTGCCGTAAATTGCATCCTGGTTCATGGGTGACCTCATGGCTCAGGACTTCAGGAAGCAGAACGAGTGAAAAACACTCCCTGCCATATTTTACAGTCTGCAGTGGGAGGTGGGGCGGTAGGATTGTCTTTACAGTTAATAATTATTCAAGACAATGAAATTAGTAACAACTACTGGATAAGCGGTTTGTCAAAATAACTTTTAAAGAAAACAGAATTTGCCACAATTACTGGTTACACCTAAAGCGATTACTTAACAGTCACAAAAACCTTCGTAACTGTCAGGAGTTGCAGCTAAAGCCACTTGCAAGAAACTAAACTAACGAGTAAGCTCCTAGTTAATTGTTCAGCTTCTTTGAGGGCTGTAGATCTCAGCAGTTTTATCTCTAGTACAGATCCCCGAAGAATAAACTCCTGCTGCGCCCCAGAAACGAACAGAACCAGGGAAAGGCGTAACACGGGCTGCACGAAGCCAGAGTAATAGAAAGGGCCCGGCCCTGTGGTGGTGCTGGGGGCTCCCCCTCCCCCTCCGTAAGAGCCAGCCCCGCGCCACCCTAACCACAGGTCACCTTTTAGACTCACAGCAGGGACATGTAGGGTCGCCACCCATCTCCATGTCACAGAGCCGTGGCCAGGCCATCGGGCGCCTACGGCCAAGCAAAAGTCTGCGCCCTCGCCCATCAAACAACACACGAGACCTCGAGGTGGGAGACTCTGTTCAATGTTAGGACAACAATGCCAGGGTATTAGTGCAAGGGTATTAGAGGCCCTAGGAAATCTTTACAGCCTTGCACCACCCCTCCCACCCTATCACACCCTCCTCACACACAATGACAAATTATGCATTCATAATACACATTTTACACGAAAAAGAACATTCAAAGCACAGCCTTCTGAGGTAAAAATATCACTTACAATATCTGTATTATATTCACATGCACTGCTGTGGTGCCAACCAGAAAACCCTGCGAAAAAGCAAGAGACGTTTGGAACTCATATGGTATTAGGCCTGTTGTAATGCGTCTTGGGCATGGGCTTGACCCTCAGAGAGCCACGAGAAAAACATAATTTCTATGTACAAACAGCACTAACTGCCAGCACTCAAACAGCAACAACCCTACCTCTGCAAGTTAATGCTACAAATATTACCCCAGGCCTAAAATAGTAATACAGCCCCTATTCAGAAAACAGAACAAGCCAAGCTGCCATAGATCCCTACATAGGAACTACCCACTAATGGAATAATTCACTTCAGTCACACATGCAAAACACAGATAGATCCTCAAATACAGAATAAAGAGACCATACAGTATAAATAGAAATGTACAGACAAAAACTGAACTGAAAACTGCAACAAACCAAATTCTGTATGCACTGCAACAATGCAAAAAACAGAAACATTACCATTCCTCATAAAATAAAATTAGCAAAACCATACCTATAAAAATAATAATTCAAAACAATTAATGAATAGAATAACATTCAATAATTAAAAACTCTTAATAAAAATCTTCCAAACATTAATAAAATATTTAAAAACAGACACATCAAATAACACCCAACAATTAAGATAAGGATTTTTTAAAAATTCTCTGTTATCCGTACCTTGGAACTTTTAAATTCCAGATGCTCTGAAATTGTCATGGATTAGCAGGCAGAGAGGAACTGGGGTAGTTATGCACACACATGCTCCCTCTCACTCTCCCACACACATGCTCTCTCTCACTCTCCCACACACAAGCACACATGCTCCCCTCATTCTCTCACACACATGCTCCCTCTCACTTTCCCATACACAAGCACACATGCTCTCTCACTCTCCCACACACAAGCACACTTGCTCCCTCTCACTCTCCCACACACATGCTCTTTCTCACTCTCCCACACACAAGCACACATGTTCTCACACTCTCCCACACACAAACACAGATGCTCTCTCTCACTCTCCCACAAACATGCTCTCACGCTCCCACACATATGTACACATGCTCTCTCTCACTTTCCCTCACACAAGCACACATGCTCTCTCTCACAATCTCCCACACACAAGCACACATGCTCTCTCTCACTCTCCCACAAACATGCTCTCATGCTCCCACACATATGTACACATGCTCTCTCACTTTCCCTCACACAAGCACACATGCTCTCTCTCTCACTCTCTCACTCTCCCACAAACAAGCACACATACTCCCTCTCACTCCCACACACATGCTCTCTCTCTCCCACACTCAAGCACACATGCTGTCTCTCACACTCTCCCACACTCAAGCACACATGCTCTCTCTCACACGCACTCTCACACACACACACATGCTCTCTCACATTCTCCCACACACAAGCACACATGCTCTCTCTCTTCCACACATGCTCTCACACTCTCCCACACACAAGCACACATGCTCTCTCACTCTCCCATACCCATGTTCTCTCCCACTCTCCCACACACAAGCACACATGCTCTCTCTCACTCTCCCACATACATGCTCTCATGTCATAAGGAACAGAGTAATCTGTTCCTGGCTTTATCGCAGAACACGGAGGAACTTGTGGCGCTGATTTTCTTGGGAGAATCAGAACGTCGAGTCCCTGCATTCACTGGGGTAAAGCCAGAACCGGATCAGCCTGCTCCTTACGACATGAAGCCAAGTGGCAGCCCTGGGGACCTGTTCGTTCACTCCCGTATCGTCACATAGGCCCCCCCCACCCCAGAATAAAGTTACTCTCAGTAGCACCCAGGGCCTCACTTCTGTGAACATTGGAGGTTCACCCAAAATTCCCAGACAAGTGCCAATCCCCCATAGCAGCTCTCATTTCTCGGTGCGGCATGTGAGAACAATGTTCAGCCATTCACACCGCCCAGGAATTGTTCAGCGTTGGGCTCGGAGTAGGAAGTTCCTGAAAAGCTCTGGCGCCCGGCCCGGTCCCGCCAGCCGGATCTGCTGAACCCCTGTTACAGCCTCTGAGGCTTTTATTTTTTTTTGGCATGCGTTCTGTCAGCAGGTGTGCGTCAGGCTGCGGGGCACCCTGCAATTTGCCTTGAAAATCTCTGCTATTCTGCATTTTGCTGCCACAGCTTAATTAGGGTAAGAAGCAGACAGGGCCGGCCTGGTGGCTAGCACAGGTTGTGGATTGCAAAAGACCTGGGTTTGATTCCAGGCCAGAGTTCAGGGTTCAATAATGCAGGCCGGATGGGCACCCATAGACCAGACTGACTTTCTGCGTTCCAGTGAAGTGGACCTCCCTGTGTATAACTTGCCCCCGGGCTTGTGACTGCTCGAAACTTCCTAGAAACCACTCAAAAATATTCGCTCTACCAATTTCCAACACATTTAAAGCATCTAAACTGCCTCAGGCCCTCACAATATCAGCTTTGCTTTTTCTTCAGTCTGTTACTGCCCTGTTGGGTCTTATTCCTAGCTCTCTTCTCTTTTTTCCAGATAGATTTTGTTTCCTGTAGTTTTCCACTTTTGGGGGAATATAAGGTGTGCATTCCGTAATATAGCCATACACCTCTGTTTTTAAAAAAAAAGTCTTTAGCAGGATACCCTAAAGTTGTTCACACTGTATTCATGTTTAGCATGTAGAGGTATGAAGCTTGCATGGGGGAGTCTGATGATGATCAGAACAATTGCATCCCTGATTTAATTAGCTGATGGGTAAACAACTCTTGAGGGTCAGAATTGTTTATGCAGGGGAGAGATTTGCATACCATGGAGGCTGTGCATGCAGATACATCTCATGCATATTCATTATGGCTATCCTGAAAACCAGGCCCATGTGTGGCTCTTGAGGACCAGAGTTGGCCACTCCTGAGCTAATATCATCTCAGGAATAGACATGAGAACAAGTTAAGGCAGATGATCATAAGAACATAAGAAATTGCCATGCTGGGTCAGACCAAGGGTCCATCAAGCCCAGCATCCTGTTTCCAACAGAGGCCAAACCAGGCCACAAGAACCTGGCAATTACCCAAACACTAAGAAGATCCCATGCTACTGATGCAATTAATAGCAGTGGCTATTCCCTAAGGGCCAGATCTTAAAAAATTCACGTGGGCGTAGATTTGTTCACGCCAATCTACGCCCAATTTTATAACATGCGCACGCTACCGCGTGCATGTTATAAAATCCGGGGTCGGTGCGCGCAAGGTGCACAATTGTGCACCCCCTTGCGTGTGCCGAACCCTAAGGGAGCCCCGATGGCTTTCCCAGTTCCACTCCAAAATTGGATCGGCCTCGGAGGGAACTTTCCTTCCGCCACCCCCCACCTTCCCCTACTTAACTCGCCCCCCAGCCCTACCTAAACCCCCATCCTGACCTTTGTTGCAGAAGTTACTCCTGCCTCTGCCAGCGCGCCATTCCCAGGCACGGCCGCAACGAAGGCGGCCTCGGTCCCGCCCCTGGACCCCCACCACGCCCCCTTCCCGCCCCTTTTTTGAAGCCCCGGGACATACGCGTGTATGCAAGATAGGCTCGGCACGCGCAGGGGTAGCTTGGGGCAGCTTTTACGTATGTTACACGCTTAACCCTTTGAAAATCTGCCCCTAAGTAAACTTGATTAATAGCAGTTAATGGACTTCTCCTCCAAGAACTTATCCAATCCTTTTTTGAACCCAGCTACACCAACTGCACTAACCACATCCTCTGGCAACAAATTCCAGAGCTTTATTGTGCGTTGAGTGAAAAAGAATTTTCTCCGATTAGTCTTAAATGTGCCACATGCTAACTTCATGGAATGCCCCCTAGTCCTTCTATTATCTGAAAGTGTAAATAACCGAGTCACATTAACTCGTTCAAGACCTCTCATGATCTTAAAGACCTCTATCTTATCCCCCCTCAGCCGTCTCTTCTCCAAGCTGAACAGCCCTAACCTCTTCAGCCTTTCCTCATAGGGGAGCTGTTCCATCCCCTTTATCATTTTGGTTGCCCTTCTCTGTACCTTCTCCATTGCAACTATATCTTTTTTGAGATGCGGCGACCAGAATTGTACACAGTATTCAAGGTGTGGTCTCACCATGGAGCGATACAGAGGCATTATGACATTTTCTGTTTTATTAACCATTCCCTTCCTAATAATTCCTAACATTCTGTTTGCTTTTTTGACTGCTGCAGCACACTGAGCTGACGATTTTAATGTGTTATCCACTATGACACCTAGATCTTTTTCCTGGGTGGTAGCTCCTAATATGGAACCTGACATCGTGTAACTACAGCAAGGGTTATTTTTCCCTATATGCATCACCTTGCACTTGTCCACATTAAATTTCATCTGCCATTTGGATGCCCAATCTTCCAGTCTTGCAAGGTCCTCCTGTAATGTATCACAATCCGCTTGTGATTTAACTACTCTGAATAATTTTGTTTCATCCGCAAATTTGATAACCTCACTCGTCGTATTCCTTTCCAGATCATTTATAAATGTATAGATCCTTGAGGCACTCCACTGTTTACCCTTTTCCACTGAGAAAATTGACCATTTAATCCTACTCCCTGTTTCCTGTCTTTTAACCAGTTTGTAATCCACGAAAGGACATTGCCTTCTATCCCATGAATTGACTTCAGAATTTGTTCAAAATGCCTTTTTTTCCCTCACTGGTATCATCATTTGAAATTTTGCATAATGGGGGCAGGTGGGAAAAGAGAGAGGTGTCCCTGGCCCCAGTGGTGATAGGCAGGGACAGCGGCTGATACAAGGGGATGCCCCATGTACTCCATCCAGCTCCTGCTGTGCATGCGACTCCTCTAGGAGCTTCTGCAAAAAAGCACACAGTGATTTTGAAGTTGTCGCCTGCCGTTCCCTACCAGCCTGCCGTGCAGTGCCCAGTAACTTTCTGTCAAGGGACAGGAGAGTATAAAAGTAGAATCTGCTATGGCAGGTCCCTTGTGTTTTCCTTAAGATATAAGTTTACCAAATAATTGCCTCTTCTTCACCTCCCCACTGGTCATATTCATAATTCTCCTTTCTCTTTCATTTCTTCAAAACTGTTTTTATTTCTCATGGGCTTTTTTTTTTCTTCAGTTTACATTTTGATAAAAGGAACAAACAAATGTTTCTTGTGTTAAAGCCACATTTGCCAGGGTCTTTTTTTAAATAATCCTCACAGCAAAAGTCACTTCTCAGCTGTTTCAGACTATTCACATGCTTTGAATATAGCTGGGGTGCTTTTGCCATGCTTTTTTGATGACAAACATTCCAGCGGCACCATGGTTGGTTTGGCTCCATAGTACCACCAAGCAGGAAAAACTTGAAATGTCTACATTTTACCTGCAGATTGAAACAGATGTGGTTTTTTTATAATTAGGAAAAATAAAAGTTCACTTTTGCTGGCCTCAGGCCTGCTGTAATTCCACAGGAAATATTTTGATTGCAAACAGGAAGACCGCTCTTTTCCTAGCAGGCATTTAATCGTACATACCTCCGATACCTTTTCTGCTTTCATGGTGGCGAATGACAGGATTCTTGCTAAACTTGTTTGAGCAGATTATTCATTCAGCTGCAGGGCTTGTGGAGAGAAGTGGGTTCACACTCCAACTGGGCCAGGAAGAGAAGCCGCAAGGTTGGAGGCTGGGCAGGGCCAGGTGTAGGCAGAGGCAACACAGGCACATGCTTAGGGTGCCAAATTCTGAAGGTGCCCTGAAACTAGGACTCGCCGCGTTTCGCCCTGATTTCTGGCAGTCCTCTGCCATCATTTTAAATCCGGCCCTGGTGCAGGGACTAGCACCAGAGCCTGATGGCTTCTCTTCTGAAGGGTCAACAGGAGAATTTTTTGGTCTCGTGCCAAAACTGGATCAGCTCTGGGTCCAGGAGATAAGTTACAATGCTGGGTCCAATTGCTAAAATGTGACCCCTGTTAAAGCTAAGAAAGGGTATCTCTTTGCAGTTTAAAAGTTCACTCCCATTTTAATTGACTTTGTCTTCTGTTTCTTCCTTTCTGTGGGGCCGTCCCTTATCTTTTCACTCATGCTTGCCTGGCTCTCATCAGGGAGCCATCAGGCACAGTCCATCTCTGTTGCACAATACCAAAAAGGTGACTGGAATCAGTTCCTAGACTGGCACCTCTCAGCCGGAACCACATCAAATCGGAGCAACCAGCAATACGACAGTCTTCTGGGATCCCCTCCAACAAAGTGTTTGGATGTACTTTTGGTTGGCTGGTACGGTCAGAATCTGGAGGTTATGCTGCTCTGAGGAAACATTCTTTACCTGTGACTGACCCTGAATTTCTCTTGCAAGCACTCAAAACCTTGCAAGGTGCACAGAAGGAAATAAAATGCAGTTAATTTAACCCATCTGTGATGCCAGGATAGCAACAGTTGCACAAATCTGCTTCTGACAGCTTTCTTTATGGGGTATCACAAGCCGTAAGGATTCCCGACCTTAACCATGCTGACCAAACGAGGGTCTCCTGGGCGACTGCCAAATCCGTAATGGTTGTAGGATTGTGAATGTGAAGGTTTGATCTGTGTAGCTTAACTAACTGGGGGGAAAAAAAAAAAAAAAGGAGAGAGGCAACTTTTCCTCTGTTCTCGGGTACTGCAGAGTAGCAACGGATTGTGAATCTCGGCCTGTGTTCTCCCCCCTGTCCGTGACATCATCAGGGAATGCCGGCCTAGGGCTGACGATGTCATCAGTACAGGGATCACAGGTGGAGCATCACAGTGACCGCCAGCACTGGGAAAAAGGCTTCTAAGCAGCGCACGAAAGCTCGTGGTCTCATAAGGCAGGCCTGCGGACCCTCTCACCCTTTACCTGACCGAGTAATATTCAACGCCACAAGGAAACGTTAAGAAAGACGATGCCTTCTGATCCTTGACAATATTACCAGTGCCTTTCGGCCAGTCCTGGGGTTTTTTTTTTTCAGTTTGCATCCCAGTACCAGAGGATATCCCAAGAAAGGGGGGGAAGGGGGGGTCAGCAAACCTAGAAAGGATTTAAAAAGTTCTCCCTCCAGAAACTACTTTCCAAAGGTTTTTTTGAGGTTTTTTGTTTTTTTTGTGCCTTGCTGCTGAAATATGCAACCAGTCTGACACATTTTAAGCAGGGAGGGGGAGCAGAAGAGATGGCCTCCTTGAGGTTTCTAAAATCCTCGGCGCAGTTCCGGGTTAGATTCCGTGCGCCTTGCACAAGCGGCCCCAGAGCCTCCCCCCGCTGGGATTCCTCAGCAATCACCGGGCAGCCGTCCCCCCAGCCAGCTGTGTAAGCATTAACCCTTCGCGGCCTGGAAGATCGGCATTAACCTAGTCCGATTATGGGCGGGAAGCACTGTCAGGACGGCTTCCTGACGAGAGCTGAGTGGAGCAGGGCGAGAAGGGAAAAGAGGCCACGTCTAGGAGTGAGTACAAGACCGGAGCGTGCCCTGTACTAACTGACTCGTTAACTTTGAAGGCTGTTTGTATGTCGCTGGGTTACCCCGAGGGCTTCTGAGTTACAGAGGCCATGCATGCCCCGTGGCCCGCTGGGCTTTTTTTGTGCCAAATCTCGGTCCTGGACTGGGGGCTTCAGAGGTTTGAGGCGGGCTCGCGCCGCTCTGATGTCATCGGACAGCAACCCGCCCACTGATGATGTCATCGTGAAGCGGGCGAACGCAGCTGGAACCTCACCATCCAGTTTAACTAAGCAGGGTTTCAGATAGAAGCTCACCTGCCTGCACCTCTGAGTCCCTGGCTTCGATCCGCGCAGCCTGTTCACCTGCGTTGTTGTTCATCTATTGTTTAGCCTTCCCCAGAAAGGGTGCAAATTCAAAACTTCAATGTACTTATTTGGGAATTTAAAAAAAAAAAAAAAAAAAAAGGGATTTTTAAAAGCTTGTGACCTGAAAGTGATAGAGTTGCAACCCAAGAGTCCAGGGTTAACCGAGGGAGTCTTTTGCAGAAGTATTCCTTCAGGGGCTAAAATTGTATTAATTGTTGCTGTTTCCCCTCTGGTCCAGGCAGACCCAACTGCATCGGCATGGGAGACCCAGATGCCACCGAAACCGGCCGAGACGGCCCACCCATCACCTAGGGAGTCTGCTGGACCGCGACGGACGTGCGTTTTGCCGAGCGAGCGGATATGGGAGGACGTCTTGTCACTCGCCTGACAGCTGGAATCAAAGTCAAGAGGTGCGCTGACGCTCCGCGTTAATTCCCAGTGTGCGGGGCTGTATCATCAATCACAGGCCTGGGGGGGTATAAGCAGCCACCCCTCCCCCTCCCCCCGTGCAGGTAATACAGCTCTCCATGCCTGTCAGGAACCTCCGGGATCCTTCTGGCTATCGTTTTCTGGGCGCATCGAAGCCGCAGAGGGGCGATGGGCGGCTCCTATATATAGCAGGCCACATTGCTGCTGTAGTGACCGCTCACGGGGGGGGGGGGGCATTGGAGGAAAATCCCCCCCCCTTTTGCTGCGCAGCTTCAGGTATTTCAGAGGGCGCTAGCAACTAAAGGCAAATATTTTTTAGGTGAGAATTTAAGGAAAGATAGTTTATACCTGCCAAGGTGTAGCTAAGGGCTTCTTGTTACCGGCAGGTGTATCGCTAAGGTGGGAGTATGGCTAATGGTTCCTGACTTAGAGGGGGCTACAGCTAAGGGCTTTTTTCCTGGCAGGAATATAGCAAAAGACTCCTTAGTTGGTATCGCTAAGATCTTTTAACTACTTAGCCCTACGATTGTACCTGTGCCGGTATAATGTAAAGCTTCTCACCTGCACAGGTATGTCAGGAGCACCTCAGTCTGCTGTGCAGCAGGAGGTCTTTCATTGCTACTATTCAGCAGTGCTGTCTAATGCTCTGTATGATGTGCCGTATTATCTCACATGTAACATCTGTGCTTCTTTATTTTTTTTTTCCCCCTTCCTTGTCCCCAGTGGAATTTCGGATTAAAAAAAAAAAAATGTGCAGCTTCCCAAAATGTTTTCACCGAGCGAAACATGGCTGCAACTGTGTCTTCTGATCCTCGGACTGCCAGAGAGCAGCAAGAGTGAGGCACCTTGCGTCATCTCTGACGATGGCAAGCTTGCTAGGTGTTCCGGCAAAGGCCTGAGGCAGGTGCCCGAGGGGCTGCCCCCACAGCTGGAGGGCCTGGATCTCTCCTACAATAAACTCCAGCAAGTCACCGGCAGGGACTTTTCAGCCTTCAGTCAGCTGCGGAGTTTGAATTTGGGTTATAACAACCTTTCGGCCATCGAGGAGAGCGCATTCAAGGCCAATGTCCTTCTAGAGGAGCTCAACATTTTCAACAATTCTCTCCCTGAAATTCCTATGCCGGCTCTGAGGCCTCTGAGGAATCTGAAGAAACTGGATATGTCAAACAATTTGTATCCTTATTCGACCCTTGATGAGGATTTTTACACCCTCGGGAGCCTGAAAGATCTCTCCATGGGGGGACCGATGGTCAGAGTGGTCCGCGAGAATGATTTCCAGCCCCTGAAAAATATTCCTTTGCAAAGGTTTGCTCTGAAAACCACCTCCAGCCTGGCATGTTACGAACAAGGGGCCTTCACCGTGCTGAACACCAGTGCCCTTTGGTTTGACATTGCCTTGGACAGCAATGCCAAGGCCCTTCGTCAAATCCTGCAGGACCTGCAAAACAAATCCCTGGCATACCTCCGTTTCCGAAATCTGTTTGAGTTCATCTACTACACTGACTCCTTGGACCTGTTTGATGGACTGGCAGGTATCAACGTGAAGACGCTCGTTTTCTATCGTGGCAAATTCAACGAAAACCTTCTGCGCTTGGCCTTGCTGAATGTGCAGAAGTCTTCGATCTCCAACCTGGCCCTGGTAGCCATAGACTTTGCTAGGTCACTGAATTCCTCCATTTCTGAGATCAGGATCAATAACTTGACCCTGAATAACTTGGCGCTGATGGATATCAGTAACCCTGACATCCTGAGGTTTGACTGGACATTCACTTGGTTCAACCAAGTCACCAACCTCTCCATTATCAATGTCAACTTCAACTTTGTCCCCTGTGATGCCTGGGATGAAATGAAAAATGTGGTTCTTCTCAATGTGTCCAACAACCGTCTCATAGATGAGTACATCTACAATCCATCGTGTAACTACCGAAACATAATGCCCAAAATGAAAATGTTCATTGCTAGCAACAACCAGTTGACCAGCCTGAAAGCTATTGCTCTGCTGACCACTAAGTGGCCTAATCTTACCTATGTCGATCTTGGCTATAATTCCCTCGGAGCCCTGAATGAATCTTGCATCTGGAATCCATCAATCACCACCCTCATCCTACAATATAATGCGGTCAACAGAAATGTATTCAAATGCCTGCCTACAGGTCTACATTACCTAGACATGTCCAACTCTCAGCTGGAACGGTTGGACATGGAGTACTTCAGCCAGACCCATAACCTAACCGAACTTTGGCTCAGCAGCAACAAAATCAAATTTATCCCTTCCAACTGGAAGAGTCTCAGCCTTCAAGTGTTGGCAGTGGATGGGAATTCCTTTGGTGTCATCAGCACCGGCTCCTTTGATAATATGCCCCAGCTGATTAGGTTAAAAGCGGGGAACAACCCTTATCACTGCACTTGTGACCTCAACGGCTTTATAAAAAAGACTCTGCAAACTGGGCAACTCCAGCTTCTGGACTGGCCTCAGGGCTATTCATGCTACCACCCGCAAGCCCTCCTTGACACCAGGGTAGAGCTTTTCTCCCCTGGCCGGCTTGAATGCGATGTCACTTTAGTTGTTGCAATTTCTGTCTCTGTGACGGCCGCTGTGGTCATCCTGTGCATGCTGCTTTGCTGGAAGTTTGACATCCCTTGGTATCTGAAAGCCACTTGCCAGATTGTGCAGGCCAAGTACCGCTCTCGCCAGGACAAGTCAACTAGAGCTTATACCTACCATGCTTTTGTCTCCTACAGCCACTCGGATGCAGACTGGGTAAGAGGGGAGCTCCTTTACCGCCTGGAAAACTCCAGCCCCCCTTACAGTATCTGCATCCACGAAAGGGATTTCCTGCCGGGCAAGTGGATCATCGACAACATCATCGAAAACATCGAAAAGAGCCGGAAGGTCATCCTAGTGCTCTCCCGGAACTTTGTCAACAGCGAGTGGTGCAACTACGAGCTGTACTTCGCCCACCAGAGGGCCATTGGCCACGCGTTCGAGGACGTCATCCTGGTGGTCAAGGAGAGCATCAGCCTGGACTCCTTGCCCCACAAGTTCTGCCGGCTGCGGAAAATGCTCAGCAACAAGACCTACCTGGAATGGCCCTCGGAGCCCGGCAGGCAGCCCTTCTTCTGGATGCAGCTGAAAAATGTGCTGGGGAAAGCCTTGGTGAACCCAAGGGCCCAAGGCAGCTTCTCTCTGGTGAATGAGAGCGCGGTCCTCGAGCTGCCAACTGTCTCCGGGAACATGGACCCTTCGTTTGGCGACCCCCCTTCTGGCTTCTCCCCAGATGTTTGAGCTTGAGGACCCCTGCCTAAATCTTCTATTTATTTGCTTGAAGCTGGTTATTAATCAGTATATAGGTTGGGGGTGGGGGGGTGGGGAGGGGAGGACTCCCCTGCAGTGTACACTGTGGATGGTATTTTATATGCCCAGAGCACCGGCCCAGGAGCATTTCCCCTTTCTGCTGTTTACTTCCAAGCCTGCAGCGCGGAGACCCTGCCTCTTCCTGGTGTTCTGCTGCTTGTTTGGCTTTTCTTCATGATAACCGGCCAAGTATTTTGACATGGTGGACTCCACTCATTGGAGGTTGGATTCGGCATGGATCGCACACGTCTAAGCCATGTTTACGTCAACGTGTTGTTCATACAAGTGTTCTAAGCAGAAGTATTTACTCCGCACTAACTCTTTGCACTAAGCAGAGCTATTACTTTATCATACTGAGCTGCCTCCGGCTGCAATCTGGGGTCATGCCCTGGCTCTGATTTTTGCCAGTGGGCTGATCCAGGCCCAGCTTTATCTCCAGGACAGGCATGGAGTTGTAATAAAAATATGTTTAGCCTGTCTTTCTACCTAATGCTCTAAGTGGCTAACGGTATTATTAAGTCAGATGCAATAAGTCCCTTCCCCAAAGAGCTTACTGTCTAAGGCAGCAGGAGATAAAGTGACTTGCCCAAGGTCACAAGGAATGTCATGGGGTGGGGGTGGGATTTGAACTCTGAGCTTCCCTGCTGCTCCGCCCTTTACTGTAACCACTACACCATCCCTTGTAGTTCTGATTTAAAAAGCAGATGTTGAATTTAAAAGCCAAAAAAACATGGTCCTTCGTAGCGCAGTAAGAGGGAATATGCCCATACCACAAGACGTTCCTCTGATAGCTCTGGATGCCAAACCCGTTCTCCGCATGGGCTGGTAGTGATGTCTCAAGACGCCCTTTGCCTGCCTCCTGAGTTCCCCCATCGAAGGGGAAGCAGTGTCAGTATTAATAACAGAAAAGAGGAGGACGTTTCAGAGTCTTTCTCTGCTCCGAGTATATATTTTTTTTAGGAAGAATAAGGATGCCTCACCATGGATGCACTTTAGAAAGAGAAAGCTCCCACCTCTAACGCAGGAGAGTAACCTTACTCTTAGATAAGAGATACAGTGCATAACCCCTTTATTGTACCTGCTCCACAGTCCTGGGTCAGTTCTCTGTAATGTTACAGGTGTGTGATTGCCCTATTTATCTCTACTCCATAACCTTTGCATGGTTATTTAAAGGTCATTGTTAAACAGTCCTCTAATTTCCTACAGATGACAGGCTCTCTATTTCTGCCCCTATCCCCTGAGTCCTCCAGTCCTAGCGGTGACAGGCTCTGTATCCCTGCTCCCATCCCCTGAGCCCTCCAGTCCTAGAGGTGACAGGCTCTGTATCCCTGCTCCCATCCCCTGAGCCCTCCAGTCCTAGTGGTGACAGGCTCTGTATCCCTGTGCCCATCCCCTGAACCCTCCAGTCCTAGAGGTGACAGGCTCTGTATCCCTGCTCCCATCCCCTGAGCCCTCCAGTCCTAGAGGTGACAGGCTCTGTATCCCTGCTCCCATCCCCTGATCCCTCCAGTCCTAGAGGTGACAGGCTCTGTATCCCTGCTCACATCCCCTGAGCCCTCCAGTCCTAGAGGTGACAGGCTCTGTATCCCTGCGCCCATCCCCTGAGCTCTCCAGTCCTAGAGGTCACAGGCTCTGTATCCCTGCTCCCATCCCCTGATCCCTCCAGTCCTAGAGGTGACAGGCTCTGTATCCCTGCATCCATCCCCTGAGCCCTCCAGTCCTAGAGGTGACAGGCTCTGTATCCCTGCTCCCATTCCCTGAGCCCTCCAGTCCTAGAGGTGACAGGCTCTGTATCCCTGCTCCCATCCCCTGAGCCCTCCAGTCCTAGAGGTGACAGGCTCTGTATCCCTGCCCCCATCCCCTGATCCCTCCAGTCCTAGAGGTGACAGGCTCTGTATCCCTGCTCCCATCCCCTGAGCCCTCTAGTCCTAGAGGTGACAGGCTCTGTATCCCTGCTCACATCCCCTGAGCCCTCCAGTCCTAGAGGTGACAGGCTCTGTATCCCTGTGTCCATCCCCTGAGCTCTCCAGTCCTAGAGGTCACAGGCTCTGTATCCCTGCTCCCATCCCCTGATCCCTCCAGTCCTAGAGGTGACAGGCTCTGTGTCCCTGCTCCCATCCCCTGAGCCCTCCAGTCCTAGAGGTGACAGGCTCTGTATCCCTGCTCCCATCCCCTGAGCCCTCCAGTCCTAGAGGTCACAGGCTCTGTATCCCTGTGTCCATCCCCTGAGCTCTCCAGTCCTAGAGGTCACAGGCTCTGTATCCCTGTGTCCATCCCCTGAGCTCTCCAGTCCTAGAGGTCACAGGCTCTGTATCCCTGTGTCCATCCCCTGAGCTCTCCAGTCCTAGAGGTCACAGGCTCTGTATCCCTGCTCCCATCCCCTGATCCCTCCAGTCCTAGAGGTGACAGGCTCTGTATCCCTGCATCCATCCCCTGAGCCCTCCAGTCCTAGAGGTCACAGGCTCTGTATCCCTGTGTCCATCCCCTGATCCCTCCAGTCCTAGAGGTGACAGGCTCTGTATCCCTGCACCCATCCCCTGAGCCCTCCAGTCCTAGAGGTGACAGGCTCTGTATCCCTGCTCCCATCCCCTGAGCCCTCCAGTCCTAGAGGTGACAGGCTCTGTATCCCTGCTCCCATCCCCTGAGCCCTCCAGTCCTAGAGGTGACAGGCTCTGTATCCCTGCTCCCATCCCCTGAGCCCTCCAGTCCTAGAGGTGACAGGCTCTGTATCCCTGCTCCCATCCCCTGAGCCCTCTAGTCCTAGAGGTGACAGGCTCTGTATCCCTGCTCACATCCCCTGAGCCCTCCAGTCCTAGAGGTGACAGGCTCTGTGTCCCTGCTCCCATCCCCTGAGCCCTCCAGTCCTAGAGGTGACAGGCTCTGTATCCCTGCTCCCATCCCCTGAGCCCTCCAGTCCTAGAGGTCACAGGCTCTGTATCCCTGTGTCCATCCCCTGAGCTCTCCAGTCCTAGAGGTCACAGGCTCTGTATCCCTGTGTCCATCCCCTGAGCTCTCCAGTCCTAGAGGTCACAGGCTCTGTATCCCTGTGTCCATCCCCTGAGCTCTCCAGTCCTAGAGGTCACAGGCTCTGTATCCCTGCTCCCATCCCCTGATCCCTCCAGTCCTAGAGGTGACAGGCTCTGTATCCCTGCATCCATCCCCTGAGCCCTCCAGTCCTAGAGGTGACAGGCTCTGTATCCCTGCTCCCATCCCCTGAGCCCTCCAGTCCTAGAGGTGACAGGCTCTATATCCCTGCTCCCATCCCCTGAGCCCTCCTTGAATTTATCCCATCCCACAAGGGAAAAGATTTTTTCAAAATAAAGCTTGTAGTCCTGATAAAAACAGCACACCACATCTTTTCAGATGAATGTTTTAGCTTAGAAGTAAAGCTGAGCTCCCCGCTGGGTGATGTGTTTCAGGGGAGATGAGTAATGCAGCTGTTCTCTAATCCATTTTGGATTCCTGTTTACTCGGGTTTGCCGGAATAACATTGTGCCACATCTTAATCCCTGTGTTTCTGTAGAAACTGTTAAGGCTTCAGATGGGAGCCCCTTGGCTTGTGCTCTCTCTTCTGGTCTTTTCTTTAAAAACCAAAACAAGAGCAGCTTGTAAAATTGTTTGTTTTATAAACCAATTGTACTGTATGTTTAGCTTGCTGATAAAACATTTTGAATTTTTCAAAGTTTTTACACTTTATAAAGGAGAGAAACATACAGAATAGATGAATACCCACAAAATATCAGAATTTATTCCTTTGAGCCAGGTGTGCTGCGTTGCTGGTGCATTTGTTTTAAGATGAAATGGTACTTGGGTCATCCCCTTACTCCAAGTCAGCCTATCCACTCCCAGTTTTGCCCCACTGCATGCAGGGATTTGTAGTTCAGATCCCCCCCCCTCCCCCCCCTAAGAAAAGCAGAACTAGAAGTGCATGGATTCAAAGGGAGGAAAGCAGGGCAGGTCATGTGGAACTAGCCGGCACCCTTTCCCCCTCCCCCCCCCCCCCCCCCCTCGTCTTTCTCCCTAGCCTCTGCGCAGGGAGTGTACCTCTTTGGTCAGCTGCGTCACATCTTTGTGATTTTGTTCAGGCCTTCTTCTGTGTTCCCTGCGGGATGCAGGGCACGGTTATCTGACTGTTTCGGTGGGAGAGTGGGCTGGTGCCCCTCTCCCGGGCATTTTTTCTGTACGGTCTGAAATAGGCCCCCTAAGAAAAGCAGAACTAGAAGTGCATGGATTCAAAGGGAGGAAAGCAGGGCAGGTCATGTGGAACTAGCCGGCACCCTTTCCCCCCCCCCCCCCCCCCCCCCCCTCGTCTTTCTCCCTAGCCTCTGCGCGGGGAGTGTACCTCTTTGGTCAGCTGCGTCACATCTTTGTGATTTTGTTCAGGCCTTTCTTCTGTGTTCCCTGCGGGATGCAGGGCGCAGTTCTTTGACTATTTCGGTGGGAGAGTGGGCTGGTGCCCCTCTCCCGGGCATTTTTCTGTACGGTCTGAAATAGGCCCCCCCAAGAAAAGCAGAACTAGAAGTGCATGGATTCAAAGGGAGGAAAGCAGGGCAGGTCATGTGGAACTAGCCGGCACCCTTTCCCCCTCCCCCCCCCCCCCCCACCCTGCTGGGTGCCGTCCAGCCTCACAGGAGACACCATGTCTGGGTTCAGCACACACGGGGAGAAAACCTGGGTCGAGGAAAGTCCCTGCCCGGCCCTCATCGGTGACCAGCACCTGGCAGTGGGCCTTGCTTTTGTCTGCGGTCACCACAGTCTAGGAGTCTCCAAGCCCTTCCATGCTTTTCTGAAGGCTCTCGGGCTCTGCAGCCTCCGAGCCCTCACTTGATAAGATCATTTGATCTGGACCCAAAATTAGGGTCACCAGGTTAGCTCCAAGTTATGGGGGATTTGGGGGAGGGGCAGACTGACCCAATCCTGGTTCAGGCTTCTCCCAGTCGCCTGCGTGGCACCTCGCCGTGTCGCATCCGCTTTCATTTCATTTCCTCCTCTCTCACCAGGGTCCTCTCCATCTTCCCCTGCCCTTGGATCCTTCTCTCATGCTCCCTCACCAACTCTCTCACCTGGTTTCTCTCCATCTCCTTCAGGCTTCTCTCAGAATAGCGGACCCGGCCAGTCCAGCAGGGCGGAGGCACGGTGAGCCTGCACTTCCTGTCCCCTCAACTAATCTTCCTGTGTATTCAGGGGAGGATGAGGAGGTGCAATTGCAGAGACCAGGAGCATATGCCTACTCTGTCTCCGCACTGCCAGCAATCCCACTTCCCTGGAAGGTTAGCCTTTTAAACTTGGTACTGTTTGATACGGCTTATAGCAAGGGTTCTGTGTCGGTGGCCCCTGAGGCCTGCACCGTGACAAGGCACTGGATGTGACACAAGTGAGATACAAGGCTGGGAACAGTGTAGATACGATATATAGGAAGATGAGGATATATCCCATCAAATCTTTGAGAGAACTTGCAGAGGACAACATACACGTTAGGGATGTGCATTCGTTTCATTCGTTTAATTTTACATGCTTGTATAGGAAACAAATGAAACGAATGCACATCCCTAATTTACAGGCAGTGTATCGTCGCATGCAAGAGTAGCAACCAAGAAGAGTAGATCAGTAACAGGGATTCTTGTTTCCTGGGACCCTCCCTACTACGGAATAGTCTTTGTTTCCTGGGACCCTCGTCGTATGCAAGGACAGAGTGCATATCGTTAATATCTCTGCAAGATTAAGTGGGCAGAGCAGTGGATGGATCTCTTCCTGGCCAAATAACTAAAGGGGACACAATTGTCAATATATCCCATCACTTCCCAAGAGGGAAAAATAAGCAAGTCCCATCTGTGCCCTGATCCTTGTTCACTGGAGTTTCTTTGCTGGCTGTGCTCTGGGCCCAGAATGAGGCCCAATGCTCCTAACCAGTCAACTCCAAGGAACTAATGAGTGCTCTGCTGGCCAGTTCTGTAGCACTACGAGATGCACGCAGCACTATACGGATTCACAGATGTGCTGAAGAGAGAGAGAGTCTCACACTTGCCTAAGTTTGATCACATTTGAGTGATTGTCTGCCCCTCCGTAACCTCCCCCAGTTCTTATATCTCCCAGCGGTCTCTGATTGAGTTGAAAAACACTTTTTAAGAAACCCCAGTTACTGGGGATCCACTGTGGCGGCCTATGGCCTTCTCAGGTTTTAACTGTGTCCCCCTCCTCCCCTGCCACCACCCTCACTGCCTGAAAGGAGTGTCCAGGAGAAGCAAAAGCACCAAACAAATGAAAATAAAATGTAAATAAAACCCCCCAGACCACAAAAAAAAAAATAAATCTGCAAACTTTTCCAGGAGAGAAGGAAGATGTTTTGCCGGAGTGTAAGCCATCTGTCTGCCCACCTGCGGGCAGCTGTGGGGAGGGTCCAGGAGTTGTCCTTGGCTGGTGTTTTGCACGCTGGACTGCGGACACGGATGTTTATCTTCAGAGGCAATAAAAACAGTGGCGTATTCGGGGCCTCTTAGACAAACAGCTCTGTAAAACCTGCTTTCCTCACCAAAGGTTTAGCCGGTCTGACAAATAACTGAGGCGGTATTAAAGGGAACATCTTGTTCTTCTGATTGGGGGTGTCGGGATGGGGGGTCTTCCCGGAGGGTTTTATGACTGCTGGCAGAAGCTCAAATACATACGGACTCCATGTGTACTGATTAGGAAATTCGATTGACATATTTCATCCACTGGGCCCGTTTTATAGCCTCTTAAAGTGGTGTTTGCCGGGTAAGGCCTATAAAACCTGAAACGAACCAGGTGGCAGGAGAGGGGGACGAGAGCAGAAAAGGCTGGATTTTTATCTGCTCTGATCGAGATGCCAGGGAAAACAAGGAAAATGGGTTTTGGGTTTTGTTTTTTTTTAATTTTGTATTTAACAAAGTTTAGACATCGTACATAATGCATATAACATAATCCACCGTCTCATTCACGCTGTATTAGCCGGATAAAAGCACATCTACAACAAGCATCGTTGTAGTGACTCACTTACAGCATAATGCAAAGTTGTCTACTATTCTAATTTTTTTTTCTGATTTTGACCTCATTCATGAGGAGATTTCAGTGTTTTAATCTTTCAGAAGGTTCTTCATGCATGCCTACTCCCATTGTTACGAGGATAAGGAGCAATTGGGGGTGCCGCTGTGCTGATTGTCACCAGAAACCTTGCAAAGCACGAATAGAGCATGTACAGCTGAAGAGCAGATCTCTATCAGAGGCCGTGCAGGTGTCATACTGATACGTGTAAAGAAAGAATACAGCACAGACAGCCGAAGCGTGGATCTTCATTAGAATCCCATGCAGGCGCCATGTATTCATGTATGTAAAGCAGGAATACAGCACGGACAGCTGAAGAGCAGATTGCACTGGAACCAGATGATTTGTAAAAGATGTTATCCCAAGCTATGTGAAGCTGGACAATTTCATGGATTAATCATGTATGTTGGTGGCTTTGCATCTGGATTATAAATCCCTAGTGGAGGAGACTCTGAGCAGGAATAATAAATCAGTGCAGTGACACACACTGACCGGCAGGTGGCACTGTGCCCCAGGACATGCCCAGCAGGTCGCAACCCTGCTCCAGGCTCTTCACCTGTGTCCCGTTCCCCCCCCCCCCCCCCCCGTCCCCCCTCCTTTGTTGGAGTCTGTGTTTTAGAAAGAATGACATGAGAACTTAAAACTAAATTCTGTTTTGTTTTCTGGTATTTTCCCTGCAAAAGAATTTACCAGAAGTGGTCATGCTGCTTGCACTGAGTCACATAGGTGCAACTGGTTTGGGATTTCCAGGAAGGGTTCTCAGCTCATCAGCTGTCCGGGACCTCAAGAGGAGACTCAAGTGCCTGAAAATTGGGTGTAATGTGTGTTTGTAACATGTTTGTGTGTTCCTTGTGTGTAGTATATGTGTGTGTGAAATGTATGTGTGTACTATGTGTATGCAATGTGTGTTTTGTGCAATGTGTGTATATAAACGTTTATAGTGTATGTGTGATGTGTATAATGTATGTGTATGCAACGTGTGTGTACTGTGCATGTGTAACATGTGCCTACCCTGCGTGTACACCATATTTGTATGACGGGTGTGTGTCCGTATGCATTATGCATATGAAATTTAATTTCAAAGATTTAGTTTCTGCATTCACAAAACCAATTGAGCAAGGAAGAATTACAGTATAAAATATAAAAATATAAAATAAAAAAACCACAAAGTATCAATCAGAGATGGATAGCCATAGAAAAAAGAAGAACTATGAAACAATTAAAAATAAAAAAAATCCTAACAAAAAAAAAACCTGTTACTACATGAATGAAATAAACCGGACATAAAATCAATAAACAGACACCGAGCGAAACCAATTGCACCAAACAAGACACAAAGACAACCTCAAACCTCACACATTACACACCAATAACTAAATATGGGAAATGTCAATTTAATAACTCAGAAATCAATAACAAATAACCCCCTCCACCAATACAACTACAGCCTAAGGGGAGCACTCTCAAAATTGACACCCCCCAAATCATAAAAGCACCAATAAATATCCCCTTCCAGCCAAAGACTGAATGTTCACCAAACACTGCAGATCAAAGCAGCCCTCTTTTGACATTTCTTCACCCCTCATTTGGAAGAAAAGGCCATTTGGCAAAGCCTTCTTCAAAGTGAAGTAGCCCTTGAGGTGTCTACGAGCGGAAGGCGTAGAGTTTTGCAAATGCAGAGCTCCTGAAGAGAAGACCCCTGCCCTAGTTCTAGTGAGGCAAAGTTTTTGTAAAGAGGGAGCTACTTAGGGGCCTCTGAACTGGATCTTCGGGTCCTGCAAGCATCTCACCACCTCAAGCTGGAGGAGAGATTTGTGGTTTTGTGCTCTATAACTCAAAAGAGAGCACTTTGAAGTTGACACGGACGACTGTTGGGAGGCAATGTAGCTCACAAGCAACAAAAAACGCTGCCCTTTCTGTCCGAGGTCATCCATAAATCATCCCCCTGCTGCTTTTTTTTTAGATCACTTGAAGCTTGCAAGCAAGAAGCAACTTTTTCTTGTTGGGGGAGACCAGCAAAAAAAAGGCATGACAATGCAAGTGGGAGATTTGTCAGAGCAGTCTTGAAATTGCCAAATTCCTGTTAGAGCAAACGGGGCTGCAGCCAGCCTTTAACCAGGATCTGCTCAGTGCAAGGCTGCCATGCTGTGTGCAGTTAATGGTAGTAATCCCATGCCTTCTGATTAAGTGTAGTAACTACTGTTCTATGCAGGTTACCCCCATGCACTCTTTCCTTCATTTCCAACCTCTAACTTTTAGTGTAAGGTGCGTGCTTTCTATGTTTGGGCAATGTTTTTCTGTATGCACTGTGTGTGTATATGTGTACCCTGTGTGCATGTACCTAGTGTCTGTGTGTGTGTGCATTATTTCACATATTTATGTGTATTTAGTGCATGCTTAGATAGTGTATAGTGTGGCTGCGTTAGTGAGTGTGTGAATAACGTGTGGGAGGATAATCCCTCGAGGTCTCCAGCCGCACACTGCAATCTCCAGCATTAGCAGCTGCTGGGGTTTTACTGGACTCCCAGTAACAGAGAATCGTCCTGTTATAAGCCAGCAGAGAGGGCACTACTAGAGAGAGGGAAGGGGGTTGTTGGGGGGGGGGGGAGGGCTGTTGCTGGATGAGGGAGATTGTTGGGAGGAGGAAAGTGCTCCTGGAGAAGCAGGAATACTTCCAGAGGGGAGGGGGGAAGCATTGCCGGATGGAGGGTGGGGGGAGAGAGGTGGGGAAGGTGCTGTCAATGTATGTGTGTGTGTGGGGGGGGGGAGTGATCTGGCTAACCTATTGCGAGTGGCTGGACCCTTTCCTGCCTCTGGCCGCGGAGATGGAATTTTACAGGGAGAGGGGGTGGACAGTGGCAGGGGAAGGCCATGAGAAATGAGAACATGTTGTGGAAAACAGAGCGTTTAAAGTGATAAAACAGAGCTCCATTCAGGTGAGTCATTAAGCGAGTCCCAGGAGAATGCCAGTCTCCCGAGTCCCACTCCCCTCCCCGGCTCTTCTGCTGGGAGTCTTTGAAGACTGGCACTGGGAATGATGCCCCCGGTCCCATTCGGGGGCCGGGGTTGCTGCAGAGTGAGCGCTCACAGCCTCCCAGGCGACAACCATCCCTGACTCACCACTGGGCCATGCTGGGTGGGCGCAAATCCCAGGGCAAGAGGGATCCGGTCTGGAGAGAAGGGGGGGGTTAAAAATGATGGGGGTGAGGTGGGGGATGGGGACCCCCCCAAGAGTGATCAGGGAACAGTAGCCTCGGTCAGGATGGGCTCTGATTGAGCAAGGCCAAAAAAACCACGGTGCCCCAGGCTGGATCCAATTTGGGACTCCTTGGAGCCGAAACCTACGCACGCCTTTTATAATTGTTGCTTCTCCCCCCCCCCCCCCCCCCCCCCCCCCCCGTCCTTGAGATGCCAGCTCTGGGCTGGTGACATGTTTTCTGGCTCCGTGCGGCGTCTGGGCCTGGCTGCGGCCATCCTGTGGATTATTAGAGAGAGGCTTTTAATATCCCCGGGGACTCGGGCTGTGGAAGCCCAGAGAGCAGGTCAGTTATGGCGGTGGAGGGGGGTGGAGATGAGATATCCGCTCTCTGCCAGTCTGGCTCCCAGGTGGCCGGGGGTGGCTGCCGCTCTGTGTGGCTAATGCATTACACTGGCTCCTTCCTTTCTCCTGCCTGGCTTTAGTCATTTCTGATCAGACGCTAGAGCACTGTTTGCTTCTCAGGGTAAATGAGAAATATCTGCCTCTCTGCTCCTTGCCACTGTTGCTTACAATCGTGGTCTTAGGACTACTGGGTCTCCTATTTTTGTCCTCTCTTAAAATATTTATTTTTCTTATATATATATTTTATCTCTGTGGCTCTTTTATAAAAATAAGAGGTGAGCACCAATTTTTTTTTTTTTTTTTTCTTACAGCCACATCCAGTTGTTCAATTATCTGGAGCCCTCTTTTCAGCACACCCCGCTGAATTCATGTTTTATCCTGCTGGGATGGTTCCTGCGCACTTTCTGATGACGATCAGCACAGCAGCAGCACCTCAGTTGACCTAACAGTTCAGAAGTGAGGAAGCAGAAGGAGCCCTCAAGACCTTTGCAACCCTGGTTATCTCCTCAGGACGAAAATTGAAATTCAAAATGCAACAGGAGGGATCATAATTGTTTTGTTTGTTTTAACTGGCCAACAAACCTTTTTTATCCCCCTCCAAAGTACTGTAGATTTAGTAGGTGATCTCACACAGTTTGTCCATATATATATATATATATATATTTATTTATTTTTTAAATAAGGGAAACAGCAGGCACTTTTCATGGATCTGCCTGTGACTGAAATACCTACTAAGAAACAGGAAACAGAAAAAAAAATACACACACAGAAGAAGGTAGTTTTATAAAGATCAAAGAGAAGGGGAAAATAAGCAATTTAAGGAAATACAAAAGGAAAAAAAAGAACTGAAACCAGAATAAAACAGGAAACTGGTTGGAAAAGAAATGCGTTTTTTCAATTACATTAAAAACTGTATTTATATATCCACATGCAAATGTGTAGGGCTGTGTTATTTTATTTTATTTCTTTTAGTAACACTGCCTAAAACAACCCCCAAACAGGACTTTATTAATAGTAGCCAATGAAAACTTTCTGGAGGGATGGAAAAAAAAGAAAGAAAGGGGCCAGCCTTGTGCTGAGGAGGAGAGACAGAGGGATCTTTGATGCTGCGAGCGAGGACGGCGCGTTTTCCGCTGCTCCCTGGACATGTCCCGTCTCTGGGGCCCTTGCACCATGGACTCTGACAGATGCCTGCTGCTCTCCTGCCTCCTCCTGCTCCTGAAAGGTACCCACAGAAGTAAAATCCCCCCGCTGCCTGTCCAGACTTTGTCTTGTAATCTGCGTTTGTGTCCAGGCTGGTCCTTCGTCCTCCCGCAAGCCCAAGGGAGTCTGGAGATGCACAGAGGGAGAAGGGGACCAGCAGATGTTGGAAGCTCTTTGCTGGACTGAGAATTTTGCTGCTTTCTCTATGTGGTTTTTGCAAATTTAGGGGGCCAGAGAGGGAACATGAAGTTTTCTATTTTCTTTGCGGCTGTGTGCGTGTGTGTGAGAGAGAAATAAACCATGGGGAATATTTGTCAGTGCCCTAAGATACTTATCTGCTGAGTAAAGAGATAGAGAATTAAATGCCCTGTTTTCTGCTGTCCTCCAGAAACGAACAAGCTGGGGAAAAGTGAATAAAAAAAAAAAAAAATCAAAACACATTTTTGTTCCCATGATTGGGAATAATTCGAAGCTGCAGTGCTAGTTAACCTTATTCTGTATAGCAGGTTCCCTGTGTCTTGGCTCTGTCTTTCTCTTTTGATTTTCTTCCTAATTTTCCCTTACATTCTATGCCCCTTTCATTCTATGTTTAGAATGTATTACTGTTGGCACTTTTTATTCTGGTCACACCCTGCTTTAAAAATCTCTTTCACTGATTCTGCCCTGCAGCCGTCCGTGCTGTACTCCTGTTTGTCGTGTATGGGTGTGACCCCTTCACAGGGGCTCTGCATGCCTGTGCGGTATTCATGCTTTAGGTATGTCAATGTGAAGACTGCGAGGGGCTCTCTTGGAGACCCGCTCTTCAGCTAGCTGCCCCTGCTGTATTCATGCTTTGTATATATTGGTATGATGTCTACATAGGGTTCTGATAGAGACCCTCTCTTCAGCTGTCTCTGCTGTATTCACGGTTTTATGTATTTTGGTGTGATGCCTACCTGATGGAGATTGGTTTTTCAGCTATCCGTGCTGTATTCATGTTTTTTACATATATTGGTGTGATGCCTACCTGGAGAAGATTGGTTTTCAGCTATCCATGCTGTATTTATTTATTTTATTTTTTTTTTATATTGGTGTCATGACTACCTAATGGAGATTGGTTTTCAGATATCCATGCTGTATTCATGCTTTTACGTATATTGGTGCGATGCCTACCTGGGGCTCTGATGGAGACTCAGTCTTCAGCTATCCGGGCTGTATTCAAATTTTTATGTATATTGGTGTGATGCTTGCCCGGGGCTCTGATGGAGACCCCTCTTCAGCTGTCTGTGCTGTATTCACGTTTTTATGTATATCGGTGTGATATCCACACGGGGCTTTGATGGAGACCCTTTCTTCAGCTGTCCATGCTGAATTCATGTTTTTTTTTATGTATATTGGTTGATGCCTGCCCGGGGCTCTGATGGAGACCCCTCTTCAGCTGTCCATGCTGAATTCATGTTTTTTATGTATATTTGTGTGATGTCCACACGGGGCTTTGATGGAGACCCATTCTTCAGCTGTCCATGCTGAATTCATGTTTTTTATGTATATTGGTTGATGCCTGCCCGGGGCTCTGATAGAGACCCTCTTTTCAGCTGTCCATGCTGTATTCACGCTTTGGTCACTGGGGTTCTATTGAGGACCAGCAGTTTCACCCCCACCAGTTTACTAATTTTCCTGATGGTGTGCGTGGCTGTAAGAGGAGTTCTCAGAACCCATTCCACTGACATTGTCTTGGGGGTGGAAGTGGAGGGCCTTAATGATTTTGTATTTTTGCTCCCATAAAATTTACTGAAAGAAGCTTTTGCCAGTACCACCACTGAATGTCTTGGACCCCTTCCTGCGTGCTGCTCTGCTGCAGCTGATGTGAGCAGGAGAAGGATTGGCTTAGTGGTGAGAGCAACGGGCTGAGAACCAGGGTTCAAATCTTTCCCCTCCCTCCCGATACTCCTTGTGACCTCACTCACTTTATCTCCTGCTGCCTCAGGCACCCACTCAGGTTGTAAGCTCTTGGGGACAGGGCCTTACTGCCCCCTAATTCTAGCTGCCTTCAGCTTATTTGGAAAGGTGGGCTACAAAATTAACATAAATTATTATATATTTGGTGCAGAATGCCCATCTCTTTGCAGCACTAATGCAATGTCACTCCATTGTGTAGGTTTTGAAATAAAAGCCCACCAATGCATGCATTTCTATTCCGCCTTTTGGTGAACTTTCAAAGCGGATTGTATTCGGGCACGACTGAGTGAACCCACGCGTTTCCTGCGGGCTGGCATTGCATCCCACCGGAGGGAAGACTCTCTGAGAGAGGGTGAAAGACATCGCCACCCCACCCCACAAATCCAATCAAGCAGGATTGCGCTCCAGGATTTGTAAGCTCTCTGACCTTGCTTGTTGCCCTTGGGACTGGCTGAAGGTGATCCAAAAGGTTTTCAGACCTGACGTGCACGATAATTTTATCTGCTAAAAAAGAAACAAACAACAAAAAAACCCTGAAAGTTTGCACTATGGCACATTGTGAGTTTACAGTGAAAATTGAACAGAACATCTTGTTTCTAAGGCTTTATCTACATAATTCAGTTGGAAATGTAAAAATATGATGTAAAACTCCCACTTCTCCCTTCTCAACATACACTTTGCTCCTGGGAATATATTTGTGTTTAAAGTTGGTGAAAGCGCTTCCCGTGTAGCCATTCTCACTAGAACGAAAGTCAATCAGGAGGTGCTACTGTTCTGATTGTCATCAGAACTTCCCCTCCCCTCTCCATATGCCAATGCAGGCATCGCACTGATCAACATAAAGCCATGGACAGCTGAAGAGCGGCTCTTCATGACATCACACTGATACCCATAAACCATGAATACAGCACAGTCAGCTGAAGAGTGGCTCACACTGATGCCCACAAACTATGAATACAGCACGGACGGCTGAAGAACAGTTCCTATCAGATCACACCATTACCCGTAAACCATGAATCCAGCACAGACAGCTGAAGAGTGGCTCTTCATCGGATCACGTTGACACCCATAAACCGTGAGCAACAGCACGGACAGCTGGAGAGCGTATTTACAGAATATCTTTCAGCAACGGAGTATGTGGCCATAGTATAAGACGCGCACACACCTCTTTGCTCTTCAAAAAGTGTAAAAAAAAAAAAAAAAAAAAAGATTTATCTATAACAACATGTAGACCAAAAAAACGTGAAGAAAACCCAGGAATAAGACGTAGGAGGAGCAATCAAGAAAGAGACAGACAAGTGAATGCTCTGCAGCCTCCAGCAGGTGCTGCTGCTGTAAAAGCCTTTCAGAGTCTCAACCCAAAACTGGAACATTTTTTTTCTTTATTATTTTTATATACCGACATTCGATCTCAATCGAGATATCACACCGGTTTACATTCAGGTACTGTAGGTATTTCTCTATCCCCAGAGGGCTCACAATCTAAGTTTTTGTACCTGAGGCAATGGAGGGTAAATAGTGACTAGGCGAAGGACCTAGTAGGTACTCAAACAGTTCTTCAAGGGGTTGTGACATCTGTACAGGGCGGAGAAAGAACCACCGAGAAGGTGTTGAGACTAGGAGGAGGGGGGTCAAGAAGGACGTGGCAGGGAAAAGACCAAAAGGAGGGGGGAGGGCGAACAGAGGGCTGAGAAATTAGCGGGGAGGCAAGTAATATTACAGGTTAGGAGCGGAGTCATTAACGGAATGTATGAAATATGAACACATCAAGTGAATGTAGTCGGTACCTATAATATATTTATTCATGTTGTAAACATTTGTGATCGTCACTTGGAACAACAGTACATAAAAATGGATAAATAAATAAATAATAAACCCCTAAAAAAGAAAAAAAAACCCAAACCAGCCAAGAATAGCCATTTGCCTACCTCGTTCCCCCAGCAATGCTCCCTTTTTATCTCTTAAAATACCCAAGAACGTTAATGGCTGAGCGAAGCTGTACTGGATTTTCCTTTTTGTACTTTTGCCTGGTAATTTGCTCTCCCGCACTTATTATACATACGTGCTTTCTGGAGGGGGCCAGGGGTGAATTTTTGTTTCTTTTCTGTCTTGTTTTCAGGATTTGAAGTTACGCCCTGCAGTAATTACTGGTGTGTGTGTGTTTTTTTTGTCTGAGGTTTCGGTGGCTCTGCCGCCCCGGGCTGTGCCTGAGACAGAGAGGGTTTACTGTGTGAAGGGGTGCGCGGTTACACCCATCGCGCGTGCACCCACCCCCACCACCCCGGGTCTGCGCCAGGCTCGGCTTGCCTCTTGGTCAGCTGCAGCCCCGGTGCGCAGGAGTGGGTCAGTGCCGCTCCACGAGGGCCGCAAACGGGTTGGGTTCTCGGGACATCCCCAGCGAATTTGTTGCCAGAGGATGTGATTAGTGCAGTTAGTGTAGCTGGGTTCAAAAAAGGTTGGGATAAGTTCTTGGAGAAGTCCATTAACGGCTATTAATCAATTATACTTAGGGAATAGCCACTGCTATTAATTGCATCAGTAGCATGGGATCTGCTTAGTTTTTGGGTACTTGCCAGGTTCTTGTGACCTGGTTTGGCCACTGTTGGAAACAGGATGCTGGGCTTGGTGGACCCTTGGTCTGACCCAGCATGGCAATTTCTTATGTTCTTATGAATATGCATGAGATAGATTTGCATGCAAAGGATATCTCTGCCTTCTCCGCAAAAGTTGCAATTGATTTTCTTTGGGTTGTCTGTGAATGCCGCTTTACGGATTTTTTTTTTTTAGCGTCAGTTACTGCAGAGTTAAGCTGGAATTCAAAGGTCAGAATGTGTTTCACCTCCCCTGATCTGGGAGGATGGGCCACCAGGGTGCGAGAATTTTTTGATCTTAATTGGCAATCTAAATTGGTGTCATGGGAACGTCAGAGAAAGGGTGGGGAGGGGACAGATGGGATTACATTTGACAGTGACCCCCCCCCCTTTACCAGAGAGAGATGCTTTTCTCTGTGTCTGTGGCCGTTGAAGGCAAGCCCAGCAGCTATTCCTCCGTGATTAATGAATGAGTCGCTTGTCCTGTTTGGGGAGAAATTAGTCAGCCTTCTGGTGTGGGCTTTGCTGTCTGCCGGGGACTCATCCAAACCTGACCGTTGCCATCCTTCCCTGTCTGGTCTCCGTAAGTAACCCCTGCTGCTCGCCTGGACACTGGAGGGTTACAGGAACCGGGCCCCTGGCTGGTAGGGAGCTGGCCCACGGTGCATGTCCATGTCTGCATTCGAGGATAACGGTGTTGTGCAACCGCCTCATGTAAACCGCGCTGATGTTTTTTCATTTCATTATGGCTAAGTCAATAAAGGTAAATTAGTTTCTTACCTGATAATTTTCGTTTCTGTAGTACCACGGATCAGTCCAGACTCCTGGGATTTGCCCCCCCCCCCCCCCCCCCCCCCCCCCAGCAGATGGAGACAGAAGTTTAACATCAAAACTCCGCCTTATCTAGGCTGGTGCCTCCTACAGTCTGGCAGTATTACGCAACATCAAAGCAGAATGGATTCCAAAAACCCCAAACTAACTATATACAGTAACCTAATAACTGTAAACCGGCTCATGAAACCCCCAAATGGGATTGGCACCCAAGGTATTTGGAATAATGCAACTGGTCTGCAAGAGAAAAAACAACTCATGAAAACAATAGCATGGACTCTCCAAATTCTGTTAAGACCCAAAATAGGGTGGGACTCTGGACTGATCCGTGGTACTACAGGAACGAAAATTATCAGGTAAGAAACTAATTTTCCTTTCCCTGTACGTACCCGGATCAGTCCAGACTCCTGGGATGTACCAGAGCTTCACTTACTTGGGATGGGATCTGGAAAGGCCCGCATGCAGTACCCCTGCTCCGAATGTCCGTGACCCTGACGCCTGAACATCCAAACGGTAATGTCTGGCAAAGGTGTGGAGCGACTTCCACGTAGCCGCTCTACAAATTTCCTCGGGTGACACCTGGTGACTTTCCGCCCAGGAAGCGGCTTGAGATCAAGTAGAGTGAGCTCGAAGTCCCAAAGGCAATGGCTGACCGCTCAATAAATAAGCAGAATTTATTGCCTCTTTTAACCAACGAGCTATCATGGTCTTAGAAGCCATATTACCCCGACGAGGTCCACTCCAAAGAGTCGGTCTGACACCCTGAACTCATTGGTAATTTCCAGATAGCGCAGCAAAGCTCGGCGAACATCCAACTTCCTCAAATCCTTATAATCAGGGTCCGACCGGTCTTGATCAGAGAAAGCCGGAAGCTCCACTGACTGATTCAAATGGAAAGAAGACACCACCTTGGGAAGAAAGGATGGAACCGTACGCAGGGAAACGCCCGAATCAGAAATCCTCAAAAAGGGTTCCCTACATGACAACATTTGAATCTCCGACAGTCGATGCACCGAGGCAATCGCCACCAAAAATACTACCTTCAAGGTGAGATCCTTCAAGGTCGCACTACGCAAAGGTTCAAAGGGCGCTGCACACAAGGCTTTAAGAACCAAATTCAAATTCCAAGATGGACACGGTTCTCGTATGGGCGGTCTCAAATGCTTCACGTCCCGCAAAAATCGAGAGACATCAGGATGCGCCACTAGGCCCATCCCTTGTATGTTACCACGCAAAGAACTGATCGCCGCAACCAGCACCCGCAAGGAACTCCAGGACAAGCCCTTCGACAAGCCATCCTGAAGGAAGCTCAAGACATCTGAGACTCCCGCCCAGGTAGACACAACACCCCTGGCGAGACACCATGCATCAAAAACCTTCCAGACCCGGACATAAGATAAGGAAGTGGAGACCTTACGGGACTGTAACAACGTAGTTACCACAGCATCCGAATACCCTCGTGACTGTAAACGTTTCCTCTCAAAAGCCATGCCGCTAGACAAAAGCGTTCGACCCGATTGAAATAAACGGGACCCAGATGGAGTAGATCTGGCAGCTCCTGAAATCTCAGAGGACCGTCGATGGCCAGATTGATCAGATCCACAAACCATGGGCGCCGCGGCCACTCGGGACGACGAGAATCATCTCCGCTGGATGCAATTCTATTCTGCGAAGAGTTCGACCGATGAGTGGCCAAGGAGGAAACACATAAGAACATAAGAACATAAGAAATTGCCATGCTGGGTCAGACCAAGGGTCCATCAAGCCCAGCATCCTGTTTCCAACAGAGGCCAAAACCAGGCCACAAGAACTTGGCAATTACCCAAACACTAAGAAGATCCCATGCTACTGATGCTATTAATAGCAGTGGCTATTCCCTAAGTAAAATTGATTAATAGCCATTAATGGACTTCTCCTCCAAGAACTTATCCAAACCTTTTTTGAACCCAGCTATACTAATTGCACTAACCACATCCTCTGGCAACAAATTCCAGAGCTTTATTGTGCGTTGAGTGAAAAAGAATTTTCTCCGATTAGTCTTAAATGTGCTACTTGCTAACTTCATGGAATGCCCCCTAGTCCTTCTATTATTCGAAAGTGAAAATAACCAAGTCACATCTACTCGTTCAAGACCTCTCATGATCTTAAAGACCTCTATCATATCCCCCCTCAGCCGTCTCTTCTCCAAGCTGAACAGCCCTAATCTCTTCAGCCTTTCCTCATAGGGAAGCTGTTCCATCCCCTTTATCATTTTGGTTGCCCTTCTCTGTACCTTCTCCATCGCAACTATATCTTTTTTGAGATGCGGCGACCAGAATTGTACACAGTATTCAAGGTGTGGTCTCACCATGGAGCGATATAGAGGCATTATGACATTTTCCGTTCTATTAACCATTCCCTTCCTAATAATTCCTAACATTCTATTTGCTTTTTTGACTGCTGCAGCACACTGAGCTGATGATTTTAAAGTATTATCCACTATGATGCCTAGATCTTTTTCCTGGGTGGTAGCTCCTAATATGGAACCTAACATCGTGTAACTACAGTAAGGGTTATTTTACCCTATATGCAACACCTTACACTTGTCCACATTAAATTTCATCTGCCATTTGGATGCCCAATCTTCAAGTCTTGCAAGGTCCTCCTGCAATGTATCACAGTCTGCTTGTGATTTAACTACTCTGAATAATTTTGTATCATCTGCAAATTTGATAACCTCACTCGTCGTATTCCTTTCCAGATCATTTATAAATATATTGAAAAGCACCGGTCCAAGTACAGATCCCTGAGGTACTCCACTGTTTACCCTTTTCCACTGTGAAAACTGACCAAGCAATCCTACTCTCTGTTTCCTGTCTTTTAACCAGTTTGTAATCCACGAAAGGACATCACCTCCTATCCCATGACTTTTTAGTTTTCGTAGAAGCCTCTCATGAGGGACTTTGTCAAACGCCTTCTGAAAATCCAAATACACTACATCTACCGGTTCACCTTTATCCACATGTTTATTAACCCCTTAAAAAATATGAAGCAGATTTGTTAGGCAAGACTTCCCCTGGGTAAATCCATGTTGACTATGTTCCATTAAATCATGTCTTTCTATATGCTTTACAATTTTGTTCTTGAGAATAGTTTCCAGTATTTTTCCCAGCACTGAAGGAAAAAGTAGGACATCCACTGGCCAGGGGAGAACCAGAGCGTCCACGCCCTCCGTGCACGTTTCCCTGCGGTGGGCAAAGAAGCGTGGCGCTGTGGTGTTTCTGAACGTCGCTTTCAGATCCATTCAGGGTGTTCCCTAATGGGTACAAATGCGATGAAAAGCCTCGTCCGCGAGCTCCCATTCTCTGGGATCTAGACAATGTCGACTGAGGAAGTCTGCACGAACATTTTCGACCCTGGCAATGTGGGAGGCCGCTATGCTGAATATGTTCTGTTCTGCCCAAGTGATCAGCAGACGAGCTTCCAATGCTACCGGCTGACTCCTTGTTCCTCCCTGACGGTTGATATAAGCCACCGTGGTCGCATTGTTGGAAAGAACTCACACCAACTTGTCTCGGAGAATCGAAAGAAAAGCTTGCAGAGCCAACCTCACTGCTCTGGTCTCCAGGCGATTGATGGACTACCAAGCCTCCTCAGGACCACCTGCCCTGCACCGACTTCCGCTGACAAACCACTCCCCAGCTATAAAGGCTGGCATCTGTCATGACCACAGTCCAATCCGGAATTACCAAAGGCACTCCCCGCCTTAAGTTGTCCAGATTGAGCCACCAGACTAAACTGGAACGAGCGCATTCAGTCAGAAGCAAAAGAAGATGAAACTGTTCTGAGACCGGGTTCCAGTGGGAGAGTAACACGGATTGCAAAGGCCTCATATGAGCGAAAGATCAAGGAACCAATTCCAGAGTTGATGTCATGGAACCCAGCACCTGTAAATAATCCCAAACTATTGGAGAAGACTTGGCTAGTTAGGCCTGAACCTGACCTTGAAGCTTGGTCACACGGTCTTCTGTTAGGGATACCGTGCCCTGACGAGTGTTGAACAAAGCCCCCAAAAACTCCAAGGACTGGGAGGGAGTCAGTTGACTCTTGGCCAGGTTGACCACCCAACCAAGGTTCCATAGCAACTGCAGCACCCAATGGACTGCTTCCTGACAATGCAAGTCCGACTTTGCTCGGATCAGCCAATCGTTCAAGTACGGATGGACCATATATCCTTCCTTGCGGAGCTGCGCCGCCACCACTACCATAATCTTGGTGAATGTTCTGGGTGCCGTGACTAGTCCAAATGGAAGTGCCTGGAACTGATAGTGATGCCCCAGGACGGAGAGTCATAGAAAACGTTGATGATCTGCTCGGATGCCGATATGCAGATAGGCCGGTGAGATCCAGAGATGCCAGAAACTCCCCCCGTCTCAACGATGCAATGACGGATTTTAGTGTTTCCATCTGGAATCGAGGAATCCGTAGGCATCTGTTGACCCGCGTGAGATCTAGAATGGGTCGAAAGGTTCCTTCTTTTTTTGGCACCACGAAATAAATGGAGTACCGGCCCTTTTGAAACTCCTCTGATGGCACCGGTATGATGGCTCTGAGGTCGAGCAGCCGCTGCAATGTTTCTTGTACCACTCTGCGCTTTGGTGCCTGGCCGCAGGGAGAGACCAGGAACTGTTGGTGGGGCATACGTGCAAAATCTAACGCGTAACCATGACTTATCACAGAAAGGACCCACTGATCCAACGTTATTTTGGCCCACTCCTTGTAAAACAGTCCCACTACTGGGACCGAGGAATGAGCCGGCTGTCCATCATTGCGAGGTCTTTCCACCCAGCGCACTCTGACCAGAGCCAGGCCTACCGAAACTCCGCCCCAGAAAGGACGGCGGGTAGGACTGCTGCCTACTGGTGTTGTGACGAAAGGAAGAAACCAATCCTCGAGAAGTCCAGGTCCTCCGACCTCCGCGAAAACGAGACATGGAGGGAAAAGCTCCTCTCGACTTTGGCTTATCCTCCGGCAGGCGATGCACCTTATTCTCGCCTAATGACTGGACTAGGTCCTCCAGTTCCTTGCCAAAAAGCAGCTTACCTTTGAACGGCAGGGAACCTTTTGAGTCTTCGAAGACACGTCCGCAGCCCAGTTACGGAGCCACAAAAGACGTCATGCGGACACCGCCAACACTATGGTCCTGGCTGATGTGCGAAGCAAATCGTAAAAGGCATCCGCACTGTAGACAATGACAGCCTCCAGATGATCCGCCTGTAGAGCTTCTTCCTGGGATAATGACTCATTGGCAAGGAGCTGCTGGACCCAACGCAGACCTGCTCTCAATGAAAAATTACTACACATCGCTGCCCGAATCCCCAGAGCGGAGATTTCAAATATCTTTTTAAGCTGAACTTCCAGCTTACGATCCTGTAGGTCCTTCAGGAATGTTCCCCCCCGTGACCGGAATAGTGGTCTTCTTTGTGACTGCCGCCACCGCTGCATCCACCTTAGGGACTCTCAATAGTTCCAAGGCCTCCTCAGGTAAAGGATAGAGCTTATCCATGGCCTTCGCCACCTTCAGGCCCAAGTCCGCAGTGTCCCACTCCTTAAAAAGTAAGTCCGTGGCTGAAAAATGGAAAGGGAAGGACGAAGGAGGCCCCCAGAGTCCCAACACCACAAGGTCCGTAACCCCAAGCCGAGACTCCTCCTGAGGGAACTGAATGCCTAGCTCCCCCAGGACAGCAGGTATAAGAGGTCCAAGTTCATCTCTGCGAAAAAGCCGGACCACCTTTGGATCATCTCCGTCCGTCCCATAGACTCCCCGCAGTCCTCCTTGTTGTCTCTCGGTGTCTCCCTCCACTCCCCTTGGGGGCTGAGAATACAACTCCTGGTCGTCCTGGTCCTCCGATTCTGAGGACCAATCGGAGTCAGCCACCGGGGTTCTTAAGGGCTTTGGTCGCTGGCCAGGCAAGAAACCCGAGTCCTGAGGAGCCCGAGTCAAGGCCCGGGCTGGGAGACCAGGAGGAAAGGCCTCTTTTTACCCACCTTGAGGGCCTTAAAGGCCTTATGCATGAGGAGAACAAAATCTGAGGAAAATGAAGACTCCGATGAAGTGTCATCTGTCTCCCCTACAGCAGTATCTGCAGCATGGAGCCCCTGTCCCCCTCAGGGGCTCCATGCTGCGGGGACAAACTGGGAGGAAGCTCCTCCTTACCTGGCGCTGCCTGCGCTGCCGGACCCATAGGGGCCAAGGGAGGCAAAATGGCGCCCAGCGACAGAGCCGCTGACCTCGGGGGACCTAAAATGGCATCCGTTCCCGCGCTGCCTGGGAACGGAGCAGAGATCGCCCCCGACAGCTCGCCAAACATGCCCATCATGGTCTGGACCCGGAGAACGACCCCCTTCGGGGCGTCAGAGGCACCCTCGCCCCCGGAGACACATGCGGCGCACAGGCTGTCTCTTGAGAGACATGAGCACACTGTGGCACAGGTCCGCCACGGCATGGAGGCCGAAGGAAATGACCCCCCCGCTCCCCAAAAATGCGGTGAAACGGCGTACAAACACACACACACACCCCCCCCCCCCCCGCGATCAGAGCAGCCCCGGAGACAAGCTGTGCGAAAAATAACAAACGTCGTTTTTTTTGTAAAAGTACCTGTCCAGCGCGTCTGGGTCCTGAACCTACTGGGGGGAGTGAGCCGGGCTCCCCGGTGTCACCCCCAGTAGTAGAAAGTGTTGATCCATGGGTCCTCAACCCACAACACTTACAGCCTCTGTATGTCCCCTCAGGACCTCACAACCCCCTGGGAGGTGGGAGACCCCGACCTGCAGGAACACACTGCGGTCTGTCTCCTGACAAGAAACCTGTCCCTATATATATATATATTTTTTTTTTAACTTTGCCTAACACTAACTAATTCAGCTAGGCCCTAACTCAGACTGTAGGTTTTCCACCTCCTCCACCTGCTGGAGACAGAAGGATACTGCCCGTGTGTAGGTGGCACCAGCCTAGATATAGGCGGAGTTTTGTTGTTAAACTTCTGTCTCCATCTGCTAGAGGGGGGGGAGGCAAATCCCAGGAGTCTGGACTGCTCCGGGTACGTACAAGGAAACTAAATTGCCAACCTTATAGAGGGCCTTTGGGCGAACGGGCTGCTGAGATTTAATGTGGACTAGCATAAGGTTCATGGGAGTAGGCGGGGCAATACCTGACTACCACTGACCAGGATAAGGACAGCGGCCGGCCCAGCTATGGACAGACAGGGTTTTTCACCTTCCCCTGGATTACCCCATAGAGAGAGTTGACTCCACGACTCCTCATCTCCACGGCTTCTTCCCGCCTATTGTAAGTCTGTAACTAGGGGACAGGTTGCCAGCTGAAAATCTATCCAGGCCTTCTTCACCGGACAGGTGATCCAACTCTGGAGGAGACATCTGAAATGGCCTGACTTTAATGGGAGCTTTTTTTTTTTTTTTGAGGCGGCCTGTGGCAAAGGCCACCTCAATAGCAGTGGCTATTAGGGAATAGCCACTGCTATTAATTGCATCAGTAGCATGAGATCTTCTTAGTGTTTGGGTAATTGCCAGGTTCTTGTGGCCTGGATTGACCACTGTTGGAAACAGGATGCTGGGCTTGATGGACCCTTGGTCTGACCCAGCATGGCAATTTCTTATGTTCTTATGTTCTTATATGCTGACCTGCTTAACAATCCCCCCAATGGCTCCAGGATCTCCCCAGACAGCGGAATCAAAGGTGTGGGTCCGGAAGGGTATGCGGGCAAGGCAAGAACTCTCCAGCGAGGTTTGGAGAGCAGGTGGGTGCCTCCTTCAGAGGTCGGGGAACGGTGATGGAGTTCATCACGTCATCTGCCACGTTATTATGTGACCCTCCCCGCGCCTACGTCACCTCATTTGACACGGGAACCTCCGAACAAGAACATCTCCAGCAGGGGACAAGGAATACAAGCTGCAGGTGGATGGGGGAGTCAAGAAGGGTGGATTCTGTTTCTGGTGACCTGTGCCACGTTTTTGATTTTTTACATTTCTGGCCCGGAGGAGGCCCACCCAGACGAAAAACGCCCGGTGTCACTGGCTGGATGCTGGCAATCCGAGGCAAGCCCTAGACCAGATTGCTGCCGAGTGTGATGTGGAAGTCTGCTCGGAGGCCGTTTCATCTGGGCGCCCAGCGACAGCCTTCACCCCGGTCTTCAGCCCCCTATGGCTGACCACTAATGGCCTTCCGTGGACACCGAGATTGATGCGTCCCTGACGTGAGGCGCGTGATCCTTGAGCACCTCACAGGCCCCCCTAAGTCACTTTCTAAGGGATTTTAGCACGGCCAAGATCTTGTTATGGTGATCACCGTCCTGGTTTATTATCAGCTCAACTTTATTTAAAAGCATGCGCAATATCAGATGCCATAAAACTGTCATTTCATTTTTCTGGATGTATTCCTCCTTTGCTTTTATACTCACTGTCTTGCCTCCAGTGCTGGGCTTAACTTCTCCAACCAACCCTCCGATTCTGTCCATCATAAACTTATAGAAACAGGAGCCAGAGTCACATAGTAACACAGTAATGACGGCAGAAAAAGCCCAAATGGTTCATCCAATCTGCCCAGCAAGCTTCTTATGGTAGTAAGTGCCACTCCGTGCAGGTTACTTCCATGTTTCTCTTATACAGGTCGATACAGAACAGTGCGCTGTTTAGCCCCCATTTGGCCACGCGTTTTTGATGCGCTATTATAGTGTGTGGAAAACGCTCGGCCATCTCTCCCGAAACTAATAGCGCTCATCACATGCAAATGCATGTTGATGAACCTATTAGTTAGTCACCCGCAATACAGAAAGTAAAATGTGCAGCCAAGCCACACATTTTACTCTCAGAAATTTATGCCTGCAAAAAAAAAAAAAAAAAAAGACTTCTTTAAAAAAAAAAAAAATCTGCTTATGGCCCGCGGGTTGGAAGACGGACGCTCAATTTTGCCGGCGTCTGTTTTCCGAACCCGTGGCTGTCAGCAGGTTTGACAACTGACGCCGGTAAAATTGAGCAACGGCTGTCAGACCTGCTGACAGCCGCCGCTTCCGCCAATGAAGAGGCGCTAGGGACGCGCTAGTGTCCCTAGCGCCTCCTTATTAGCGCGGGCCCTAATTCAAATACTGAATCGCGCGCCCAGGAGAGGTGCCTGGGCGTGCATTGGGAGAGCGGGTGCTCGCCTCAGAGCGCCGTCTCTCCCGCAGTTTTTTGAATTGGCCTGAAAGGAAGTAACGGTCACTCCATGCAGTTATCCCAAGCCTTAAGATACCCATAAAAATTGCAGCTAGCAACCTTTTTTTACTGGGTGATGGGCTTTCTTGAAAATTCAGGCAGTGCTGTTTGACGTGCATTGCTTATGGGCTCGGCCTTAGAAGCCGTCCTGTGCTTTTTCCCCTTACGTCTGCGTATCGGTGCACCAGACCTTGGAAGTCGGGGCCGTCCTGGTTGTTCCCTTGAATCCAGTTCCCCTTTTCTCCCGCGGAAGCGGGGAGCAATGTTTCAGTTGCATCAAGGCTTATGGGTTAAGGGCAGCGAATCTCCATGCCTTCTGCTCAGGGTAGCAACAACCTCCACTCCAGCAAGCTACCCCCATGTTCCCTTTTCCTCATTCCCATCCTCTGGCCTTTAGGGATCCACAGTGTTTATCCCATGCCCCTTTGAATTCTTTGAGTGTTTTCATCTTCACCACCTCCTCCAGAAGGGCATTCCAGGTTAATCATCTAAGGCATGAAAACATTGTAAGCAGAGAGCTGAATTGCAAAATGTAGTTTTGTTTTCCCAGTTAAGGGATTTTTTTTTTTATTGCTTAGAAGCATTCCTGGGTTTAGACTGTTCCTGTGGGTTATTTTCACATTACATCGATGCCGTGGAAGTGCTTGCCTGTGGTTCCCGTCCCAGTTCTTCCACCAACGCTTACGGTGTAACTGCAGACAGCACAATTAATCTCCCCTCCCCCCACCGAGCCTCTGAGACAGAGGTCTCGCCACCTGCTTTACCTTGTACAGTGCTGTGTACACTTCAGACCTCTAAAATAAATATCCCCTCTGTTACTGTTGTCATTCCCGCTGCGTTTGCCTGGCATGCAGAGGGTGAAAACTGGTTTCGATGTTTCACGTCTTCCCTCTGCTCTCCAGGACTGTGCTCGCCCTTCAACATTGATGAGAAGAAGGTGCAGGTCTTCCACGGGCCGCCAGAGGCTCAGTTTGGCTACAGAGTGCTGCAGCATGAGACAGAGGGGCAGAAATGGTAAGCGGCTGAACGGAAACCTACCCCTCCCTGCCCCAGGAACCCAGACCTGCTCGTGCCAGCCTCCCTAGCACTTGCTTGTCTAGAAACACTGGCTACACGGATGTATTAAAGGGGGCATTGGCTTCCAGTGCAGAGAGGACATTTTTTTTTGTTTTGTTTTTTACATTTTTCTGTTCAGGATGTGCAGCCAGGACAGGGGAAGGAGCTGGCAGTGTCCTGTACCGTTAGCCCAGGAAGGGCAATTATTCTGCAGAGAGCTCAAGGTGGCGACGCCTGCTGCCCACTGCTTGACAGATCCGTGTGGCTGTCTAGCAGGGGGCCAGCAATTCGAGCAGTCCCATTAGAGCGTAGGCAAGCGAAATGGAGCAGTTGCTTAATGCATGGTTATCACAGAGTTATCTTATGCTAAATCCACAGAGCTCCTGCTCCATAATAAGGCCAGGAATGGAGCTCCCCTGTATAATAAGGGAGGGGGCTTCCTCTCTGTGTAATAAAGGCAGGCTTAGGGTTGCCCACCTGATCCAGACCCATCCTGATAGGTTGATCCTGTCCTGGTTTTGTCCCAGGGCATGCAGGGACTTGTAGTTCCAATGTGTCTAGGAAGGGCCTGGATGGAACGGGAGGGGAGGCCGCAAAGTCAGGACTGGGTCAGTGGCAGCCCCGGTGTGGGGACCGGGCTTCCACAGATTCCCCCTCTCTTTTTTAGCCCCGGCTGATTCGCCCTGGCTCAGAAAGCTCCGGCAAACCTCACCACTGCCTCTTTCTCCCCTCCCCTCCCCAAAACAGGATGCTGGTGGGCGCACCGTGGGACGGAACGGCCGACGACAGAAAAGGAGACGTGTACAGGTGCTTGGTGGGAGCGGAGCCGAACAGCACCTGCACCAAAGTCGGTCTAGGTAAGACAGGGCTGCGGGTTCCCTTCCCACCCCCTACGACAGTAGGAACCTGACCCCTGGCTGCGGGCCGGGGGAATGCACACTGTCACCAGTGATCCTGGCTTTTTTTTTTCCCCACCTTGTCTCTCTGGTCTAAATGCAGGTGACACAGCCCTTCAAAATGTCTCCAGACAAATCCGAAACATGCACTTCGGGATGAGCCTGGTGGAGAGCGAGAAGGAAGGTTTTGTGGTGAGCCCGGTTCCCTGCTGAGCGCTAGGACAGAAGGCAGAGGCCAAGGCTGGAAATGTACAGGGCGGCCCGGAGCCAGTGACAGGTCGGGACGGGGGGGGGGGAGAGCCCTGCGGGGGGGGGGGGGTGTCTTTCCCTAAGCTTGAGAAGTTCACCCAGCCACGCCCGCTGGCAGCTGGGGCCCCTCCGTGCATTTCTGTGGCCTGGGGAATGGTGATTCACCAGCCCACATCTGTATTCCAACATCTGCCCGGAGAGGCGCTCCGGCCCCCGGCCTGCCAACCTCGGCAGACGGTGGCCGCAGAGAGAGCCTGCCTGACGGCGGTCCAGGAGCAGATAACATTCATGTGGTTATAGCATCGGGAGCAGTTTTGTTGTCCTTATCCCCTCTCCCTAGGAGCAAAGTGGTGTTTTTCTAAGGCAGAGCTTATTCATTTCCAGTCCTGGAGGGGCCCCAGAGGGTTTGGGTTTTCAGGATATCCCTAACAAATATGCACGAGGGAGGGAGATGGATGGGTGCACCCTGCCTCAGCTGAAGGCAAACCTCTCTCATGCATGTTCATCAGAGAGATCCTGAAAAGCTGGGCCCACTTGTGGCCGCCGGAGGACTGGAAGTGAATAGCACCGGAGTACAGCGTCCTGCCTTTTCTGTTTCCCGCCAGGCGTGTGCCCCGCTCTGGTCCCAGGAGTGCGGAACCTCCGCGTTCAGCACCGGGATCTGCACCAAAGTGGACAGTGGTTTCCGGCCAACCGAAAACATCGCCCCCACGGCTCAGAGTACGTACAACTCTCACTGGCTTTGTGTGGGCACAGCTGGGGGGGGGGCAGGGATTGGGACTGGGCGGTCCGGTCCGGTCCTGGTTTTACCACCCTCTGGAGCTGAGTCAGAGCAGGAGCTAGAAGTGGGGGGAGGGATAAAACCAGGACTGGACCAGCCTGTCCTTTTATGATCTGGAGCAGTCCGGAAATCCCTGAACAAAGTATCATCTAATAACTTTTCAAACGCAGTGATTATAGTCCCAGGATCCTTAGATTAGGAGTGGAGGGTCTGTTCATTTAAGCCAAATGTTTGCAAAACAGGTTTGGGTTTTTTTTTTTATGTTGTTTTACCACAATGAAGAAGACTGCCCCCTATTTTATTTATTTTTTGTTATTTTTAACAATTGCTTTCCCCAAGGGTGCCCTTCAGTTGCTGGTGCTGCACTCCTACTTTTCAATGTATTGGCATGATGGTGGCAGAGGTATGCGATGATAAACAGCACAGCAGCACCCTACTAAATGCAAAATAATAATGTATGATAGCAAATTCTGTTACTGTGGTACTAGTGCAGTAAGAAGGCTCATTTCCCCCTTCTGTGTCACTAACACATTGACACTTCATTTCATACCCGCACTTACTTATTCTCATGTCTATTTAACAGTCGTTATTCACCTTTATATAGCCACTTTTTGCAGACCATATTCGTTACTAAAATTCCTTGTAAAAAGATGAACTCACACATACTATTCATTACACGGTTAAGGTTTTGTTAATTGTTAAATTTGTTAAATATAATTATTATTACTTTCAATGTTCATTGTAATAAGGTTAAATAGTTGTAATAAGGTTCAATGGCTGATTGTTATTGTTCAATGTTCCATGTAAAAAAAACCCCGGTCTAACCTCCCAGACCAGGGCAACCTTTTCGTTACTTGTAAACCGGATTGATTTGTATTGTATACAGGAATTCCGGTATATAAAAATTAAAAAATAAATAAAATAAATAAATTCTGAGTGAGCTGGGCAGGAAGGAGGGAAGGTGTTTGGTTCCACCTGCTGGGCGGTTTTGTTTCCAACAATGCGTCTTGCCCCCTTCTCTCCTTCAGGATGCTCGACTTACATGGACATTGTCATCGTCCTGGATGGGTCCAACAGCATCTACCCCTGGTACGAGGTGCAGAAGTTTCTCAGGAACATCTTGAGCAAATTCTTCATCAGCCCTGAGCAGATCCAGGTAAGCCCCGCGGCACAGGAGAGCCTCACCCCAAGCTGCAGGCCACGAGCGACTGCAAAGTTCATCTTCTAGCCTGGGCCTCCCATAGGTATTCATTCCCAGCCCTCAAGCCCCATAAGCAGGCCGGGTTTTCAGTATATCCCTAATGAATATGCACGAGGGAGATTTGCATACAATGGAGACAGCGCGCACACACGCACATCTATTATCCGTGTTCATTGCGGATATCCAGAAAACCGGGCCTGGTTGTGCTCTCCCCTGGGTTAACCAACGCACAGTGCAGTGCCGGGCGACGGTCAAGGTAGCCAAAGTCACAGTTTACCGATGGGGGAGCCGGGGGGGGGGGGGGGGGGGAGGTAGGCTCAGCACCACACACAGGAGGAACAGTTTGCAGGCCTTACAGGCGACTCCCGCATCTGCAGGAAACGTGGCCAGGTCAGCGCCTTCTCCTCCACGCTCAACGCCCCGGGACATGAGAGGAGGAGAGCCTGGTGAGAGCCGTACATCATCCTGTGCGGGGCAGGGACGCAGATCCGAGGTGCCGGCGCGTGGTGCTCGGCGAGAGGCCACGAGCACGTGGTCGCGACGCTGCAGTAAGCAGCTTTGGGAAGTAGTGTCCTGGAAGGTTTTATGTATAAGAATCTTTGAATGATTCTTACATGGGCCCAGGTCTGCAGAGAAGGCAGTTTCCTCCAGGACCAGTACGGCTACCGGTCCCCTACGGGGCAGCCCGTGCTGCCGATCCTGGGAGTGTGGATCTAAGGGTTAAGTGCCAAGCTGGGCTCGGTGGTGCAGATCTCGCCTGCCTCCTTGCTCCTTCCCCCTTTCTGTTGTTTTCGGAGCAGGGCTTAGATGGGAATTACAGGCCAAGCCGTCCTTGTGGGATAAACCACACACTCGGCCAACGGAAGAACTAAAGCAGAATGCCTGGGGGGGGGGAGGGGAAGGGAGGCTTGGGTTTCGCTTTCTTGCGGTCAGAGCCCTGCCAGGTCAGCACATCCCAGACCTGATGTGCGCTTCCAGGGTGAGGTTCAAGCAGGAGAGAAAGGGTCAAGGGAGGAGAGAGTTAGGGATGTTACTCTTGGCGTCCTATCTTTGTTTCAATAAAACCTGTAGTGTTTAGCACCTCCCAAGCCTCCTCTCCTAAGAAAAACCTACAGGCCAATACAGTAAAGTTTGCGGGAGAGCGGGCGAGCGATTCAGTAAACTAAAATATTTAAATTAGGGCCGGCGGTAAAAAGAGGCGCTAGGGACACTAGCGCGTCCCTAGCGCCTCTTTTTTGACAGGAGCGGCGGCTGTAAGAGGGTTTGACAGTCGACACTCAATTTTGCCGGCGTCGGTTCTCGAGCCCGCTGACAGCCACGGGTTCGGAAAACAGACGCCAGCAAAATTGAGTATCTGGTTTTCAACCCGCGAGCCGCGGGCCGATTTCAATTTTTTTTTAACTTTTTGTAACTTTCGGGACCTCTGACTTAATATCGCCATGTGCACTTTCCCGGTGCCCGGAGAAATTAATTTCTGAAAGTAAAATGTGCGGCTTGGCTGCACGTTTTGCTTTCTGAATCGCGCAGGAATACCTAATAGGGCCATCAACATGCATTTGCATGTTGTGGGCGCTATTAGGTTCGGGGGGGTTGGACGCGCGTTTTCGATGCGCTATTACCCCTTACTGAATAAGGGGTAAAGCTAGCGCATCCAATCGCGGGTTAACAGTGCGCTCTGCCGGAGCGCACTGTACTGTATCGGCCTGCTAATTAGGTATGCAATCTGCCTTTCTTTCCCTTGGGACACTGTACACATTTGTCTGATCATTTTGGCACTGCTTTTTCTGGGGAGAGTAGAACCCCAGGTCCTGATGTCTCACTGCCCCCCCCCCCCCCCCCCCCCCCCGTGCCTTCTGCAGGTGGGGGTGCTGCAGTATGCTGAGCTTGCTGTCCACGAATGGTCGCTCAAAGACTACCAGACCTCCGAGGAAGTGCTGAAGGCGGCCAGGAACATCAGCCGGCAGGAGGGCCGGGAGACCAGGACGGCCTACGCGATCCGGACGGCGTGGTGCGTGAGTCCCCTGGAGCTGCACCGGTTTTCAGCAGGAGCGCGCAAAGCCATGTGCTGGAGCTCTGGTTTACCGTTTTCTCTTCCTTTCTCCCTCCTTTCCTTAAAGAAACTCCCTGCTGGTTACCTGTGGCCTCGCCAAGAAGGCGTCATTTCACTGAGTCTGAATGTGTCCGGTGTACGCTCTCAGTCCCTTATACACTCTGAACGACCTGTTTGAAACTCCACTGGGAAATGATTTATCCGGTTACGGTACTACAGCTGGCTAATCTTGAGAGCGCTTCCAGCTGTGACCCAGCAGCTAGGCTAAGTTTAGTCGGCTACAACTAGCCAGCTGTCCCTGGAGCGCTGTATAACTTGGAATTCCGAGGCCAGCTAAGCTAAATAGCCCCCTCCTCGCCTCCCTAACCAGTCCTCTAATGCCCAGGTTTTCAGCAACAACACAGCCGGCTAGAGGAATAAAGAAAGAAAGAGATGGATTTTCAGAAACTCGGGTCTGGCCGCCTAACTCCCGAAGTTGGGTGTCTTGACCCCTTTCGAAATCCTACTCCATTGCCCGAGCCTCCCCTGCTACGTTTTCAGCCCCCGCCTTATCCTCTGCAGTTTTGCAGGCAGAAAACCAGGAACTACAAGTCCCTTGCGGCAGTGATGGGGGAAAGGGGGCAGGTGAAACCGGGACTCCCTCCTGACCTTCCTGTTGTACTACCCTTTTATACACTGGAATGTAATATGTCTTAGCCAGAGGAGGTATTGCATTTTCTGGAACCTTAAGAACCTCAAGTAAATATCTCTTAAGCATTTCTTTTGGTGATATATGTGGTAGCATTGGAAAATTAATAAAACGGAGATTTCTTTTTCTATTTGACTTTTCTAAATTTTCCAATTTTGTTTGTAAAATTTTACAAACAAAATTGGGTCTTTAGTTTTTTATTCCGTCATTGTAGGCCCTTTCATCTACGATGAAATAGAAATTTCTCAGGTTTTGTTTTTTTTTTTTTTTTTTTTTGAGAGAAGATGGTTTGCACAGGCTCTGCGGTTTAATAAAAAAAAAAAAAAAAAGTACTGGATGTCCACGACCCGGCATTCTGTCGTGACTGCCGGCTGCCCACGGCACCCCCCACACTGCTCTGCAATGGAAGGGAGATGAACTTCCAGTTCAGGGGCCCGAGTTACGTGGCCCTTGTGCTACCTGCCGAGCTCCCCCACCCTGTCCCCCTCCCTGAGCCTCGGGCATCGAGAGGAATCCTCTGCCACGGAACGTGTCCCCAGTGCTTCCGTTCTAGTAGTGCACGGACCACGGGGAGAGCAGGACCTTTTTCCGTCTTCAAAGGCACAGTCCAGCAGTCTGCCCGGGCCGCGAACCGTTGGCTCTGCCGTGCCGTTCCGCTACGCGGCTGAGTCCGTGCTCCCTATGGCGCAAGCTTGAAACATACATGGAAGGAAGGGTGTTTTTAAATTGCCTCTTCGGACAAGGTTTAGAAAGCTTTCACCCTGCAGGTTAGCGTGATGTAAAGAATCCTTGCATGTGGGCAATCCAGCTTTCCAGAAATTCCTTGACCCGGCGAGGATTTAAGGCGTCTCCCTTAACCTCTCACCGAATCTCGAGAGAGAGGGAGACATTTGGAAGGTCGGCTTGGCTGGCCTCTAGGGCAAGGGCGTTCTTTTCTCGGCGGAGGTTGTAGCACCTCCTCGTGCCCTGCTGCACGGAGAGAGAACGGGGGCGAGCCATTCCTGAGAGGGCTGCTGTCCCAGGGCACGGGAGACGGCCAGGGCAGCGCTGAGGTAAGCGTCCTTTCCAGGCTGCCTGGGAGGATCTAACCGCATCCTTCCCTTTACCTCACCTTTTCAGTACAGAGGCCTTCAGCTCTGAGCGAGGAGGGAGGGATGGCGCTACCCGGCTGATGCTGGTGGTGACGGACGGGGAGTCCCACGATGGGGAGGAGCTGCCCTTGGCGCTGGCGGAGTGTGAGAAGCGACACATCACGCGCTATGCCATCGCGGTGAGTATCTGCCACTTCCAGTTACGGAGGGGGGGGGGGGGGGTAGTGCTCCCCTCTGAGCCAGTACTGACCCAGTGTCCCAGCCTGGTGTTAGGGACACTCCTCCCTCTGATCCAGTACTGACCCAGTGTCCCAGCATGGCGTTAGGGGACACTCTCCCCTCTGATCCACTACTGACCCAGTGTCCCAGCATGGTGTTAGGGGACACTCTCTCCTCTGATCCAGTACTGACCTAGTGTCCCAGCATGGTGTTAGGGGACACTCTCTCCTCTGATCCAGTACTGACCCAGTGTCCCAGCATGGTGTTAGGGGACGCTCCTCCCTCTGATCCAGCACTGACCCAGTGTCCCAGCCTGGTGTTAGGGGACGCTCCTCCCTCTGATCCAGTACTGATCCAGTGTCCCAGCATGGTGTTAGGGGACGCTCCTCCCTCTGATCCAGTACTGACCCAGTGTCCCAGCATGGTGTTAGGGGACACTCTCCCCTCTGATCCAGCACTGACCCAGTGTCCCAGCATGGTGTTAGGGGACAGACCTCCCTCTGATCCAGCACTGACCCAGTGTCCCAGCATGGTGTTAGGGGACACTCCTCCCTCTGATCCAGTACTGACCCAGTGTCCCAGCATAGTGTTAGGGACACTCTCCTCTCTGATCCAGTACTGACCCAGTGTCCCAGCATGGTGTTAGGGACACTCCTCCCTCTGATCCAGTACTGACCCAGTGTCCCAGCATGGTGTTAGGGACACTCTCCCCTCTGATCCAGTACTGACCCAGTGTCCCAGCATAGTGTTAGGGACACTCTCCTCTCTGATCCAGTACTGACCCAGTGTCCCAGCATGGTGTTAGGGACACTCCTCCCTCTGATCCAGTACTGACCTAGTGTCCCAGCATGGTGTTAGGGACACTCTCCCCTCTGATCCAGTACTGACCCAGTGTCCCAGCATGGTGTTAGGGGGACACTCCTCCCTCTGATCCAGTACTGACCCAGTGTCCCAGCATGGTGTTAGGGACACTCCTCCCTCTGATCCAGTACTGACCCAGTGTCCCAGCATGGTGTTAGGGGGACACTCCTCCCTCTGATCCAGTACTGACCCAGTGTCCCAGCATGGTGTTAGAGGACACTCCTCCCTCTGATCCAGTACTGACCCAGTGTCCCAGCATGGTGTTAGGGGACACTCCTCCCTCTGATCCAGCACTGACCCAGTGTCCCAGCATGGTGTTAGGGGACAGACCTCCCTCTGATCCAGCACTGACCCAGTGTCCCAGCATGGTGTTAGGGGACACTCCTCCCTCTGATCCAGTACTGACCCAGTGTCCCAGCATAGTGTTAGGGACACTCTCCTCTCTGATCCAGTACTGACCCAGTGTCCCAGCATGGTGTTAGGGACACTCCTCCCTCTGATCCAGTACTGACCCAGTGTCCCAGCATGGTGTTAGGGACACTCTCCCCTCTGATCCAGTACTGACCCAGTGTCCCAGCATAGTGTTAGGGACACTCTCCTCTCTGATCCAGTACTGACCCAGTGTCCCAGCATGGTGTTAGGGACACTCCTCCCTCTGATCCAGTACTGACCTAGTGTCCCAGCATGGTGTTAGGGACACTCTCCCTCTGATCCAGTACTGACCCAGTGTACCAGCATGGTGTTAGGGGACACTCCTCCCTCTGATCCAGTACTGACCCAGTGTCCCAGCATGGTGTTAGGGACACTCCTCCCTCTGATCCAGTACTGACCCAGTGTCCCAGCATGGTGTTAGGGACACTCTCCCCTCTGATCCAGTACTGACCCAGTGTCCCAGCATGGTGTTAGGGGACAGTCCTCCCTCTGATCCAGTACTGACCCAGTGTCCCAGCATGGTGTTAGGGACACTCTTCCCTCTGATCCAGTACTGACCCAGTGTCCCAGCATGGTGTTAGGGGACAGTCCTCCCTCTGGTCCAGTACTCACACAGTGCCCCAGCATGGTGTTAGGGGACAGTCCTCCCTCTGGTCCAGTACTCACACAGTGCCCCAGCATGGTATTTGAGGCACTGAAACTCATCTAGCGACATTAAGGATCTCTGGATGCTTTCTGCCGGAGAAGTAACATTGACACTGGGCTCTGTTGTGGCTAAAATCTAACCTCAGTCCGCAATCTGATACTTGCACAGCTCCCATCTGTGGCCAGGATCCAGTTAGTGGCAGCAAACATTCTGTCCCATTTCCTGATCGATACGTCTCGTGGGACCGAGAACTCTCTGCGAGCAACCTTAACCCAAGCCCGGGCCTTCACGCCGCGGCTGGTGGCAGGCCTGTCGCCCAGATCGTGTTTTGGGATTATCCCTGGGTGCAGCCTTCTTTTTCATGTTTCGGCTCCCGGCACAGAACCCGCACTCACCAGGCTCTCTGCCTTCCCCCCCCAAAACAGGTCTTGGGTCACTACATCCGCCGGCAGCAGGACCCCGACTCCTTCATCAACGAGATCAAATACATCGCGAGCGACCCCGATGAGAAGTATTTCTTCAACGTCACCGACGAGGCCGCCCTGAACGACATTGTTGATGCCTTGGGGGATCGGATTTTTAGCCTGGAAGGTACGGGGGGGGGGGGGGGGGGGTGGAGTAAACTTTTATAGATGTCCCTGTGGCGGGAGAGGATGTGGCCTGGAGGTTTAGTGTACTAGGATGGAGTCCCGAGTTCAAATCCCTGCTGCTGTGAGCTTGGGCGCGTTACTAGACTTCCTTGTGACCCGCTTAGTTTGTTTTTTAAATTTTGCCCTGCTGGTGGGAGGAGCCCAGTACCGCTTCTGGTTTAACATTGCCTGACATGCAGCCAACTTTGGGGGCGGCTGGCGCGGCAGCAGGTTTCTGTCGCCTGGACTGCAGGGTAACGGAGAGGGAAAGCCAACCTGGTTAATATTGCCCCAAGATCATTTCACTTTTCGAGATCTTCTTAGTCAGGGTGAGGCTCATGGGACATGTCTGTCTTTCTTTATCTGCTAAGGTACTGGCTCCATTTTCCTCTGCAGGGACTCACGGCTACAACGAGAGCTCCTTCGAACTCGAGATGTCCCAGATAGGATTCTCTGCCCATATCCTAGAGGTGAGCAGGTCGGTAGGACAGGGAAACCACTCCAGGAGTCAAAGTTTCAAAGTCGGAACGCAGCCCGAGCTTGGTGATCCGCTGCCGCTCTGCAGTAGCCTGATGAAAGAAAACGTGCACCTGAAAGGTCTTCTGTTTTGTTTCAGGCAGTGGCAATTATCAGCATAAAGGCATGCGAATGCAATTTTTTTTATTTTTTAAATCTGGTGTACAAGTGTTTCCTTGTAGATCAGATCTGCCCCAGCACTGCTGAACTGATATTCTTGTCCCCGTCTCGGCCCCGCTTTTACTTCTTTCAGGATGGGATTCTCTTTGGCATCGTGGGAGCTTACGACTGGGACGGGGCGGTTCTGAAGGAGAGCCGGCACGCACGGATCATCCCCCCCAGGGAAGCCTTCCAGAAGGAATTCCCCGTGGAGCTGAAGAACCACGCAGCCTACCTTGGTAATGAAAATGCCGCGCCTCTCCCCATGCCTTTCAGCTCTTTTGTTTTTTGCTTTTGCGACGTTAATTTTAAGCATGCAGGTCATGAACAGTGACAGAACAGCTGCAGCCTGCATTCTGAAAGCTGCCATGCCATTGGCTAGGATTTGATGACTTCACAGGTGCCATGTTGCTTCTTTCTGACATCATAATGATCACATGAGCCCTCTAACCAATCAGCACAGTTGATTATTCCCAGGGCACAGGTGACTTTCATGTAGCACTACCAAATGGCTCCAGGTCATTGGGAAGGGGGAGCTGGTCCTGGCTTTACCCCCAGTGCATCTATGGACTTGTAGTTCTGGGTTTCTCAAAGAAAAGTAGAGGTAGTGACTAGGACAGACTCAGACACGGAGCCGGTCTCGCAGCTGTCCATCGGAGTGGCACGTGGCATGCAGGGGGCTGCGGTTGTCTCAGCAAGGTCCTCCCTTGCTCTACAGAGATGGCGAGTCCTTCTGCTCCTGCCACAGAGCAGCACCGCTCATTATCCCCAGGGTGGCCATGTCTATTTCAAGCTCACCACTGTTTGCTTAGGCATCACCTGACCGAGGACTTCAACTCCGCTTCCATCCATGCCAACCTCCGAGAGCCAGGGGGTGGAGTGACAGGCAAGGGTGGAGGGATGGGGGTAGAGAGAGGAAGGGTTGGACTGAGATGGAACAAAGGATGGAGGAATAGAGGGAGGGAGGGAGATACAAGGGAGAGGAATGCCTCATTATTCCACTGAGGTGTAGCAGAGGAAGAGAGATTTATTTTAGGAGGGAGACCATGGAAAACGTGATGTTTCTGGCCAACAGACAAGAGAAGTTTCCGCACTGTTACATGCCACTGTGTTAAAATAAAACATTTAGGCTACTGCTGTATCTTTGTTGCTCACAACATAGGCTCAAACTAGATTCATTAACTGTTGTCTCCATTCAGTCCCAGATTGCTGTTTTACGGGCTGATACAGTAAAAGTCGTGGGAGAGCGGGCGAATGCCCGCTCTCCCGGCGTGCGCACAGGCCACTCTCCTGTGCGCACGATTCAATACTCAAATTAGGGCCGGCGGTAAAAGAGGCGCTAGGGACACTAGCGCGTCCCTAGCGCCTCTTTTTGGACAGGAACGGCAGCTGTCAGCAGGTTTGACAGCCGACGCTCAATTTTGCTGGCGTCTGTTCTCGAGCCCGCTGACAGCCACGGGTTCGGAAACCAGACGCCGGCAAAATTGAGCGTCCGGTTTTCAACCTGCGAGTCGCGGGCCGACTTCAAAATTTTTTTTTTTTACTTTTTGTAACTTTCGGGACCTCCGACTTAAAATCGCCATGATATTAAGTCTGAGGTGCACAGAAAAGCAGTTTTTACTGCTTTTCTGTGCACTTTCCTGGTGCCTGGAGAAATTAACGCCTACCTTTGGGTAGGCGCTAATTTCTGAAAGTAAAATGTGTGGCTTGGCTGCACATTTTGCTTTCTGAATTGCCCGGGAATACCTAATAGGGCCATCAACATGCATTTGCATGTTGCGGGCGCTATTAGGTTCGGGGGGATTGGATGCGCGTTTTCAACCCCTTACTGAATAAGGGGTAACGCTAGCGTGTCGAAAACGCACGTCCAATCGTGGGTTAACAGTGCGCCGGAGCGCACTGTACTGTATCGACCTGTTAAGAAGGTCTTAGTCTGGGCGAGGAGAATTTTATAGAGAACTGGAACCTGTCACCTGACTGATGGTTGGTCTGCCTGACCCAGCATGTCGCTTACTCTGCATTCAGTCCTGCTCTTGCACGCAGGAGCCTTGCAGCGTACTCTGTCTCCCCCCCGCTCCCCTCCCTCCGACCTTTGCCTGGCTTTGGAGAAAGAGCATTTAGAAATCCCTTACCAGCACGAAATTCGATGCCTCTTATGGCATAAGAGGTGATGTCCGGCTCTGGTGCAGGCAGGCAGAAACGCAGGCCTCTCGCCCAGCTGGAGTGGGATGGCACCTCTTGTCCCATAAGAGACATCATTTGCAGCGCCTGTGTGTGTGTGGCAGCTCTTCCTAAGCGGGCGTACATTGAGTCAATCCCGTGATCCGATTGGCTGCCGACGTCCTGCTCATGTAGTGCTATACAGAGGGTGCAAGAAAGCGGAGGCTGCCCTAAGGGATAACTTTACTGCCTCTGGCTTCCCCCCCTCGCCTGTCCTGCAGGGTATACGGTATCCTCGGTCAAGCTGAAGAGTGGGAAGTGTCTGTACGTCGCCGGCGCCCCCAGGTTCAAGCACAAAGGCAAAGTGATCGTGTTCACCATGAGCCGGAACGGCAGCGTGACGATTTCTCAGGCTCTGACTGGAGAGCAGGTAAAGCCCGAGCTGCAGCTGCCCAGATAGGGCCCACCCGCCCAGGCAAGGCTGCAGTTGGACCCTGCCTTGGACTAACTCTGCCTAGACCCTGGCTCTGTCATTTCTTACGGGGGAGAAAGTCCATCGCGTTCACTCATCTCCTCATCTTTTCCTTTCTATAGTTTTGGAATGGCCCAAACTGTTTTTTGTTTTAATTTATCTTCATTCCCTGAATCCATTTGTCGGCTGTCCGTGCAGTAGTCGTGCTTTATGTGCAGGAGTGTGAGGCCTGCACCAGGCTTTGATGATCTGCTCTTCAGCTGTCCGTGCTGTATACATGCTTTATGTGCAGGAGTGTGAGGTCTGCACGAGGCTTTGACGATCTGCTCTTCAGCTGTCCGTGCTGTATACATGCTTTATGTGCAGGAGTGTGAGGTCTGCACGAGGCTTTGACGATCTGCTCTTCAGCTGTCCGTGCTGTATACATGCTTTATGTGCAGGAGTGTGAGGTCTGCACGAGGCTTTGACGATCTGCTCTTCAGCTGTCCGTGCTGTATACATGCTTTATGTGCGGTGTGACACCTGAGCACCGAAGTTTGGGGGCAGGGTGGGAAGAGGGAACAAAATCCCCTCACAGATGGGTGCCGGGCCAGAGGCAGCACTGCCAAAGAAGGGAGCGCGGTGCTGGAGCTGCCACTGCTAGGGAAGTCGGGGACGGAGGTTACATGACCAAAGGTTCGCCCTGGGAGGCAAATACCAATTGCGCCGGCCCTGACCACTGCAGGAGCGCTGACCGGGTTACATCACGACCTGTTTCCTTCCCAGATTGGATCTTACTTTGGGAGCGAGGTCTGCCCCGTGGATGTTAACAGCGATGGGGTCACGGATGTGCTGTTGGTTGCCGCTCCCATGTACCTCGGGGCTCAGCATCGAGAAACGGGACGGGTCTACGTTTACAGACTCGGTCAGGTAATTGGCACCGTGCACCGGGGCTGGATTTAGGATTTGGGCACCTCCCCCAGCCAGAACTGGAGACTCTGGCGATCAGATAGTGGGTGAAGTCCCTCCCAGAGTGCCATGGCCGTGCCCCTTTGAAGTGGATTTGCTGAAGCAGGTTTCTCCTTGCTACAGTTGCTCTCACCTTTGGCCTGGCTATTTGGTGCCCCAAGGCATTTGCCTATGTGGCCACCTGACTGAGCGTATGCTTGGACTTGCCTATCCATGAAGAAGCAATAGGGCAAAGCCTGGACTGGCTGCGCCTGTCCGGGTGGCATGAAACCAGTCGATGCCTCTAAGACAGGGGTACTCACTTCCAGTCCTCAAGGACCGCGGATGGGTTGGGTTTCCAGAATATCCTTGATAGATTTGCATTCACATTGCCTTAGCTGTATGCTAAGTCTGTCTCATGTGCTGTATATTTGTTAGGGATTTCCTGGCACATCTGTGGCTCTCAAGGACTGAAAGTGAATAGATACCACTGCCCTAAGAGATGCCAATGGACCCTCCTTAGAACCTGGACACCCTCTGAGCCAGTCCTGCACTTCCAACCCAGTGCAGTTTGACTCTTTCATTTGCTATCACCACTACAGGTGCCAAGGTGCCTCAGGAGGTGGGATGTCAGAGAGCCAGGACTGGCCCAGCCTCTCTCTCTAGACACTGGACTACTTGCCATCTCTTCGTCCAGACTCCAGGACAGAGGGGTTTTTACTTAGCGTGGTCTAAATTCAACTTTGAAAGGACAGAGATCCCTCCCCCTGGGAGTCTCCCTCCCACTGCTGTGCGTGCCCTCATTCCTTGCATCTTATGGGGTTGATGACATTTTTCTCCACAGATGATCCTGACGTACAATGGAACCCTTCGCGCTGACAGGAAACCTCAGGACTCCCGTTTTGGGTACTCGCTGGCTGCAGTCCCTGACCTCAACCACGATGGGTTTAATGATGTAGTGGTGGGGGCCCCCCTGGAGGATGAGCACCGAGGAGCGGTGTATGTCTACCATGGACACCGGGTCACCGTCCTGCCAAACTACAAGCAGGTGGGTTTTAGTACACCGCCCCCAAGTGACTGATTACCCTCACACCGACTGAGCATCAGAGCTCCTTAAGTGTTTCTGAGATGGGAGCAGAGATTCTCCACTCCCGCCCATCACTAGCCAGGTCACAGCGCTACTGCCTCTGGTCTCGTAAAATCTTTTAGTCACAGGCACAGAAGTGAGGAAACCATCAGGGCCTGCTGAGTTACCTCTGTGGGCAGGAGGAGGAGGGAACAAGTGGTCACACATTAAGGGAGAGCAGAGGTTACCAACTCCGGTTATGGCAGATTCAGTAAAACCCTGGGTGTATTTCTTACGCTTTCTTTCAGAGAGTGGAATCCTCAGCCTTCTCCCAGGGCCTGCGCTACTTCGGACGCAGCGTGACTGGGCAGATGGACCTGGATGGGGATGAGCTGGTGGACCTGGCCATCGGTGCCCATGGAGCTGCCATCGTGCTGAGGTCAGCGCCAGGCGCCATCACAGCCTGGTCTGCCCCGGGAGGCAACAAGAAGTGGCTGCAGCCTGGCGGGCAGGGAGTTAATAGTCCAGCCCTGGGAATATCTCTTCTACTTTGCAGCCACCTCTGGGGCACATGGGGTTTTTTTGTAGACCTCCATGCCGAACAATGCTTTTGTATCTGATTTATGAGAAGGGTCTTTGGGCTGTGGTTATTTGACAAAAGAGGGCTGGCAGAAAGCTGATAGCATGTCATAGAAAGAGAGAGGGTTTGCAAATGAGAGGGTTTTGCAAAACCCCCAAAATATAGCGTGTGGATACAGTAACTGCCCCCAGATGAGCCTTTCTCAGCACAATAATGAGTGCCACGCCATCTGGCAACTTTGGGCCAGAGAAACCGCCTGCATTTCAGTCCCTGGGTTCTCCTCGGCGGCAGAGGCACCATAGCTTAAACATTGCTGTAAACAGAGTGTAAAAACCAGAGGATGGAAGGCAGCAATCAAGGCCGCCAGAAAAATATATTCTGCACTTATTTCCAGGGGCTCTGGAGAAAAGCAGAGCTGAGCATCGCAAGCTGTGACCAGATGGCTCAGTGAGAGCTGGGACAGCCCTCTGCATAGCTCTGGCTTTCCCCTAACAAAAAGCAGGCCTAGGCTGGCTGCCCTAGGTAGCATGGAGTCGATGAGTCACATGGGAGGGCTCGGCTTCCCAGCCCGGACTCTTATAATAATTAGAAAGGGCCCCGCTGTTTGAACAGCTTCTGTGCACCGTTTCTTTCCTGGTGTTGTAGGTCTCGCAGCATCGTGCAAGTGAACGCGTCCATTGCCGTTAACCCCTCTTCCATCAGCGTGATCCAAAAGAACTGCCAGCGGCAGGGGAAGGACTCGGTCTGCATGTCCACTACAATCTGCTTCGGGGTGACATCCAGGTCCCCAGGCAAATGGGACACTCGGTTTGGTAAGCAGCACCTGTCAAAAGAGCGCGGCGTGGCTTCGCGTTAGCCAGGAGGAGCACAGGGCCTGCCTCCCATCAGACCAGGCGCTCTCAGCTCCGTCCTCAGGACACACACCTAGCCCGTCAGGGATTCAGGATATCCACAAGGAATATGCACGAGGTAGATCTGCATGCACTGTCTCCGCTGTACACAAATCTATCTCATGGATATTCATTTGTGCATGTCCTGAAAACCTGACTGGCTAGGTGTGCCCCGCGGACCGGGCTGAGAACCACTGCTGTGGAGTACAGTTTTGGGAAACCCAGGACGGCTGTATCAGCAGACAGGAGGAGCCTGGGATCTACAGCTGTTTTGACTCTTCTCCGTTTGCCCCCTTTTTTTTTTTTACCTCCGGGCTCAGACGTACGGTACAACGTGTCTCTGGACGACAGGAAACTCAGCGCCCGGGCGATGTTTGACGAGAACTCGCAAAAGCTGCTGCAGAAGCAGTCGCGCGTGCACGTGGGGGACACGACCTGCCACGCGCTGGCCTTCCACGTCACGGTGAGTACCGCTTCGCCGTCCGTGGCGGGGGCGGCGGCGACGGCTCTCCTTGGAACCCCCGCACGAGAGCGACCGCAGGATGTTGTGGGGCGCGAGCCCCCTTTCAGCGATCCTGCCCGCTTATGGCGCCTGCTCCCGTCGCCGCCCTGGTACCGTGGAGCAACTTTCTAAGGCCAGGCTGTTCTTTTTCCCTGCAGGACACCTCCGATTACCTGAGGCCGGTTGGGATCACGGTGCGCTTTGCCCTTGCTGAATCGGACTCTGGCCCAGTGCTGGATGAGCGATGCTCCACCATGGTCAGAAGAATGGTGAGCCGATCCCGATAACCCGCAAACCGGTCTGTGGCGGTGGCGATTTGCCTTTTTTTTTTTTCCCACCAAACGTGTGGTGGGAAAGCATTGCAGCACTGCTGGACCCCTTGTGTTCTTTTTCCTTGCATCTGTTTCCCCCGAGGCTGTGGTAACACTAATCCAGTGTCCTTGTTGGCTTCAGGTGCCTTTCTTTAAAGACTGCGGCAGTGACAACGTGTGCATCACAGATTTGGTGCTGCAGGCTCGCATGGCTATCGCCGGCACGAGGTAAGGGGGGGAATGGCCGGGAGGACAGCTTCAGTACGAGAGAGGGCAAGACGCCCTCACCTTAGTGCAGGTTAGGTAGAAGGAGCGGACAGCGTCGAGCAAAGTCAAAGAAAGCTTTAATATTTTCCCCCCTTTCACAAACAGTGATAGCGTTTTCGCATTTGTTCGCCCATAAAGGAGATGGGAGTTGAAAGAGAGGCTGTTGGGTGGGTCTGCTCCCAGCAGATGGGACATAATTCCTGTGCCCTGGCAGTGTTGCGACCTGGCGGATGTTGTTTAACCTTTCAACCCCACTCGCCTGCGGCTGCAGGTAGCTGTTGGCCAAGCAGGGCCTGTCCGCCCGTTGGTGGGCACCAGGCAGGAGACTGGCACTGACCAATCTGCACTTGCAGGCAGAATCCCTACATTATCCGGCAAGGCTGGAAGAAGCTCACCGTGGACATCCTGCTGGAGAACAGGAAGGAGAACGCCTACAACACCAGCTTGAGAGTTTGGTTTTCCAAAAATCTGCACTTTGCCAGCCTTTCAGTCAAGGTGTGTTGGTGCTCCCGTTACTGCTTGTGGATTTCCTTCACCACCACAAGTGTCTTTCCCTCAAATAACGTTTAGTCTCCCGTTTCACAGGGAGAATCGCACCCGAAAGTTGAGTGCACAGCAGTGTCGGTTAACAGCAGGGTCTGCGGCATCAGCTATCCAGTCTTCCGTGCCTCGGCAAAGGTGAGGGGATCCCAGGTCTGCTGGGCTTTCAGGCATGGCCAAGACCCTCGTCAGCCTTTTTTAGTTCTCATGATCGGCGGATTATGACGCAAGGATACAGGGCCTTTCAACACTAAAGCCCCAGTTCAAATCCAAGGATTTCCATCTAAAAGCCAGTTGACTTCCCGGGTAAAATAAGTCCAGTCCAGGTCAGGGTGGAGATGCCCTTTGTGGCAAGATGGTGGCATTCAGCAGAGAAGCCATAGATTGCAGAGGCATGGAGACCAGATGATCCCCCTCATCCTAAGAGATGGACCCTCCGGAGCCTTTTGGGGCAGAAGCCATATCACAATGGGCCCAGAACGTAGCCTGCAATCCAGCTCCAGCAGTGCAGCGACCTCCCTCTCCCCCCCCCAGGCCCTCATGGCTCCTCCTCTCTCCACAGGTTGCTCTCCTCCTGGACTTTGAGTTCAGCTGTTCCACACTGTTGAACCGCCTGCAGATAAAGCTAACAACAAGTAGGTAAGAGAGTGGCCTGCCGGCTCCACCTGTGAGTGCTAATGCTTTTGTTCATTTAAATTTAGTTTAATTCACCTTGAAACCCACTTTGGGAAAAGGCAGAATATAAAATATTCATAAATAAAATATTGAACTTCTACTGGGCCAGAAAATTTGATGTGCCTGAAGAATCTGGTATTAGGGATGTGTATTCATTTGAAACAAATGGGAACATCAGGACAAAATGAGCCCATTTTCAATTTGCTTCAAATGAACCAAAAATGAAGGAAAAACACAAAGGGGTAGATCTTAAAAAAGTACGCGATTGCGTACTTTTGTTCGCGCACCAGGCGCGAACAAAAGTACGCTGGATTTTATAAAGATACGCACGTAGCCGTGCATATCTTATAAAATCCGGGGTCGGCGTGCGCAAGGGGGTGCACATTTGTGCAACCTGCGCACGCCGAGCCCAGCGGCGCTGCCTGTTCCCTCTGAGGCCGCTCCGATTTCGGAGCGGCCTCGGAGGGAACTTTCCTTCGCCCTCCCCCCACCTTCCCACCCCCCCCGGCCCTATCTAAACCCCCCCACCACCTTTGCGCGCGCCGGCTGGCAGGCCCGCTCGTGTTCTGGTCCCGGGGGCTGGTCCGCAGGCCTCGACCACGCCCCCGGGCCGGCACCACGCCCCCCGGGCCCGCCCCCAAAATGCCGCATCGTTTCAGGAATGCCCCCGGACACGCCCCCTCCCACCCCTTTTCAAAAGCCCCGGGACTTACGCACGTCCCGGGGCTTTACACGCGCCGGCGGCCTATGCAAAATAGGCGCGCCGGCGCGCAAGGGCCCTACGCGTGTAAATCCGGAAGGATTTACACGCGCAGGGCTTTTAAAATCCGCCCCAAAAAGTTTTGTATTTTCTTTTTTTCTTGAAAATGAAAAAAAAACAACCCCCCAAACCCTGAAAAACAAATTAACAAAATGAAAATGAAAAAACTGCATGCATCCATCCTTATCCAAGACAGATTGCAAGAAAGATCAAAATATCCCCCAGGCCAGCCCCACTACCTAGAGGTGTGTGAGATTTTCAGCCATTGTCATGGACCAGGGATGCTGCAGAACCGAGGCTGTAGTATTAACCTGAAAATGGCAACTTCACCCAGCCCTGTTCGTTTCAGTTTGAGTGTGTGAGTCTTACAAGGTGACTACTGACCTGGCTAGAAAGGAAAGTTTTTTTGTTTTGCAGCAGGGTATAATTTACATTACAATTTGTATTTCTAGAACCATGTTTTCCATTTCAGCTCAAGACAGTTTATAACACTCTTTCAGGTACATAAACCCCTGCCCCAAAGAGCTTACAAGTGAAATGGGTACCCAAAGCAGCAGCCTGGTGGGGCACGTGGGATGTGGATCCTGAGTTCCCAGGTTCTCAGCCCATTGCTCTAACCACTAGGCTACTCCCTGCCCCCCCCCAGTTTAGCTAAATAAAATCATGTTGTAGAAAAACAAGAATCTGGAATGGAACTGGGAAAAGCAGGAATAACAGGCCGAAAGGCTGGAAAAAAACCCCGCATTCAGGGTCACTTAAAAAAAATAAAGTTTCTGTAACACTAGTGCTCCATAGTGCAAGGCCTGTGCCAGACTCGGCAAATCTCCTCTTATGGGCGGGGGGGCAGAACCAGGTGCCATTCAGCCTTGTGCCCCGACATGGAGCTGGTAGGCGACCCTGGTCACAGATCAGATGTTCTTTCTGCACGCGGGAGACTCTCCCAGGGACCCCGTAGGGGACTTGGAAAGTTTGCAGATGAGGACAAATAGATTATTATCAATTAGGAACAGTGGGGTGCTTTCTGTGGGACCAGGAACTTAATATGCACAAATGTTTTCATGGAAACAGTGAGCTTCTTTCCCACGTCTCTTCTCCTCTCAGCCGGGATTTTTTTGGTTCTTTTTTTACCATTTTGTGACCGAGGCCTTTTACTTCTGCCCCTTCACAGCGACAGCACGGAGAGGAGCGAGACGCTTGGTGACAACACGGCCCAGCTCTTGGCCTACGTTCGCTACGCCCCAGACCTTTTCATATCCAGGTGAGGAAGGGAAAAAACCGAACCCGTGCCCAGAAAGCAGCAGCCCCGCTGACCTCGGGCTGGCCGACTCCCCAAATATTATTTTTATTTTGTTTTGGCCGAGCGACCGAGCAGCGCCCGGAGGCTGCGGCTCTGCTAGAGCCCCACACCGGACCTGGTGCTGGGACCCAGCGAAGGGACGAGCTGGATAGGCTCGCGGTATTTAAGATGGTTTTCCTCTGCCCCTAGCAACAGGTAACACCTGCATCCATGAGCACAGTTTTAGCAAGCGTGGGGGGAGGGGGAGTCATGGAAAGGGTGAGGGGGGGGGAGTTAGAAGGAAAGACATGAAGCTGTGTGCAATGCCTGGGTGGCAGGAGGAGAGAGCGTGCCACGTATGGTGTAACAAACCACGGGCCTAAGGTGTCAGAACTACGACCGCACGTGTGCGCACACTGAAATCATTCAGTCTCCCCTCTGACCGGTACCAGCAGCCCTGGAGTGAGGGGGAGGCTTCAATCAGGGATGACACAGGCTTTCTGGATGGGCACCTGCCTCTGCGTCCAGGACAGATTTAAAATTTGTGATTTTAAAGAGGAGGCATTTGGTGGGGAGGGGCAGGAACAGGGGGGAAATGACCCCAGGTTGATCCTGTCCTGGGTTTTGTCCCCCTTTGCAGTCATTGTTTTCCAAGTCCAAAGCAAAGCAGGACCTACAGGTGGCCCAGAGGCATCGGGCAGACTCAAGCTGCAGGGGTGACCCGGGTCGTCTGGTAGCGAGGGCCTCAGAAGCCCTGAGGGCCGGCTCCTTTGTTCCAGCAGTTTTCCGTCTCTCAATCCTCACTCAGCCATATCCCCGCCCGCCCGCCAGGTCCCCCCTCTCCCAAGAATGCATCACTGAACCACGTCCAACCCGTGTCTTTCCCCCACAGCGAATCGAGTCTGAACCGCTACGAAGTGCGACCGTCTCGCAAGGTGTACCACGGCTCCGGGCCTGAATTCAGAACCACCTTCAGGGTAACAGTTTTATTCATCGCGCCTCCCACTCACCCAAGCAGGTTGAGGTGCCCCACTAGAATTGCTCATGCTCTTTACCACTGGGAAGGTGACAGGCCTACACCACGGACTTGTCCATAGTTACAAAAGGCCTTGACCTGTAGCCTTTGCGGCTCAGCTACTTCTATGCTATGCTGCAACCCCTCCATCACTTGCTACCCTCCGTGCCTGCCTCGTTCCTTTTCACGATGCAGTAGTGCACACTCGCATCTCCAGTGAGCTTCAGGTCAGTAGGAACAGGCTTCAGCAGCACTGCATGGCTAGTTCCAACTTCTCCACGAGACATGGGACTACACCACCATGGGGGTGGGGGTGGGAATGGGGGTGTGCATGCGCAGAGGGTTGCCAGCCGGCTCCAGATTTTCAGGACAGGTTAATCTAGTGCTGGTTTAAGGCCATAGCATGCAGGAACTTGCAGCTTTGCCCTGGGGAAATCAGAACTACAAGTCCCTGCAGGCAATGGGATAAAGTCAGGACTGGATCAACCCTGTCCTGAAAATCTGGAGCCAGTTGGCCAACCCTAGGGCTGCAAAACCAGGACAGAGTCAGCTGTTTGCTGCTGACCAGGAGCTTCTGGCTAACCTTAAGAGCACAACCAATCTTCTTGCGCAGCTTCTGGCTTGGCCCGAGTTAGCAGCCACCACCGACCCCCGCGAGGGGCTTCAGTTGCATGGGGAGGGGGATTCTTTAAGAACATAACTGATTATTACTTAATAGATATACACCGGCAGCAGTGGTACGGGCTTTCTACCCTTCACAGCTGTAACAAAAATCCTTAAGCATACCTAATAACAGAGAAGCCCTCATCGTGTAGTAATATGACTTTTCCTCTAAGACTACTGTCTCTTAAAATTATGTCAATAGCATAGGTTTGTTTGTTTATTTATTTATTTGTTTATTTATTTATGTATGTTTTTATATACCGGCATTCGAGACAACAGTCACATCATGCTGGTTCACATAAAACGGGGGTGCATAATAAACTTAAACTAGAACTATGGTGCGGAAAAAAGCAGTTACATGTAACAAGGGTGGTTAGAACTGGGCGAAGAGGGAAGAGAAAGGACAGGTTAATAATGGCTAACGATAGTTACAAGTAGTTAAACAATGGAGTAGTTGATGTTTGTGCCTTATTGCTTCTAAATTTTCTTTGGGCAGATCCAGTATTTGGGCTGCTATCTGCTCACGAACCTGACAGCCATCATTCATCTCCCAGCAGCAGCCTACGGCCGAAAAACATTCTTATCCGTCACACGGGTCATTGCGGACAACGTAAGTACATGCCCAGTAACTCAATCAGTGCCAGCACAGGCTTGTGACCCCAGGGCATGCTGGGAAGTGTAGTTCTTCCTTGCTACAGAACCCAGAAGCAACATCTCAAGGGGGGAGGGGGAGGAGGAGATAGTAATCAAATCCCCTGGAAAAGTCACCCGAATTTATTTTTTTTAAACGAGGTAGCTCAGAAAAGGCTGGGCGAGTCCTGGTTTTAACCCTAGTGCAGGCACGGAGATGTAATCCTGTTTTTACTTAGGGAATTGAGGCAACCGTGGCAGTCCATGCCATTCAATAGCAGAAAATCCCGGGAACTACATCTCCCTGCATGCACTGTGATCAAAACCAGGAATAGCACAGCCTGGGCTAGGTGACTGCAGCGAGCTTGTCATCGTGCGTGTTCTGATTTTTCAGAAACCTGGCCCCGCTAATTATCCCGTTCGATTGACCTTTGAAGTGTCTCAAGGCAGGGTAACTGGATAAAGAAATATACTATTTTAAACCATAAAAAGCACAACACGTTTTATAAAAGCTCACTTTGTCCCTTGTTTCTCAAGGGACTCTACAGCAGAGCACGAGGGTAGCAGGGAAGACGCTTGGACAGCATTTCCATCACATCAAACCCCCACCAACCCCCCTTCTCCATTTAAAAAAAATCAATGGTGCTGGTCTGCCCCAGCACTAGGGAAGGAGTACGGGGGGGGGCAGGGGCTGCTGGAGAACCTCCTCCACTCCTGCTTCAGGCTGGGGTAGACAGTGGAGCTTCTGCCAGCAGATGGGTCAAGCACACAAGCAGGAACATGGCACCCTACAGTACCAGCCCTGGGTTCTTAATGCTGCAAGAGGCAGTCGATGCTACATAATCTCTGAGAGGCAGAGGGCCTTATTCAATACACATTGGCACAGAATGGGGAAAACAGCCCTCGGTCAGGGCTTCCTAAATCTGTGCTGGGGTTGGATATGCAAGAGCTATATTTGCATATACTGAGTCTCCACTGTACGCAGCTTGCTCTCATTCATAGCCCATTGTAGGTATCCTGAAAGCCCAACTGGCTGTGGGATCCCTAGGACACATTTGGGAAGCCCTCTGTTAGGAGTTGGCTACCGCCTCTCACAACCCCTAAATCCTTGGTCATCGCAGGGCATGTTATATTCTGCACAAAGCATGCTCACTTCACTCTGCGCCGTTTTGTCATCTCAAAAGGCAACCTGCATCCTACAGAACACGACCGAGGCAGGGAGGCGAAGCGAGCACGGGGTAATCCCCATTCACCCAGAAGAGCTCCTGCAGGCAGATAAACTGGTAAGGACAGCAAGAGACCCCCCCACCTACGATATAGATGGGGGGGGAAGTATTCCCACAGTAGGGAAGCACACCTTAGATGCCGAGAGGATTCAGGGACGGACATTTTTAGTGCATCGGTGTAAAAGCTTTGACTGATCTAAGTGCATCCTCTCCCCCCCCCCCAGAACTGCAGCAACAGCTGGTGCGAGACCGTGACCTGCCAGCTGCAGCCCCTGGGGCGGGATGCAGAGATCACACTGGCGATCCTCCGCTTCGCTCACGACGACTTCTTCACGCAGGTGAGGGGCTTTTAAAGATTTTAGCAACCCCCTGGTTCAGCGGCAGCTTATATTCAGGTAGTGCAGGGAGGTCAGAGGGCTTATAATCTAAGTGGCTACGCGAGCCAGTGAAGGGCACAGGAACTGGCGGCAGAATTTGAACCTCAGGCCGCTGCGCTTCCATTTTCTGCAAGGCCTGAATAGAGCCTGGGGCTCTTCCTCTGAACCACCACTGCATTTAACATAATGATCGAGGTGGGGTAGCTGATCTGCCATCTTGGCTGCGGCTGCAGCTGCTAAATCCATTTAGCCACTTTAACTCTGTCTGACCCATAGCGGGCAAGCTGTAGTAACAGATAGTGGCCCTGATTGATATTAAACAGCTAAGTCTTCGGATAGTGTGGTAGGAGGGTTTGACCATCTCTACAACAGTTGAGCAAGTTAGTAACAGGAGTCTGATGCCTGTGGCTCATATCTCTCTAGTGGATATCTGCATCCAGGGCCCAGCTAAGGCAGGTTAGCCCCTGCACCAACAGCTTAGAAACAGGGCAATGAAACAGGCTGCATGGGAGGAAAAAGCGGGAATTCTCTTGTGACCCCACCTACTGAAAGGAGCCCTCATCTCCCTCCTGCACCTCAGGCAAAATTCAAGTCCGTGAAAGTGGTGAGCGAGTTGGTGCTGGACGCGCGAGACAGCAGTGTCCTGTTCCTGGAAGAGGCTGTGCGGCGGAGAGAGGTAGGCGGGAAGGGGCAATCAGAGGCTGGGATGACGCCTGCTGCTGGTACAGAAAGCTAAGCCAGGAGAGAGAGAGTGGCAGAAGAAGCCGGCCCGTTACCAAGGCTGAGGTAGTTGCAGTGTGACACTCCGCGGCAGCGGGTGATTCATTGCTTCAACTCTAGAAACAAAAATACATATTAAAAAAAAAAAAAAAAAAAAGAGAGTTTAAAGCAGCACATGGCTGAGGCAGCATTACAGCCTCGCTGCCTGCCTGCCACCAGCTGTGCTGGGCATTGTAGTGGGAAATTGTGCCACAGCGCAGGCTGAGGGCTGTTCGTGTCTCTGCCACGAGCGATGATGGGATAAGGAATCAAAAAGAAGAAGAAAAACACACGAGAAGCCTGGAAAGAGAGAGCAGGCTGTACCGACCGTTAATTATGCTGCCCTGGCTGGGCACGGGCATAGGGAAGAGTGGCCTGGCACGTTTAAAATAGCACTTGGCGTGTGCGGTTTATACACATGCTTCCAAGGGGAGCGCCCAGGGCTGCTCCAGGAGCCACAGGGACAGAGCATGTGCTCCCCTGAACGATGTGTAGCAATGCTGCTTTGTAGTTGTTGGGGCATGTTTAGGTTTTTTTTTATTGCATAAGGCTTTGTTATACTTTACTGTGTACGGTGACTAATCCGCTGCGATTGGATCAGCGGAATAGAAAGCAAGGGAACAAATAATGCCTAGGTCTAACCGCTACAGACCAGGCTAACCACACACCGCCAATAGTCACACCTCATCCGTACAGGTGCATGTTGAAGTCATTTTACGTCTTGCACCCATCTACAAAATGGATTTACAGACATGTGAGCCAATGTCCCGAGGCGGTAGGGATGAAGGGCCAAGCTCACCTTCAAGTCACTGACAGGCCGATACAGTACAGTGCGCTCCACCCGCAGTTGGACGCGTGTTTTCGACGCACTAGCGTTACCCCTTATTCAGTAAGGGGGCCGAAAACGCGCGTCCAACCCTCCCGAAAGTAATAGCGCCCGCAACATGAAAATGCTTGTTGATGGCCCTATTAGTTATTCCCACGCGATACAGAAAGTAAAATGTGCAGCCAAGGCGTTAATTTCTGCCGGCACCAGGAAAGTGCACAGAAAAGCAGTAAAAACTGATTTTCAATTAAAAAAAAAAATGTAAAAATTGGCCCGCAGCTTGAAAACCGGACACTCAATTTTGCCTAGCGCCTCTTTTTACCGCGGGCCCTCCTTTGAACAATTTGTTTTAGTGAATCATGCGCACAGGAGCGTGGCCTGTGCGCTCGCCCGCTCACTTTACTGTATGGGCCTGTGCGTGATTAGGGGCCTTTTTCCTGTTCTCAACACCCACCCTTCCCTCACATAACCAACTCTTCTTTCCTCCCCCAGACAGTGCTGGAGGTCATTCAGTCCAAGGTGATCCCCCTGTCCCTGTGGATTCTCATTGGTAGCATCATCGGGGGACTTCTGTTACTGGCCCTTATTATATTTATTCTCTGGAAGGTAAGAGGACCAAACCTAGATAGAAATTGTATTTATTTTTTCACAAATACACACACACTAGGAATGGTACAGGTTTTTTTTGGGGGGGTGGAAGAGGAGAACACACTAAACTATTAAGCCTGAAGATTGTTCCCTGGAATGAAAAGTCACATCAGGTAGAGTTAAATCCTAAAGCCATTGATTTGGGAGCAGAGGGGTTTGTGTTCATGTCAAGAGGCAGTGGTGGGATTGGAACCTGGGTCTGCTTACAGAACTCGTGTTATGCTTCTGACCATCTGCCTCTCTTTATCAGCTTGGCTTTTTCACCCGCAAGATCCAAGAGGAGGGGAAGGAGGAAGCAGAGAAGAACGAAGAGTGACGCCACCCATCTCATTTCAACCAAAAAAAACCCCACAGAACAAAAATGCCTTAAAGTTCATCATAGCCACATGAGCCAAAATTCAGGATGCAAGGTGGTTATGGGACCAGAGGCCCAAGTTGCCAGTGACAGCCTTGGAGAGCAGCATGGCAGCCTTTGCTCTCAGACCTGTTACTAAAACCAATCTTTCATGGCCTGAGACAAGTGGCACCGACCCCTGACAAGACTGACAGACCATCCCCCCACCCACCCCACTTGTAAGGCTCGGACTGAGGCAATTTACAACCGACTGACCTAGCCCGTCACACTAGCTTCTCAGGAGGATTGTTACCTTGGCTTTAGGAAAAGAAAATATTTTTTGGGGGGGGGGGGTCAGCTTAGGAATTGCCTACTGGAAACCAGGCCTAAGGAGAGATTCGTCTGTTTTACCACACAATAAAAACAAGGCCCAGCCACCAGCAGCATCTGCACTGGTGCCTGTTCCAGAAACCACACGGCTCTGACTGCTCAGGCACATGCTGCTGGTGAGCGGCAGCCCTTTCTCTAAGACTGGTGCCAGCAGCTAAGCTACCTGCTGCAGCCGGCAGATGACTACAGGTGCTCCAGCAGTGCCCAGCTGCTGTCTACTGGTCACAGTAATTCACCCTTGTACAATAAACGGGACCAGACCAGGACTCCTCTCCGACGGCAGAGCAGACTTTCTCCTGCAGCAGGAGAGCCACGAACATCATGGCCCGACTTTCTCCCACCGCTGTGACAGCTCCTTCAGGTTGTGTCGGCACCAGCAGATTATGGGCTGTAGAAATGAAGCCCAATCCCCAGACTGAACAAGCTGGTGGGTTAGGGTACCCACCAATAAAGATTAAACTCTGACCCATGTCAGCTGCAGCTGTTTCATGATGGGCTGGGCATGCATGCAGTTACATTTGAGTGCTGGGGAGAATCTGCCTCCTCCACACAGTTAGCACTGGCCAGGGCACTGAACTGGGGTGGGGGTGGGGGGGGGGGGGGGGTCCTCATTGTGCAATTACAAAACTGCCTCAGATTAGATTTAAAGTTAGACTGAACTGGGGAAAGGAGGAAAAAAAATGACATACCTTAATTATTCAAGCCAGGACTGACACTAACCCCCCCTTCCCTCACCTGGACACTTACATTTATTTATTTATTGTGGGATCAAGCCAAGAAGTAGAGACAAGTTTAGAGGGGGGGGGGGGGGGGGAAGAGGAGGTAAAGGTTGCACAATTGCTGTCTAGCTCCTATAAAAAGCATCCTACCACCATTCAGGGTTGAATGGGAGACCAGTTGTAAACCTTAAAAATCTTTCAACCCCCACCTCTGTACAAGAAACACACAGCCAAGTGGTTGGGTAACACGCAGCAAAGTTACAGGCTCATGTCATCAAAATGCACTAGGACCCTACTGTCCACCCTAACACAGGCCTTAGTACATTGTGAGATGCATAGACACATTTTTAGTTTGGGCAGGGCCATTAAACCTTGCTTGCCATAGTGTAAAAGAAAATTAGGTCTTACCTTTGATAGTTTTTGTTTCTGTAGTACCATGGCTCAGTCCAGACTCCTGGGTTTTGCCCCCCCCCGAGCAGATGGAGACAGAAGTTTACAAACAAAACTCCGCCTTATCTAGGCTGGTGCCACCTACACACGGGCAGTATTACCTAATGTCAAAGCAGAATGAAGCCCCAATCAAACACCAAACTAACTATATACAGTAACCTAACAAGAACCAGCTCAACAATCCCCCAAATAGGAACAGAACCCGAGCCATCGATAACAGGATAGACAGGAAGAAGCTGAGAATGAAAGAAAAAACCAATCATTACAGACTCTCCCTTGTCATAGCAGAACAAATGGGCAGGACTCTGGCCTGATCCGTGGTACTACAGGAACGAAAATTATCAAAGGTAAGACCTAATTTTCTTTTCCCTGTACGTACCCGGATCAGTCCAGACTCCTGGGATGTACCAGAGCTACCTCACATGGGATGGGATCCAGAGAGTCCCGCTCTGATCACCCTGTACCAAAATTCCCGCTGCCTGGAGCCTGAACATCCAGGCGATAATGTCAGGCGAATGTGTGTAATGATTTCCACGTCGCTGCCCTATAAATCTCCTCTGGGGATATGGTGGCATTCCGCCCAGGACATAGCCTGGGAACACATGGAATGTGCCTTGGGACCCACTGGTGAAGACCGACCCTGCAACAGATACGCAGAACTGATTGCCTCTTTCAACCAGCGGGCAATAGTAGTCTTGGACGCAGCATTACCCCGACGAGGTCCGCCCCAAAGCACAAACAGATGGTCTGATACCCTGAAGGTGTTAGTAACCTCCAGGTAGTGCTACAGTGGCCGATGAACATCCAACCTGCGCAAATCCTTATAGAAAGGATCCGCTCTATCCAAATCAGAAAACGAAGGCAATTCAACAGTCAGATTAAGATGAAACACAGATACCACTGTAGGTAAAAAGGAAGGAACTGTCCGAAGTGACACCCCTGTTTCCGAAATTCGCAAAAAGGGCTCCTGCCAAGACAGAGTTTGGAGCTCGGAAACCCGCCTTGCCGAGATGATTGCCACCAAGAATACCACCTTCAGTGTCAAATCTTTTAAGGTAGACTTGCGAATAGGCTCAAAGGGAGCGCCGCACAAAGCCTTCAACACCAGATTCAGATTCCAGGAAGGACAAGGGCTATGGAACGGTGGATGTAAATGCTTAGCACCCCGAAGAAATTGAATCATATCTGGATGCGACGACAAACGACGCACTTTGAACCTGACCACGCAACGATGCCAGAGCCGCCACCTGCACCCGTCGGGAACTACACGATAGTCCCTTAGTCAAACCATCCTGGAGAAAAGTGCAAGAGCTCGGGCACGGAAGCGCAAGTGGGCATCACATCCCGATCAAGACACCACGTCTCAAATACATTCCAGACGCGTACATAAGATAAGGACGTAGAAGCCTTGCGGGACCTTAAAAGGGTGGTTATGACCGCATCCGAATAGCCCCGGCACTTCAGCCTTCTCCTCTCAAAAGCCATGCCACTAGACAGAAGCATTCGACCTGGTCGAAACAAACGGATCCTTAATGAAGAAGGGCCGGTACATACGGAAACCGAATGGGTTCCTCTAGCTCCAGGTTTTGGAGATCCGCAAACCAAGGACGGTGCGGCCATTCGGGTGCGATGAGTATCACGGATGTCGAATGCAACTCTATGCGCCGTAGTGTCCGACCGATGAGAGGCCACGGTGGAAATAAAGGAGCACATCCGGCCAGGGCAACACCAGTGCATCCACACTTTCTGCTCCCGTTTCCCAGCGCCAAGCAAAGAAGCGCAGAGCTTTGGCATTCTTGAATGTCGCCATCAGGTCCAGAGCCACGTCCCCCACCGGGCACAGATGAGTTGAAATGCGACATCCGCGAGTTCCCACTCTCCAGGATCCAGGCGATTGCGACTGAGAAAGTCTGCCTGGACTTTCTCTACCCCGGCAATATGTTATGCCACAATACTGCTCAGATGTCGTTCTGCCCACGCCATCAGCTGCCGGGCTTCGCATGCAACTGGTTGGCTTCTGGTTCCTCCCTGACGATTGATGTAGGCCGTGGTTGCATTGTCCGACAGTATTCTGACTGACTTGCCTCAGACCAGCGGAAAGGCAGGCCTGAAGGGCCAGACATACTGCCCTCGTCTCCAACCGATTGATGGACCAAGCCGCTTCCTGCGGCGACCAGATGTCCTGTACTGACTTTCAGAGACACACTGCTCCCCACCCGTATAGGCTGGCATCCATGGTGATCACTGTCCAGGAGGGAATCGCCAACGGGACTCCACGGCTCAAGTTGACTGGACATAGCCACCAATCCATGCTGGACCGAGCCGACTGTGTTAGAGGTAAAGGTAGATGAAATTGTTCAGACACCGGATTCCAGCGGGAAAGCAATGCTGACTGTAAGGGTCGCATATGAGTGAAAGCCCAGGGAACCAATTCCAACGTGGAAGTCATTGACCCCACCACTTGGAGATAGTCCCAGACTATTGGCATGGGCTTGGTTAACAACCGCCGAGCTTGGCTCTAACTTGAGCATGCGGTCTTGGGTGAGGGACACCATTCCCCTCCGAGTGTTGAACAAAGCTCCCAAAAACTCCAGAGACTGAGAAGGCACCAGGTGACTTTTGGCCGTATTGATCACCCAGCCGAGCTTTTGCAATAAGTCGATCACCCGTTGAACTGCTTCCTGACAAAGACATTCCGACTTCGCCTGAATCAGCCAATCGTCCAGGTACGGGTGTACTAGGAACCCTTCCCTGCGAAGGTGCGCAGCTACCACCACCATAATCTTGGTGAACGTCCGAGAGGCGGTGGCCAGACCGAACGGCAACACCTGAAACTGGAAATGTTGACCCATCACGGCAAACCTGAGGTATCGTTGGTGCTCTGCGCGGATTCCGATATGAAGATATGCTTCTGTGAGATCCAGAGATGCGAGAAACTCCTCGTCTCACCGAGGCGATGACCGACCGCAGAGTCTCCATACGAAAACGAGGGACTCTGACACTTGACGACGCTTTTGAGGTCGAGAATCGGACGAAAAGTTCCTTCCTTCTTTGGAACCACAAAATAAATGGAATACCGTCCTCTGTGGAGCTCTTGCGGCGGAACCGGCACTATCGCGCTGAGATCCTGCAGACGATGTAGCGTCTCCCGTACCGCCCAGCGTTTCTCGGAAAACCCGCACAGCGATACCAGGAAACACTGGCGGGGCCGCTGTGCAAAATCTAATGCGTAACCTCGACCTATCACCTCTAGGACCCACTGATCCAAGGTGATCCTGGTCCACGCCTCGTAAAATCATGCTAACCTGCCGCTGATCACCGGTACCGAGGAGTGGGCCGGCTGCCCATCATTGGGAAGGCTTACCACTCTGTGCACTCGTGCCGGCCCCGGCCTTCCAAAACGGCGCCCACGAAAGGACTGGGAATACGACTGCTGCCGGTTGGCACTGTGCCGAAAGGAGGCGGCCGACCCCCGCGAAAACGGAACCGCGACTACAGAGCCCCTCTAGACAGGTCTGTCCTCCGGCAAGCGATGTACCTTGTTCTCGCCTAGCGACTCAAATCCTCTAGTTCCTTACCAAACAACAACTTGCCCTTAAACAGCAGAGAGCCCAACCGAGCTTTAGACGACACATCTGCCGCCCAATGGCGCAGCCACAACAAACACTGTGCCGACACCGCCGAAACCATGGATCGTGCTGATGTGCGAAGTTATAAAAGGCATCGGCACTATAGGCAATCACCACCTCTAAGCGGCCCGCCTGTAGTGCCTCTTCCTGCAAAAGAGATTCATTGGCCAACAACTGTTGAACCCACCGAAGCCCTGCGCACAATGAGAAATTGCTGCAGATAGCCGCACGAATTCCGAGACTTCGAATATCTTCTTAAGCTGTATCTCCAGCTTGCGATCTTGCAAATCTTTGAGAGCCGTCCCTCCGGTCACCGGGATGATTGTCTTCTTCGTGACTGCCGCCGCCACCGCCGAATCTATCCTAGGGACCTTTAACAGTTTGAGCGCATCCTCAGGCAGAGGGTAGAGCTTATCCATGGCTTTAGCCACCTTAAGCCCCAAATCTGGGGTATCCCATTCCTTGAAAAGTAAATCCGACGCTGAAAAATGCAAGGGAAAAGCAGATGGTGGACCTCGGAGCCCCAAAACTACTGGATCTGTGACCCCCAATCTGGACTCTGTTTGCGGCAATTCTATGCCTAACTCCCCCAGAATCGCTGGTATCAAGGGCCCTAACTCATCCTGGCTGAACAACCGTACTACTTTGGGGTCATCCCCATCTGCCCCATGGGAACCGCTCCGACCACCTGTTAACTGATCTCCGTCCCCCTCAATAACCCTCAGGGGCTGGGACGGCGGATCCTGGTCCATTTGTTGCTCATCTGGGTCATCTGAGTCCGAGGTGGTATCAGGATCCCCCCCCAAGGGGCCCCCAGTCTGAAAGGCCGGGCCCTCCCAGGGGGATCAGACACCTGAATGGGCCTGGCCTGCTTCCCAGACTCTGTCGCCGGGCCTGGGTCCTGATACCCCCGTGACCTCTTCCTGGCTAGGTGACGCGCCTTAAAGGCTTTGTGCATCACGAACACAAACTCCGAGGAAAAGGAATCCGATGAGCCGTCCCCCGGATCCCCCTCGGGGACCTCCGAATCACTTGCACAGGGTGGCCGCGCAGATATGTCCCCCTCAGGGACTCTGAGCTGAGGAGATAAGCATGGTGGGGAGTCCTCCCCTCCTCGGTCCAACAGAGGTGCAAGAATCGCGGGCCCCGTTGGAAACAAAATGGCGGGCGTTCCCGCCGCCGGCACACCAGAGCCCAAAATGGCACCCGTTCCCGTGCTCCGTGGGGATGGTCCTAATCCAGCACACGACATGCTCCCCGGAGCCACGGCACACACCGGCTCTCGACCTCGCACTCCCTCTGGGAGTGAAGATGCCCCATTGCCTCCCGAGACGCAGCTATATAGAGGCTCTCTCGGGAGAGGCGCCGGGTTGCGCCGCAAGCGTGGCAAAACGAACGTCGCGGCATGCCCTCCCACCTCTGTAAATTCCATTCAGGCAGGGGAGAAAGAGAGGCTCTGGGATGGCACACACATTAATCATCTATTTATACCACTATAGCAGGGTCATCTCATAACTCAGTGAGGTTTTGGTGGTGGTCTAGGGGTTTGGGGTCAGAAGTAGACAAGCGAACAGCACAGTGGGCCTCAGGGAAGATTTGATGTGATTTGGAATGAGGAAAGGTACACAGATGAGATTTCTACTACAATGTACTCTAGCCGTAGCTTGACAGCAGCCGGCAGTAGCTCACGCGAGCAAGATTCAAATCCTAAGTCACTTATGGAGACAGGAAGAAGTGCAGCGTGCACGAGTCGGCACCCCTAACATACCTTGGCACCTATACTTTGCTAAATAATTCAGACTAGAAATGACCACCGTACAAAAAAAAAAAAAAAAAGTTAAGCAGTCTGCTTTAATGAATGCAGAGGACAGCCTGCTTACCAGCATCCACCTAATCCAGACATCGTCGTACTTTATTCTAACTACAAGCCAGCACGTGAAAAAGCAAGGCTGGATTAAGTCAATGGGTGACCCGGCCCAGAAATAAAAGGGTTACCATTTCAGTTTTACTGAGGACCCTAGAGTGCCATGTGCTCCCCAGTGAATCAAGCTCTGCCAAAAAATAAATAAATAAATAAATAAAACCCCAAAACCTCAGCCCATGCTCCTGGTCCCAAGACAGGTCAGATACTTCTGCAGAAGATTTCAGGTAGGGGAAGGGACAGGAGAATGTTTTCCACTCTATGCCCTTGCAATTATTAGAAAAAAAAAAAAAACCAAAACCCTTAATACATTTTGCTGCATCTTCTGAGGGAGGGAAAGGATAGTAGCAAAGTCAGAGATTAGAAGATCCTTAGGAATCAGAGGCTGTGAACGGAAGAGGGGGGAAATCCCCAAATCATCCAGTTGCGGGTCAAACTGGAAAGGGAGACTTCGGACCGGTTGTGTCCGATGCACATCCCCATCAAATCTAGCCAGATAGCTGCCCCCACCCCCAATCCTGGGCCATGCTAGCTGCTTCCTCTACAGCAAGGGAGGGTCTAAAATTCAGTTAAAACTTCAACTTATAACCCTCAATGGCAAGAAAACATCTGAAAACAAACATATGGAAATCAACATTTATTACAAATGTACAGGCAAAAAAAAAAAAAGTGTTTATAATGACAGAACCAGTCAAAATGTGGCTCCCAAGTTCACATCCAAACATCTTCTACAGGTCACACGAGTTCAGAGTCACATCATTCAATGGGGGAGGGGACGGGGAACGATATAAATATATATAAAACAAAAACGACCAAAAAAAAAAAAAGGGATGGGGGACTCGCTCTTCCTAGGGTGCACCAGAAGAAAAAACAGACAACAAAATTATATTTATACAGCTAAGAGAATTCTTTAATTACATACAAAAATTCAAGGAAGAAAAAAAAAAATTAAAATCATGACGAGTGGTGCTAGTTAGGGAGGCGGCTCTTCTTTTTAAATGTATCCAGGCAGGGCATCCTAATGAAAAGGATCCAACATGGCAAGGAGGTAGCGGGGGTGGCAGGAGGAGACTCCTGCCCGTGAAGCAAGCAAGCAACAGGAACTGCCTCCTTTCTCAAAAGCCACAGATTTAAAAGTTGAACAGGTTTCAAAATAGCAAGGAGGGATGTGCAAAACCTGCCCCCTCTCCCAGCCTCTGGCTCCATGTCTGGCAAGGATTTGGGGGGTTAAAAACCAACAGCCGATAAAAGAAGGGGAGAAAAAAAAAAAAGTTAATTTGTGGAGAGATACTGCCACCTCGTGCACAGCTATGGAACTGCATGCCCCTTATAGCGAAGCTTGGGCTCAGGGGGAGGAAGGAGGAGGAATGGGGGGGGGGATCCTCGGGTCAACCAAACCCAGGCATATGAAGACAATTTATTTTTCACGGAATCACATTGGGGGGGGGGGGGGGGGGCGGCATGCAGCAAGGAAGTTCTATTTAATTGTTCATTTGAAATCAGCAATTAAAAAAAATATATATATAGTGCAGCAGTGAACAGGTTATCGCCAGTTGCTGCTGTAGATTTTGCTCCCGATCCAAAACAAAGAGAGAAGAAAAAAAAAAAGCTCCCAGCTGTATGGATGAGGAAAGGCAAATCGTATAAAAACCTTATTTTGCAGTGCTGTACCACGTGGTACCGCTCAGGGTGGCAGGTGGACACACCCAGCAGCATCTTTAAAAGGATGGGGAGGCTGGCAAAAGTCATGAGCGCAAATCCTTTTAACGTATCTTTCCTGGAAACCCTGGGGCGGGGAGGGTGGGTTAGTGGTACAGACGGGTCAGGCATGCCACGGTTACGATACTGCGGCCAGCACGGATCTGGAGCGTGTTTTAAGACGGCCTCAGACGCTGTTGTGGGGGGGTGGGAACGACCGGGTAAAGCTGCTTAACACCACCTCAGCCAGGTGGCAGCAGATGCAAGGCGAGCGTCGCTGCTTGCCGCGTGGTACGGAGAAGAATACAAGAGGGTACGGCTTTCATTCAAAGGCCAACAGGGGAGGTTTCGGTAAATGAATATAGGAAAGTCGGGGGCAGGTGACTGCATAAAACAATCATTTGACAAAAGCCAAAAAAGGTATTTGGCCTTCAGGATAGAGGTAACCACAGAAAAAAAAAAAATAGCCAACCCTGTGTCTGAAAACACTTCCACCAAAGCAGAATGCTGCCCTCCCCAGCCACCAAAAAAAAAACAAACAAAAAGTGTACATAAATCTCCTCCCTCATGCATGGCTCCTGAATTTCCAGGAAATGCCCCCCCCCCCCCCCAACGGAGAGAGAGACTCCCCTCTACCCACCTGTCTCCGTGTCTCCTATCTGATTGATCTGGCCAAATATTTTGTTTTCTTTTTTTTACTGAAAGCGGCAACGTACAACCAAGTGTGACTTTCCCAGCTGGGGCACTAGCACGTGGATCAGGAGGCGTTCTGGGGATGCCGGCTCCAATCCAGGCAAGCCACTCCGCATCCCCATAGCCAACGGTCCCCGGGGGTGGGAGGGGGAGCCTCCAGCACTGCACCTCTCTCAAGCTTTCATGCACTCTCCGGGTGGCCAGAAATGCCCTGCTAGGCCCGCCGCACTAGAGGTGGCGCGGCAGGTGCTTTTCCAGACTTCCAGGATGAACGACCGCACCTGGACCCAAATTTATGCTCTGGGATTCTCTCTCTCTCTCTCTACCAAGCCCACCGCAGCTTACGTAAGATACAGCAGCAGAGGGAGGAATCCCCCCACCTCGTCAGCAGGAAAGTGCGAGGCAGGCCGCTGAAGACGAACAGAAAAAACAAAACAAAACCGGATTCACATACTCACAAGTATAAAATCGAGTTGAGTGCTCGAGATGTAGCATTTTCTCCACCCCCCCCTTTTTTTTTTTTTTTTTGCAAAGGGCCAAGCATCACCTCCGATGGCTTTACGATTCGATCTGCGGACGCCCATTAGTTTGGAAAGGGGGAAGGGGACAACACTCATGGCATGTGCCTTTGGGGAGGGTGGCTGGTGCAAGTTCCCTCTTCCCCCCCCCCCCCCCTCTTGTTTCCAGCTCCTTGTTCTCCTTTTCTTTTATACACTATACACCGGTGAGCGGAAGGGGCCTGCAGCCTCTGCTCAGAATGTCCATCGGTCTGGCAGCGGGCTGTCGCTGCTGAAGCTGCGACCTGCCGTGGCCTCGGGGGTCCCCGTGTGCTGGCTGGAATCCTCTCCGTTCAAGCTCTTCCTACACACTGGACACGTGTCATGCTGCACGGGGATTTAAAAGGAAAAAAAAAAAAAAGAAAGAAGTTACGGTCAGCTTGCTCTCTTCCCCTCACCCCCCCAAACTTTATTTTGGCTACGTGCACAAGCTTTTCAGCGAATCCAAGTGACAGGGAGACTTTGTAAAGGAGTCAACCTGCCATATCTAACTCCCTCTGAGACAGGGAATGCACCGCCAGCCTGGGGCACTTGTTCCAGTGCCCCCCCCCCTCCCGACTACCCCTCCCTCCCATGGTTTGAAATCTGGGACTCTGCATGTCTTGCACTTAATACCTGTTAGTATATCCCTCTAAGGCATTAGCTTTCTTACTGTGGCTGGTGGCACACAATGCCGCCCCCCCCCCCCCCTTCAGCTATATAAACGAGAGAAACTGCCAGATTACGTTACTCCAATCCAAGATTTCAAACCCGGGCTACTCAGATTACCGCAAAGCAAATAAAATATTCCGATTGCTATATTACATGTTTTATTTATATACTTGTTGAGGCCATCGTCGTGCACCTCTCTCTGGATCTGTGGAAGGGGATGTGCACCCTCCATCACGACATTTACCCTGACTTTCCGCCCCAAAGGTGGCTGCATGCATGCATGCCAAGGTGCCATGACGAAAGCACAATAAAAAGGTAATAAAATTCCAATTAAGCCAGAGCCTGAAATGCCTATACAGACTCAGAAGAGACCCAGCATGGGCAAGCTTTGCAGTACAATCCAGATTAGTAATCTGGGATTTGCTGCTCCGTTGTCAGAAAAAAAAAAAAAGCGCCAAACTCACCATTTCTAACCAGGGCACGATGCAGTCGCTGTGGAAGTAGTGATTGCAGGGTAGCTGCCGAATCTGCTCCGCCGCTGCATAGTCTTCCTTACAGACGGGACACTCCAGACCCATCTCTGCAGCGTGCACACAGACATGGACAATCAGCAATACAACAGGCAATGTCAGCAGCCTGGTAACTCCATCCGTGCGAGACCGGGTGGCCCTCTCACTGCCTTCTTCCTAGTCTCTCTCGTCTCAATCTGCATCTCTTTGCTACCATACGCAAAGAGGTCTGTGTCCCTCTAACAAACCAAATGCTTCTTCAAAAAAAAAAACAAAACTCTGTCCTCTCTATGCACACGAAAAAGGACTTATTGCAAGCCCCACCGCATTTAGAAGTCTATCATGGCAAGGCAGCAGCTCATTCCCTGCTTCCTGCCAGGTGCAGGACACGAGGGCATCGCCAGAACAAGAGATGGGTGCCTGCGGCAGCCTCACACTGAATGCAACGCTGCTCAGGTTGGGCACAGCCTGGCCAGGCTTGTCAAAGAATAAGGCATGGAAAGAATTGGGGGGGGGGGGGGGGGGGGGGAAGGGAATAAATAAATACATCCAATCCACCTACCAACTTGTTCCTGAGTTACTGTCACAACGGGAAGGGAGCTGATCTTGTCCTTGTCAGCTGGGGGAGGGCCAGTGTTTTCCAACTGTCCCAACAGCTAAAAAGAAAGCCAAAGAGACGGCTCAAGACGTGGCTCCAAGATGGAAACCCTCAGGCGTTCAACCTGCTTTGCTACCGCCCACCCCCCACTACATCTGGGCCACTGATGAGGGGGGAATGCACCACCACCATGGGAGCCCACCCCAGCAATTCCTCCTCAGGCTTAAAAAAAGGAAAAAAAACAAATCCCTGGCAAATACCAGAACTCAATTAAAAGAAAGTTCTAATAAAGTTACATGAAATCTGTCTGTGCAGGCAGTGCTAAGGATCACACTAGGCAAACTTTTTTTTTTTTTTGGTTAGCTTTTTGCGACAAAACAAATTAATTCAGGTACTGAGGTTATTTCCCGGTCCCCGCAGGCAATGGAGGGTAAAGTGACTTGCCAAAGGTCACAAGGAGTGGCAGAGGGGATTTGAACTCCTCAGCTGGTTATGGAACTCTGCACTCCTCAAGGCCTTCCCCACCCTCCCTGGTGATGGCGCAGGCCATACCTCACCTCCTCTGCGGCCTCCGGGCCACCTGCGAGACAGGAAGCCCAAGAGAGAACTCAGGGGCTGGGCTCTCGATGCATCACGGCCAAAACGCGAGCATAACACAAGACCCCGAAACGCTGGCTTTAAATTTTACCTGAGTTACAATGGCATCGAGACCGCTCTGTCCCCAGGCGTAGTCCCCGGGATTGGAGTGCAGCATACCACTCCTATAAAAACAAAAAAAACCCCACACACAAACATTTAACACAGCAGCACGAGCCAACGATTCAAGAAAGACGTGGTCTCACCTCGGGGTTATCAACCTCCCGTCACCACCACAGTACGACTGGCTACCTGCCCTCACCAGCTGAGGAGAGACCTGCAGAGCACTGTTGCTCCTCTCCCTCCCCCCAGCAGGTACACTATGCTAATTATAATGCCTGGGAAGGGAAGAGATTCCTTTGCACACCTGGCCTTCACTTTTGAGAGCACAACACAAGGCTCATTGTCCCCCAAGCTCGGGCCCCTGCTGCAGCTCTGTGCTCACTGGCCTAGCCCTGGGATCCAGGAACAGGGAAGCAGAGCTGGCTGCAGGCCATCAGCGAGTGCGGCTTTTTCACCTGCATGCAGAGAAGAGCCAAGCCTTTACAGGGTCCGGTTTAACTCAAAACGCCTGAAGAGAGACTTACAGGGCTGGGGGGGTGATAGACTCCTCCCATGCTGATAGAGGGGGGGGGGGGGGGTGTCACTAACCCAGGGATAGGAGGATGGACAGGATTGCTCCAAGACAGCAGCAGCTTTCTGCGCTACAGAATTTAAACCAAAAGTAGTTTGTTTTAACAGCTGAGTCTCAGTACAAAAAGAGAAAAAAAAAAAAAGTACTTCTGAGCTCCCCCTTCAAAACACCTCTGCCGACAGCATGTCTACTGTCAACGTTCCTGGCATGCACCTTAATGCTTATCCTGAATTACACAACACTGCATGAGATGCTTGCGTGTGTTTGTGTCCTCAGCCTTTCAGCTCTGTGGCTTTCCCCCCCCCCCCGAATTCTTGGGAGAAGCCATGCTTTCAGGTCGGGTGTGCTAAGCACCCCACGGGAATAACCTATTAGTAGCTCGGGCTAATCACCGATGAGACGCACGCTTCGGATTTTCATCTGCTCAAGCCAAGAGCGACCGATAGCGAGGACGATGGAGGAAAGAAGCGTATTTGCTCACCAGGAAAAGGGGTGTTGGGATCCAGGCATCGCAGAGTTTGCAAAAAAACCCGCAAAGATCTGCTGGATGATTCTGTCCGGAAGAGAAAAACGAAAAGCCACGGTGAGCAGACAAGTCGGTACAAGACATCCAGCGTTAAGCAGTCAGCATAGGTTCAGCGTGCCCCGTGCCCCCTGTCATCCCCAACGTCCTCGCGTCTGCAATGAGACCCTCTTTCCTAGCCAGGACAAGGGGCGGGGGCTTTCTATTAGGCAAAGCTGAAGCACCGGAGGATGCTCTAGAGGAGCTGCTGGAAACCAGAGGGGAGAAAGACGCTGGGCAACCTGGCCTGGAGAGCAAGGTAGAGATAATCAGGAAACTGAAGGAAAAGCAAGCAGACAAACAGGGGCTGGGGATGCTGTCTGTGCCCAGGATAGCCCCGAGCACCAGTATGGCATTTCTATCTGAGAAGTCCAGGACATGCAGTCACTCCCGAGTATATAAGAGCAGAGGGTCTCTCACTGCATGGGCTTGCTAGCTTGTCTTTAACCCCTTCTCTGCATGTCTGGAAGGTTTCATGCCATGAACATTTGTGTGACAGCGCAGAGCAACCATGGCCGTGTGCATCACATCTCTGGGAAGGGAAAAGAAATCCCATCCTAACCCAATCACCATGCACTCTCGCAGCACCCGCCACTTGCAGAGCACGATGGGCCTTTGGTTTCACCCACTTTGGCAAGAACGCCCGATTTTTACAGGCCAGGGGAGGGATAAACAAACCGTCTCCTCTGTGAATAATCCCGCTACGTACCCTTCAATGGCAGGAGAGCGATCGGGCCGCGAGCTGCCTCGCGATCGGTACCTCCGGGTCATGGGAAGCCGCGGGGGCCTGCTGGGCCCCCAGAGGTCCGCGTGAGCTTGGTGGCCCCTCTCGTTGTCTCTGCTGTCCAGATCCAGGGAACTGCTGTTCAGGAAGGGTCTGAAGTCTGGGAAGAACATGGTGTGATCCAAATGGTCCCAGAGCTGCAAAGAAAAAAAAACCACAAAAACAAAACCACCACCCATACAACTGCTAAGGACAAAAGGGGAAAGCGTCAAAATCAAAGCATCAGGAGACAGAAGCTGGAAAGAACTGCAGATTCCTGGAGACGGCAGGGCATCTGCGTCCACATTAATGGTAAACAGAGCTTTGCCTGGTACATGCACCCTGCACTATCCTCGCTGCCCTTCATCACGTTTGCAACTTTTACGAAACAAAGATCTGAGAGCTGGAAATCTACTTCCACTCTGCAGAACTCAAAAAAACGAAAGGGGAGGAGGGGAGTTTATGTTTTAAATTCCCTTGGCACCAGTGCTGGTGTCGCCCTACAGCCCAAGAGAGAGATGCAACTTGAGACCCCCACCCCCAATGCACAGAGCTGCTCACGTAGCAAGGACAGCAGCTCTCTTCTCGCATGTGCTGCTGCTTGTGGGCCAGGCTGCGGCAGCGCACGACCCCAGGTGCTTGCTCCTCGCGCCCAGCCCTCGCAAAGCCTCCAGCTGCAGTGCACCAAAGAGAGGGAATGCTAGGCCGGCAGCAGCTTCAATCTAGTGCTGCATTAAAATAAAAGAAAAACCCCACACATTGTCTGAGCTGGCAGTGGCTACTAGAAGCGGTCCCTGGTTTCTGCTGCATTTTGCTATTGAACTGGCTGAATAAGCAGATTCTAATTGGTCAATGCCATAGATTATTTTTAGCCGTCTTGAAATTCCACCTGAACACTAGGACGGCAGATCTGGTTTTTTGTTTTAACCCGAATATAGGTCAGCTGTGACGAGTTCCTCCGAGAGATATGCTGCCTTTTGTCAAACCTGGAGAACTTATTTAAATGTCCTGCCTGAGGACTACAGGGAAAAGGAAAAAATACAACAAAAAAAACCAACTTGCATCATCTAAATGTGGTGTTTTTCTGTTACACTTTCCAGTCCCATCGTCTCTCTATCCTGTACTCAAGATGGATATTCTCAGGCTGTGATACAATTTGATCCCTTCATTCTGGCTGCCTCTGGTAGCTGCGGTTACAAGGGGTAAAAGTCCCACAGGTACTGTCTGCTGTATTTTACATTCAAGTATGTAACTTTAGATGTTAATTCTTTGCCAGTGATCAATAAAAAGTGCTCGACCTTGAAAGCCTGGGTGTATTTCACAATTAAATGGATGCATTCCCTGCTTTTACACACAGACCCGAGGACACTGGCCACCTACTCCACCTGCCAGGTCCCTTCTCCAACACCCAAGTGTGTATAAAAATCTGCTTTAAAAGAAAAAAAACCCCAAAACACCCCCAGCTTCAAGCATGAGCTCACCAGTCAGGAAAACTGTTCATTTAAAAAACAAATTTTCCCCGAAAGTCCCCATTCTGAAGGTGAGGTCTTGGACTGCTACACGAACTTGCAAGGCGAGTCTCGGTTGGCCCAAAGGGAGTGGTGGGGCCTGAGTAGAAAGAGAGAGACCCCCGGGGGCCACGTGGGTAAGCACTTCAGGTTTGTCCTCAGGACACAGAGTGAGAATGGCAAGGACAGCAGCCGTTTGGTTACCGTAACCCAGTCACCCACCCCACCCGGCAGCTATCACCTGTCGGCTTCGACACCATCCACCTGCACACTGCTCAAGCCTGGAACAGCGAGTAATTAGATATACAAAAAAAAAAATAAATTCCAGGCTTACAACAGCGAACGGAGGTTTCAACCACAGCCAGAGTTTAATGCCAGGAGACTATGCTGAGCAGGCATGACGCAGCTGAAATAAGCAGCCCTGCACTGCGATACGATCTGCACTGCTCATTCCACAGCAAGAGCGTGCGATGCGTCCTCCTGGGAATCTAACTGCAGTGGTGCGGGTCCGGAGAGAGAGGCCAAGGTGCCCTCGAAGTCACTTGTTCTAGATATCCTGCAAGCCAGACCCTGCCGAGAAGCCCTCTTCTATGGCATTAAACACACAAAATCCCTGTGAATGGTGTTGCCAAACAGCCGGTGCACGCTGCATCACAAGAAGAGAAATAATTTTTTTTTTTTTTTAAATAACCAGCTCCTTACTTAGATCTACCACTCTCCAGCTCGGTCCGGGACTGGGCATAGTGGGGAGGCAGCAGGACTTTGTCACTGTGCAATCCAGAGGCCAAATTCAGGGTTCCAGGCTATGTCTAGACTACAGCAAGCTGACAGGGCAGGGAAAAAAAAAATCCTTGGGATAGTTGCAAATGAAAGTTCCTGGTGTCAGATCTCAGCCCTGGATCTGATTGAGCTGGAAAACTCAAGGAGCAAGAGACAACTGCTGAAACCAAAAAGAAAAAAAAAAAAAAGGAAAAAAAAAAAGAAAAAGGAAGAATACACACTTCCACAGCTCAGCTTCCAATCAATAAGATAGGAAAATTAGTTCTTACCTGCTAATTTTCATTCCTGTAGTACCACGGATCAGTCCAGACCGTGGGTTAAGCCTCCTGTCCAGCAGATGGAGACAGACCAAAACTGAAAAGGGTATCCTATATCAGGACAGAGCCTACCCTGCAGCCCCTTCAGTATAACCACTGTCAAAGCAGAAAAGTATAAAGACAACGAGAAGATCAAGCAAGTAACACGATAACTAATAAATCAGTGAAATAATTGAACAGAACAATTGAATGAACTCTGTAAATATGCGCTCTTATATAAACATCAGTCATAAGAGATGCTTCCGGTGCAGTCAATGAAAATCCAGAAAAAAAAAATATCCAGAAATATCTGTAAGGACAAGAAAGACTTCGAGCGGACAGACCAATGAAAAACATGGGAGGGCATCTGGACTGATCCGTGGTACTACAGGAACGAAAATTAGCAGGTAAGAACCAGTTTTCCTTTCCCTGTATGTACCCGGATCAGTCCAGATCGTGGGATGTACCAAAGCTTCCCTAAATAGGGTGGGACCAAGACAGTTCCGCTCGAAGAACCTGCCTTCTGAAGGACCCAAAAATTGGAGCCCGAACATCCAGATGGTAATGCCGGGCAAACGCGTGCACAGATTTCCACGTAGCTGCCCTGCATATCTCCTGAGGAGAAACAGACTGGCTCTCCGCCCACGACGTAGCCTGAGAACGCAAAGAATGAGCCTTAAGACCTTCTGGAACCACTCGGCCATGACAGATGCATGCTGAGGCAATTGCCTCCTTCAACCAATGAGCAATCGTAGCCTTAGAGTGGCCTCTGGAGTGGCCCCTATTTGGGCCACTCCAGAGAACAAAAAGATGATCCGAAACTCAGAACTCATTGGTGACCTGAAGGTAGTACAATAAAACCCGCTTCACAACAAGATGCCTAAAGATCACCCCCTGCCGTACCTGCTATATCTTCTGGAGAAAAAGCCAGGAGTTCCACCGATTGGTTAACATGAAAGGAAGAAACCACCTTTGGCAAGAAGGAAGGTACCGTCTTGAGGGAAACCCCAGAATCCGTGAAATGCAGAAAAGGTTCCCTACAAGACAATGCTTGAATCTCAGACATTCTTCTGGCGGAGGAAATGGCAACCAGAGAAACAGTCTTGAGCGTCAAATCTTTGAGGGTAGCCCGATGGAGAGGTTCGAAGGGTGCCTCGCAGAGGGCCCGAAGGACCAAATTAAGACTCCACGAGGGACAAGTAGCCCGAACAGGCGGCTTCAAGTACTTGGCACCTTTGAGGAAACGAATGATATCCGGATGAGCCGCCATCGAATCTCTCTCAACGCTGCCTAGGAGGGAGCAGAGGGCGGACACTTGGACTCAACGAGAGCTGAAAGACAAACCTTTCGATAGACCCTTCTGAAAGAAAGAAAGGACCTGGGATATCTGAGCCTTACGAGCCGGAACGCCGGATTCCGCACAGAGTTTCAAAACTTTCCATACCTGGACATAAGCAAGGGAGGTAGATGGCTTCTGAGACCGCAACAGGGTGGAAATAACTTCCTCCTTATATCCCTTCTTAATCTCCACCGTTCAAAAGCCAGGCCGCTAGACAGAAGCGATCCACCTGGTCGAAAAATATAGGACCCTGCCGAAGTTGGTGTGGTAGATGGCAGAGGCGAAGAGGACTGTCCGTCGCCAGAATTACCAGATCCGCGAACCACGGTCTGCGGGGCCACTCAGGTGCCACGAGGATGACCAGCCCCCTGTGGAGTTCTATTCTTCTGAGAACTTTTTCCACTAGTGGCCACGGAGGGAACACGTAGAGGAGAACGTAGTGGGGCCAGGGCATCCACCCCTTCTGAGCAGTGCTCCCTCTTGCGGCTGAAGAATCTGGGAGCTTTGGCATTGCCCAAGGTAGCCATCAGGTCCAGGTGAGGACGACCCCACCTGTGAATAATCAGGTCCATCATTGCGTCTGACAGCTCCCACTCGCCGGGATAGAGATGTTGACGGCTGAGGAAATCGGCTTGGACATTCTCTTTGCCTGCTTTGTGAGAAGCCGCCAGGCGCCGCTCCACCCAGGTGAGTAGCTTTCTGGTTTTGAGGCGACTCCTGGTACCCCCCTGTCGATTGATATAGGCCACCGTGGTGGAATTGTCGGATAGCACACACACCACTCTGCGGCGGATCAGAGGGATGAAGACCTTGAGAGCCAGGCGCACCGCTCGGCCTCCAGACGATTGATGTGCCAGCGGGACTGGACTTGGGACCAGTAGCCCTGTGCGGCCTGGGATTGACAAACCGCTCCCAACCCAGAGAGGCTGGCATCTGTCGTTACTACGATCCACTGCGTAGTCAGTAAGGGCATTACCTTCAAGAGGTGCGTTGGCGAAAGCCACCATTGTATGTTGGCAATGGTAGAATCAGAGAGATAGGGGCGTCTAGAACTTAGTCCCATGCTGTGGGAAGCGGGAGCGAGAGAAGTTTGTTCACTTGGTCCATAAGCTTGAGCGCCCGAGCGTCCGGGAGGAACACCTTGCTGACTCAGGTATCGAAATGCACCCCCAGGAATTCCAGGACCTGGGAGGGCTGAAGGTTGTTCTTGGAGAAATTGCCTATCCACCCGAGGGAGGTGAGGAGAGCAAGGACCTGATCGACCGCTATGCTGCAGAAAGTCACCGACTTGGCCCGCTCGAGCCAGTCGTCCAGGTAAGGATGGACTAGGATTCCTTCTCGGCGAAGAGCTGCCACCACCATTAGCATGACCTTGGTAAAGGTGCGTGGCGCGGTGGCGAGGCCGAAAGGCAGAGCTCGGAACTGGAAATGTTGGCCCAGGATGTTGAAATGGAGATACTTCTGATGCTCGTGACGAATAGGTATATGGAGATAGGCCTCCGTCAGGTCGAGGGAGGCCAGATATTCTCTTGGACGAACAGCCGCTATCACCGCCCTCAAGGTTTCCATCCGGAAATGGGGTACCTTGAGGGCCCGATTGACTCTTGAGATCCAAGATGGGACAGAAAGAACTGTCTCTTTGGTATGATGAAGTAGATGGAATACTGGCCGCTGCCTTGTTCCTCCACCGGCACTGGGACTATGGCTCCCAAATCCTGGAGCCTGGTGAGAGTGACAGATGGCCGCCCGCTTCCGGGGACCGCAAGGGGAGATCATATACAGGTCCGGCAGATCTCGAGCAAACTCTAAAGCATAACCTTGCTTTATCACCTCGAGGACCCACTGGTCAGATGTGATTTTGACCCATTCCTCCAGAAAACAGGAAAGACATCCACCTAAGTCTGGAATGGAGGAATGGGCCGGCCGGATCTCACTGGGAGGCAGGGTTTGCAGTGGAATGTTGTGGGTTACCATCCCGGAAGGCCCGGCGGCCATGAAAGGAATGAGCCCAGGATTGGGACCTGGAGTTCCCTCTAGGAAAGGAACCCCGTGCCCTGTTGGTATACCTCCTCTGCCCCCTGAAACAGGAACGCGTAGGAAAGAAAGACCTAGGGCGTTTAGGGCAGTCCTCCAGTAGCTTGTGAATCTTGTTCTCGCCCAAGGATTTAATAAGTTGTTCTAGGTCCTCGACAAAAAGCAACTTACCCTTGAAAGGATGTGTGCCCAGCTGGGACTTGGAAGAAGAGTCTGCCGACCAGTTGCGCAGCCAGAGGATGTGTCTGGCTGACACTGCCGAGACCATTGCCTTGGCTTGTACACGGCGTAAATCAGAGATCATCCACTCCATACGCCACTGCGCCCTCCAGTCGTTCAGCCTGCTCCGCCTAAGCAGATGGGATGTCCTGGGTGCTGAGCAATTGTTGGACCCACCTAAGACTTGCCTGCTGCATGAGACAGCTGCAGATCGTCCCCTGAACCCCTAAGGCCAAGACTTTGAAGATACGCTTGAGATAAAATTCAAGTTTGTGGTCCTGGACATCCTTCAGAGCGGTGGCTCCCACCATCGGAATGGTGGTGTGCTTGGTGACTGCAGAAATGGATGAGTCCACCTTGGGAATTTTCAGCATGTCCAGGCAATCCTTGGGAAGAGGATAGAGCTTGTCCATCGCTCTACCCACTCATAGCCCCATCTCGGGAGCTTCCCATTCCCGAAGGAGCAGCAGCTTGTGCATGGGATGAACAGGAAAAGTGCGTGGAGGCGCCCTGAGTCCCGCCAGGACCAGGTTCACATGGGCTGGCATTACGGCCGTAACCGTATCATCTGGAGGGACTTCAATCCCCAGCTCCTGTAGGATGAAGGTAATGAGCGGCTCCAGCTCCTCCCTTTGAAACAAACGTAGTACCCGAGGGTCATCCCCTTCGAGAGGGGGACCCAGCAAGGACAAATCCGCATCCAGATCCGGGATTGTGGGTGGCTGAGGCGGATCTGGGAGTGGGGGGGTGGGGGATGTTCCCCCGGTACCACTCTAATCCTGATGGAGCCTTGCGGATCTGGCGCTGCAGGAGCGGGCATCTGTGGAGTTTTGGGTTGTGGAGGACCTCTTCCTCCTGCAAGCTAGCCAGGTATGATTTGTACATCAACAGCACAAATTCTGAGGAAAAAAACATGGCCTGGATTTCCCGGGGGGAGAAACCTGAAAATCTGGCTCCTCTCCCCCCTGCAACTCCGAATCGGGAGCTGCACTAATACCTAAAATGGCCGCTGTTCCTGTGGTTTGCTGGCTCAGGAACGGCCTTGGCCATGTGGTGCGATGAACGCTCCCGGGTCCCTGGTGGGGGTCGGTGCAGCAGAGGAACCCTCCCCACCCGGTAAGCACCCTGAGCAAAGCCCATCGCGGGAGAGCTGCAAGGCAGGCTTCCCGCAGGCTAAGCAAGCATGAGATCGGGGCATGGCTGACAGGGAAACGCCGGGCAGGAGAAAAAAAAAAAAATCAGCTGAGAAGCGCTGGGGAGAGGAGCAAGTGCAGGTGACTGAACCCTGCCCGTTCCTTTCTCTGCTACTGCAGAGGGAGTAAACTGCCTGACAATTAGAAGCAATAAGAAACCTTATTTCTTTATCTTATATTCATTTTTTGGGTTTTGTTTTTTTTTTTTTTTGTCAGACAGGGGAATGGACTTCCCTGTCAGTGCTGCCGGGGAATACAACGTCCCGGGGCTCAAGGCAGTTAATTTAGTGGGGGAGTGACTGGACCACCAGTATCGCCCCAGTTCACCAGGAAGGAAGCCTAGACTGAGAAAACTCAAGGGGCAAGCCCTTCTAGGCCCCCCAAGAGCGAAGACACAGCGCTGTCCCCTGAATGACAGAGCTGAGAGGAAAAAAAAAAAACAAAACACAAACCAGTTTCAAAACTTTTTTTTTTTTTTTTTTTAAAGTAGGCACAAAGACCAATAATACTTGCTTGAGCTTGAGAAACAAGTAGAAAGACAACCCCGCAGGGTATAAAGGAATCGCAAGGTGAGCTGCCTGCATCTGCTGGAGACAAATACTGAAGGGCTGCAGGGTAGGCTGTCCTGATATAGGTCACCCTTTCAGTTTTGGTCTGTCTCCACCTGCTGGACAGGAGGCTCAACCCACATTCTGGACTGATCCAGGTACGTACAGGGAACATGCAGTTTCGTCTGATACAGACAGCTCTCACATAAGAATGCAGTCCCCTTATCTATGGCCAGATACCATTAACCCTGAATAAGACCTGGCTATGGGGGTTAGCAGATCAGAGAAACTAAAAAAAGGTGTCAGACTGCCAGTTACATATGCCCAGATAAGCACTCTCTCTGCACCTCAGCTGAGGTTGGACTCCGGAAACCAAATGACCTCACTTCCAACATGCTTACGAACCCAAGACGGCTTATTGGTGCTTATTCCTCGACTTTCCCCGGCACTCTGGTCACCAAAACCTCATCTGCACCTGTACTGGGAATCCGAAGCCTAGGTCACTGCTCTTTCTGCCTAAAAAGTGCGTGGCAGGGGAGAGGATCAAGAAATCTAGAGAAGAGGATAAAAGGGACGGCCATACCCGACTGCGGACCAGTCATCGTGTTTCACAAAGGCCCTCACCGGATCAATAATTCATCCGAGCAGCCCTGCTGGCACGGCATCGTACACCAGCCTCAGCCGGCAGCAGCTCCTGCCCGTAACGTGTTACACCTCCCTTCCATCCCCCATAAAGTGCCCTTCTGGCACAGGTGGAGAGTGTGTTGGAGGACGTAGTCTCCCCCACTGCTGCCAGCTGAAGGAATAAGAACCCCGGCCTGGCAGATTTTAAATCTGTTAACTCTGTGACTCTTGTTTTCAACATCCCCCCTTATTTCCCCTGTCACTTCTCAGGAGTAGCAGGGTAGCAGTTGGGGGCCAGAAATAAAATTCAGAACAAGCCCCGGGACACGAGATCCCAGGCCCCACGCCTCTAGCACGGTGGAAGAGAAGGTGGTCTGTGTTTTAAATTTGCCTCTCCAAAATTCTCTTGGGGTTTTGTTTTTTTTTTTTTAAATAGGAGATGCATCTCAAGATCTGAGTAAGTACGTGGGATCCAGTGCCACGCCAACAGCTGTTAAACAGAAGGTATCATCTCGCCGTCTGAACTCCAGCCTGAAAACAAACACCGATGATGTAAACCAACCTACAATTTAAATTTTATATTCAGACACCACCGTTTCTGCAGAAGCCTGAAGCAGCTCACCCACGGGCCGTTTGTTAATCTTTACATTTCTAGGGATCTGAAGAGAACAAAGTCTAGAGGGGGGGAGATGGGCCTGGACGACAGTTTTATTAACCCACTGGAGAGCACTTCCAACTCCTACCTGGTCAGTTTATATACAGAACGTAACCCACTGCTCCTGCAGGCAACCTCCCCCACTGCCCTCCAAGCCTTGCTCGAAGACTTCCGGACGGGAGGCGCTTACCTCTGCGAACTGCGTCGACGTGGCGTCGTCTCCTCCGCTGCCGCCGCCATCTAGGAAACTGAGTCACAGACAGGGCATTAGAAACAAAAACAGCTCCCCCCCCCTCCCTCCATATCCCCAGCTGGGGATTCCCAAAGCGCAGCACAGGGAGCAGATGCCCTCCCCTCCTGTACCAGCGCCCGGAAGACGCCAGCAACTTAAAGACAAACTTGACACGTTAAAAAGAAGCGAGTGGCCAAGAGCGCTGCTGGATAAAGCAGCAACTTTTCTGCACGAGCAGTTTGAGGGGCTGCACTGGACTGTGGCACACCAAGAACCGCATACATGCCAGCTGGCTGGTTCTAGCAGTCAAGTGAGCTTCGGGGAGGAAGACTGGATTCCCAATCAGCCAGAGCTAACTAACCGGGAATTCTTGCCTGCCTATCTGAAGGAGGCAGGCTCTACAGGATGCACATCAAAAAGCTGGACCAAAAAGGACACTTAGTATTCTGAAGGCAGAAAAAGAGTAGAGTCAGGCCAGAACTGCGTGATTAGCCTAGGACACTGACATGAGGCCATGCCTGCACTGGCACAACCGACAGCATTTCTGTGCAGGGCACATGAAGGCACAACAGGCTCCTCGGATGCATCACTGCAAGAGCAGGTTAACGCCAGGAGCTCCACTGTTTTCTAATACTGAGACAAAACAGTACTTCCCAACCTTGCCACAAATAAATACATTTCTCATTCTCCCTCAACATCACCTGTGGCAGGGTATAATTAGGTCTTACCTGCTAATTGGCTTTCCTGGCGTCCTGCCAGACCAGTAACCTGTGGCATTCTCCCTCCCACCAGCAGATGGGGGCAGAGTGCGATGGCTTCCTCTGACGTCATTACCATAAAGGCTGGGCCAACAGAGAGGAAGTCAGCAGTCTTTTGCCGAAGAGTGGCTTGTCACTTGTACCTTTATATCTTTCTGTACCCCTCTTTTTTTTTCATTTTAAGGAGTCTTAGCTCATCAGCTGATCTGCTTCCTTGTCTGTCTCCCTCCTCAGGGTGATAATTCCCCTGATATTATAGAATGCTGGTTCCCTACTTCCTGCAGTAAGGGAAGCCAGAAAACCAAAAATGTAATGAGAATGGTAATGAAAAAGCAGAGAACGCCCTGCCTTCGCATTCCTCTGTGTTCCCTTGTTTCTTTTATTCTCATTTACTTATTTGGGTACGTATTAACCTCTATTTCTTTTTTTACAGGAGGGATCCAGACTGGTCTGGCAGGACTTGAGGAATGCCAGTTAGCAGGTAAGATCTAATTGTACCTTCCTCATCGACCTGCCAGACCAGTAACCTATGGGATGTACCTAAGCGGCACTCGCCCCGGGTGGGATCCCACGTGCTGCTCCTAGGAGCCCTGTACTAAAGCTCGGCTCCCCTTTCTTGGGAGGCATGATCTATAATGCTTTGTAAAAAGTGGAAGGATGCCCATGTGGGCCGCCCTGAAGATGTCCCCAGGCGTAACCGCTATGAATTCTGTCCAAGACGCTGCCTGTGCTCTCACAGAATGCACCCTCAGACCCGCTGGGTTCCAGTATGTAAGCTGCTGCTACTGTCTCCCTGATCCATCTGGCGACTGAGGCCTTGGAAACTGCCTGTCCTTTTCCGGGCCCTGCCTTCAGGATAAATAGCCTGTTTGATTTCCTGAAGTTATTGGTCACTTCCAGGTATTTCAACAGGCACCTGCGAACATCTAGGAACCTCAAAGTTGGGTTTTCCTATGCACGCCACCTTGCTAAATCTGGGAAGAGAGAGAGTGGCCAATTTGAGGTGAAAGTCCAATACCAACTTGGGCAGGAAGGTGGGTACCGATCAGATTGTCACTTTTACTTTCAGCAAGGATAAGGATGGATCCCTGCAAAAGAGTGCCTTCAACTCAGAGATCCTTCTGGCTGAACACAGGGCTACCAATGTCACCATCTTCAGTGTTAGATCTTAGGGGAAAGTGTCCCTAATGGCTTCAAAGGGTGCTCTGGCTAGCACCTTCAGTTCAGGTCCCACCTTTTAGTGTGGTCTCACCTGCTTTGCTCCCCTGAGAAAACGCATCACATCTGTGTTAGCAGCCACCGAGATCCCCTTGCATGGCCCTCTGGAATCATGCGACCGCTGCTACTTGTACCCTCAGCGTGTTGACCCCTAGCCCTTCCTGTAAAACTGCAGGATCGAGGCGATCTCTGCTTTCATCGGAGCCAAATGTGACTGGTATATGAAGGAGGTGGTCCTCGTCCTTGCCTTTAACAGCGTAGTGTTTACTTGGGCTGAATACCCTCTTTTGTTAAACCTTCTCCTCTCAATAGCCAGGCCGTAAGAGAGAGTCTTTCTGAATTTACCATCACTATTGGCCCCTGCTTGAGGAGTGCCGACTCCCTTATGTACGAGATTGGTTCAGATCTGCGTACCAGGGACACCTTGGCTTGTCTGGCGCTATTAGTACCGCCCATCCTGGGTGTTGAGAGATTTTCCTGACCACCTTGCCCATCGCTGGCCAGGCGGAAATACGCTCGCCATCTGATCTGCCGGCCAGGGCGTCCAACCCCCTGGAACCGCTCTTTCCTTCGACCGACCTTGGTATTCCTCTTTGTTGCCATGAAATCCCACTGTGGAGTGCCCCATGCCCTCCTTATAAAGGACAAACGCCTCTTCTGCCAGCTCCCAGCGGCTGAGAAAATCCACTTGTACGTTTGTCCACTGTGCAGCGCAGAGAGATCCATGAAATGCCTCTCCGCCATCTTCATAAACGAGATCTGCCTCTGTTAGGGCTGTGCTTCTTGTGCCCCCCTTGCTTGCTCACAGAAGCCACAGCGATGTCCCAGCGGACCTGAACCGCTTCTTTAACAGAGACTGAAAGTGGCCTAGGGCTACCCTGAATAGGTTTATGGAGCTTAAGAGTCGCTTGGCCCTGATAAGCATGTTCCCCACCCCAGACGGCGGGTCCAGAGGGGCTCCTCAGGAAAGATTGCTCTAGCCACCACTGCAGACTCTGCCTGCTTTGGGGGATTAATTGAAGTTTCTTCTCGTACTGTTGACCCTGTGGTGACCAGTTGTGTAAGTATGCCTGAAGAGGGAGCACACGAGCTCTCGCCCATGGCACTACCCCAATCACCGCTGCCATGGAGCCCAGAACCTGTAAGCACCTCCATTCACATGGGAGTGGGATCTGCAACAGAGTCGGTGCTTGTTCCTGCAGCTTCCCTAGCCTTCTGTCCGTTAGATACACTCTCCCTAATTTGGTGTCGAAAAGCAGCCCCCTCCCCCATGTACCCCAGCACCTAAGCCAGTCGGAACTGTCTCTTTGCCTTGTTCACCATGCAGCCTAATTTCTCCAGGACCTGAATTGTTCTCTCTGGGGCCTGTCGGCCTTCCTGTAGGGAGGTGTCTCTTATTAGCCAGTCATCCAGGTAAGGGTGCACTTTGACCCTTCCTTCCTTCCTTCCTTAAGAAGGCCGCCACCACCAATCACCTTTGTAAAGGTCCTTGGCATTGTAGCCAGTCCAAAGGTGAGCGCCCTGAACTGGTAATGCTGACTGGCTATTTCAAATTGTAAGAAGCGCTGGAAATCCTTCTTGATGGGAAAGTGAAAGTCACTTCTGGCAGATCTAAGGGTGCCAGAAATTCCCCTGCCTTTACTGTTGCTAGTGACTCCATGCGGAAATGGGGGAACTACCAAGGCCTTGTTTACCTGCTTTAGGTCCAGCACAGGCCGAAAGCTCCCTTCCTGTTTGGGTACTAGAAAATAAGTGGAGTATCCCCCCCTGTGCCTTCCTGACTGGGTGGTACTGGGATAGTGGCCTGGAGCTGGACTAACCTGTCCAACACTCTGCCTCTCTCCTGCTTGCCCTGAATGGGGAGGAAATTAAGGAGTCCTTTAAGGTGAATTTTAACTCTGGGTCATACCCTCTGCTTATTATATCCAGGACCCATTACCTTGGCCCACTCCTGATGAAAGATCTGGGGAATCATGGAGGGGCTGTGCTCCCTGTCACTGAGCACTTTTGTCACTAAGAGGGGGCTTGGGTGTTCCCCCAAAAGGGCTGAGATCTGCCCAGAATTCTAACTGGGAGGGAGATATGACCTCTATTGCCCTTCTGTCTATACTCCCTGGGCCACTGTCTCCAATAACCCCACCCCTCCCCCCCCACGAAGCCTCTGGGCTTTTTTTCCCCAGTAACCTCTGGGGCCTTGCTCCTCCCCAGTCTTTGACCATCTTTTCCTCTCCGAACAGTGGCCTCCCTTTAAAAAAAAAAAAAAAAAAAAAAAAAAAGAGTAGCTTCCCCAGCCTGGTCTTGGCACAGAGTCTGCCGCCCAGTTTTTCAGCCATAATAGCAGTCCTGCCATGACCTCTGTTGCTGCTAATTTAGCTAAGACTCTTATAAGGTCGTAGATTGCATATCTGCCACAAAGGCCGCTGCTAAATCCATTAGGGTCACTCCCACCCTATCTCCCCTGCTTCCTCAGGACCCTGGATTTCTTGCTGAGGCCACATTAGAAGGGCCCTGGCTACATAACCTCCACACAGACACCTGGAGGACCAGGGATGATAGCTCAAAACCTCTCAGTAACGTCTCCACTTTCCTGTGCCGAGAGCCTTTCAGGCAGCTCCATGTGACAGTTTTCTTTGCCACTGCTCTGATAGCTGCATCCCCCTCTAGGCAGATCCAGAAGCCTCTCCTTATCCTGCCGTTCTATTAGGTGCAGCCTCTGCATGGTTCCACGGCTTCTAAGCCTAGAGTCCGGGATCTCCCACGCCGACAGCACGCCCTGCACTGCTGAATGGATGGGAAAGGCTTTGCAAGGTTCCCCTTCATTTTAAGCTTTGGGAAATTCCTCTTTCAGACTTGGGACCTGCGAGACCTTTGAAATTAGGGCTCCCAGCTCATCTGCCCTAAACAAAATACGCACAATCGAGTCTCTAAGCCTCAGGTTCCTCCTCACCACCTCCCCGCCCCGTCCAATCCTCCCAGCCTCAGTGTGACTTGGGCTCCCCCCCACTCCAGAGAAGCTCACTTGCTCTGCTTCTCCCTCATCTGGAGATAGGCTTGGTGCATAGCCAAAATGAAGTCAGAGGAAAATTCGGACTTCTCCTCCCCCGGAGGCTCAGGTTGCCAGGGCTGCGGAGGATTGCTTCGACTGCCCTGAAACCGGCTCCAGAAGCAGCAGCAGAAAGGACGTGGCTCCCCAGCTTCTCGCCCTCACAGCTGTGGCAGAAAGAGCCAGCGACGCTAGGGACCCGTCGGGCCCCGCACCTGCTACACTTCCTCCCCTTGCCTACCTGGGGGGGGGGGGGTAGGTTGTGATGGTTTGGGCTGGGCTGTTTCTCTGCCACTCCACCCCCCCCCCCTTTATTTATTTATTTATTTTTAAGCCACCACTCAGTTTAGGCGATTTTGGGAAGCTCAGACCTACGGAGGCCGTTGACCCTGGCCCCCAGGGAAAGTGAGACTTTAAAGGAAGGTCGCTGCCCTTGAGCCACTCCTCTCACTGCTGGACCAGCGACATCTGTGCTCCATACCCTCTGCTGGAGGCAGAGACTACCTTTACAGTAGTGACGTCAGGAGAGGAAGCTTTCACGCTCTGTCCCCATCTGCTGGTGGGAGGGAGAATTGCACAGGTTACTAGTCTGGCAGGACGAGGAGGAAGATTAAAAATGTACATCAACTCCCCTATATATGGGAGTGGTTGGGCAATAGCACTATATGCCTGCTTGCTTTGTACTTCATTTAGCTAAACTGGTTTGAAGCTTTTCAGCAAGGTTAGGATGAAAGTATAATTCACTTTTTCATTGGTGATGCCCTCAACTTAAAAAAAAAAAACCAAAAAAAAACACCCCACACAGCATCTTCTGAACAGTTTCTCTTTCTTTTCCAGTAATAAGGTGGAGCTGAAAACATGTATTGTGTATCAAGATAAAAATTTTCTTCAATCACATGCCAGAGTTGGCCAAATGCCTAGGGGCAAGGGAAGTGTCTGCTACACTACTGGTTTCATTTGGGTCCATCTAATCATCGCCCCCCTCCTCCAATTCTAAACTGTATTGCCTAGACCTTCAAATTCTCAAAAATCACACCATTTGCCCTCTGGAACTTGAGGCTGGCCTGAACGCCCGTCTGAAGGTGAGCTGGCCTACAGAGGACAAGAGAGGAGTCTTTAATTAAACCTGTTAAAGAGAGAGTGACATTTCTAGTGGTGACGGCTGCCTCCTGCCCCTCCCCTGCATTAGCATTTCAGTTTGACATCTCGCAGCTCCTGAAAAAACAAACATGTTTTTCATAAGGGCTTGCACAGCTGAGAAATGAGACATGTCATGCAAGTCTGGAGCGGCTCCGCCACCCCTCCCGAGGATGGCAGAAAGGAGAAAAAAAAAAAAAAAAAAAGTACAAATGACTACTTATGGACCTGGATGGGAAGAGGAGCTGCCAGGGATCAGACAGTTTGCAAAAACATGGACACCCACCATACAACAGGAAGAAAGGCAACTCCCCTCCTCACCCGATCAGACAGGGAAATTATGAACAGCCACAGCCGCTGCTAACACAGCTTTCCATTCAGATTCTGAGGACAAAAGCTGAACCAACTATACGACGTTAGGTTCCATTTTAGGAGTTACCACTCAGGAAAAAAGATCTAGGCATCATAGTTTATATTACATTGACACCGTTGGCTCACTGTGTTGTGTCAGTCAAAAAAGCAGACAGAATGTTAGGAATTATTAGAAAGGGAATGGCAAATAAAATGGAGGATGGATGCCATAATGCCTCTATATTGCTCCATGATGAGACCACACCTTGAATACTGTGTACAGTTCTGGCTGCTGCATCTCAAAGTATAGTTGTGATGGGGGAAGGAACAGAGAAGGGCGACCAAAATGATAAAGAGATTGGAACGGCTCCTCTATGAGGAAAGACTAAAGAGGTTAGGGCTTTTCAGCTTGGAGAAGAAACGGCTGAAGGGGGATATGAAAGAGGTCTACAAAATCATGAGAGGACATGAGCGGGTAAATGTGAAATGGTTATTTACTCTTTCAGATAATAGAAAGACTAGGGAGTACTCCATGAAGTTAGCAAATAGCACATTAAAACAAATCAGTGAAAATGTTTTCACTCCATGCACAGTCAAGCTCTGGAATTTGTTGCCAGAGGATGTGGTTAAGGCAACTAGCGTAGCTGGGTTTAAAAAAAAAAGAAAGTTTGGATAAAGTTCCTGGAGAAGTCCATCAGCTATTAATCAATAGGGAATAGCCATGGCTTATTGCTGACATTAGTAACATGGGATCTATTTAATGTTTGGGTACTTGCCAGGTACTTGACAGATTGGCCACTGTTGGAGACAGAATACTGGGCTTGATGGACCCTTGGTCTGACCTAGTATGGCATCTCTTACGTTCTTATATACCCAGGATCGTACAAAGCAAATCCCAAAGAATGTTTTAAGACTCCCATTCTATAGCAGTTTAATCCACCATGGCTTTTTGAGCTTACACTAGCATGAACAATGGGAAATTACTTACCTGATAATTTTGTTTTCCTTAGACAGATGGACTCAGGATCAATGGGTTATGCTCCCCTGCCAAAAGATGGAGTCAGATTTCAAAGCTGATGTAACCCTTTGTATACCCCTGCAGTGACCTCAGCCATTCAGTATTCTCTTCAAAAGCCACTGTGGACATACTATTGAAAAAACGATTAAAAATGGATAACTAATTGTACTCAACCAAACACTGAACCCCAGTAAGAATATAGATGCCCTGATATAGGGACTGGATGATGGCTTACCCGTAATCTCTTGGAATAGATATCCACTCCATGGATAAATCCTTGGCACCATTCTTGGGCAGCAGAGGGCGGGATGCAGAGTCCATCTGTCTACACTAAGGAAAACGAAATTATCAGGTAAGTAATTTCTCCATTTCCTAGCGTGTAGCCAAATGGACTCAGGATCAATGGGATGTACAAAGCTACTCCCAATCGGGGTGGGAGGCTGCCCACAGGTCCGGTTAACATTGCCCTTGCAAAGGCTGAATCCTCTTGGGTCTGTATGTCCAGGCGACAGAACCTGGACCACATCACTGCTCGGCAGATATCGATGGGAGACCGCAGCCTAGCTTCCACCCATGAGACTGCCTGAGCCCTAGAAGAATGAGCTTTAACCTGAGAAGGTAATGGCTTTCCTGCCTCCACATAGGCTCCTGTGACTACCTCCTTAATCCAGCGAGCTATAGTAGCTCGCGAAGCTGGTTCGCCCTGCTTCCTTCCACCGTGAAGGACAAACAGGCGGTCTGTCTATCAGACCTGTTCTGAAACTTCCAGATACTGCACCAAAAGCCTACCGACATTCAAATGCCCTAGGCGGTATTCTTCCACGTTCTTGTGCTTATTCAAGGATTGCAACGAAATGGACTGATTCACATGAAACTCTGAGATTACCTTGGGCAAGAAGGATGGAACGGTACGAAGCTGTAAACACTCCTGGAGTCATCCGGAGGAACAGATCCAGACGGGACAAGGCCTGCAGTTCAGAGATGCAACATGCCGAACATAGAGCCAATCAGGAACACCGTTTTCAAGGTTAACAAACGCAAGGAAAGACTGTGCAGCAGCCGAAAGGAGGGCCCTGCCCAAAACTCCAATACTAGATTAAGATTCCACAAGGGACCAGCCATCGTAAGAGTGGCCAAAGGTGCTTCACCCCTTTCAGAAAATGGGCCATGTCCGGATGAGCTGACATGCTGGCTCTGTTCACTTCACCCCCTGAAACAGGAGAGTGCTACTACCTGGATCTATAAGGAGTTAAGGGTCAAGCCTTTATTCAAGCCATCCTACAAAAATTCCAGAATTAGTGGAATTTTGACCACCTGAGGGGGGGGGGGGGGGGACACTGCGTTCCTCACACCAGGCCTCAAATACTTTCCAGACCTGCACATATGCTAGGGACGTAGAGAACTTCTGAGCACGGCGTAAGGTGGCAAATTCTGCTGCTAAATATTTTCGCTTCATCAGGCGAGACTGTAAGACCGAATAGAGTCAGATCCTCATGAAGGACTGGTTCCTGCTGTAGCAGGTCCCTGTGCAGCGGGTGGCACGGTGTGTGTGTGTGTGTGTGTGGGGGGGGTCTTCACCAGGATTCTCTGCTTATCACAGACACCTGGGCCAATCTGGAGCTACTAGTAGGACTAATTCCCTGTGGTGCTTGATTTTGCAAATGACTCTGCCCAGCAGGGGCCATGGAGGGAAGGCGTATAGCAACTCTTCTTCCGGCCAGGTCTGAACGACTGTGTCAATCCCTAGAAACCACTGATCTCTTCTGTGACTGAAGAATCTGGGAACCTTCAGATTGTGAGATGCGACTAGCAGGTCGATGGTAGGGAGACCCTAGCAATCTTTCAGCTGAAAGGCTTTTGCCGACAATGCCCACTGTCCTGGATTCAGACTCTCCCTGCTTAGAAAGTCTGCTCTGATGTTGTCTTTTCCTGTGATGTGGGAAGCTGAGATCATCTGTAGATGTATTTCCACCCAATCCATAAGGAGATCTCCTGTGACACTTGCTGGCTCTTGGTTCCACCCTGGTGGTTGATGTAGGCTACAGTCGTTACGTTGTCAGACATTACATAGACCGCTTGACCCTGGAGCCTGTGGGTGAATTGTAGACACAACATTCTGACTGCCCAGGCTTCCAGGCGGTTGATGTTCCAGAAGGCCTCTTCCTCAGTCCAATGTCCCTAGGCTGTCAGTTCCTGACAGTGAGCTCCCCAGCCCCGGAGGCTCACATCTGTTGGGAGAGCCAGCCAGTTCAGGGAGGACAAGGGTACACCACTGTTCAGATGAGCTTCCTGCAGCTACCACTAGAGCCAAAACGAATAGTCTTGACACTGCGGGTTCTAATGAGACAGTAGTGAGCATTGAAGTGGTCGCATGTGTGCCCTCGCCCACAGCACTATTTCCAGTGTTGTTACCATTAAATCGAGAACTTGGAGATAGCTCCACACCGTCGGGTATATTGTGCTGATCAACTGACACTTGGGACATCAACTTCCTTATCTGCATGGTCAGAAGGAAGACCTTGCCTGCTTTGTGTTGAACTGGACTCCCAGATATTCCAAGGACTGGGAGGTTTTGAGACTGCGTTTGTCCAGGTATATGACCCAACCAAGTTCCTGAAGAAGAGAGGTCACTTGGAGACTCTTCCACGGACTTGGCCCAGATCAACAGGTCGTCCAAGTACAGGTGCACCAGGTTTCACTCTCTCTCAATGCTGCTGCTATGATCACCATAATCTTGGAAAATGTTCTGGGGCGGTGGCTAGGCCAAAGGGCAGTGCCTGGAACTGATAATGGCGACCCAGTACTGCAAAGCATAGGAAACATTGGCATTCTTGACGGATTAGAATATGTAGGTAGGCCTCATAGGTCCAGGGAGGTTAAGAACTTTACCGATTGTACAGCCATTATCACGGAGCGTAGGGTTTCCATGCAGAAACGATTCACTCGTAGATGTCTGTTTACGCTCTTGAGGTCCAGGATAGGGGTGAAAGGAACCTTCCTTCTTAGGTACGATGAAATAGATGGAACACCACCATATATTTTCCTACAGTGCAGGTACTGGGGATTATAGCCTGCATCCTGAGGAGCCTGAAAAGAGTAGTCTTCACTTCCTACTTCTTGTGCTGGGAGTGGCAAGGAGACATCATGAATATGTCCCGAGAGAAATTCCAGCACATATCCTTCTCATATGACTTCCAGTCCCGTTAGTCCAAAGTGATCTCAACACACTGCTGGTAGAAGAGGGACAGTCGACCCCTGATCTCCTCGTTCTGAAAGTGGGCTGGCAAAATTTCAATAGGTGGGTGGGTGGGGGTGGGGGGGGGGGAGTTCGGGACGAACCTGAACCCAAGCCTGTCCCTCTTGGGCCATCTACTACAAAATTACAGACCTCTAAAATGTTGAGTTTCTGTAGGGGCAAAAGTGTTGGGAGCCCCTGGATCAACTCCTCATAGGTGAGCGGTGCTGTAACTGCTCTCTTATCTTCTGGTAGCTGGGGAACTGGAGATTTGCCTCATTTACTGGCCAGCTTTTCCAATTTGCTTCCGAAAAGGATTGATCCTTTAAAGGGCATCTTTGTAAGATTTGCCTTGGAGGTTGCATCTGCTGACCAATTCTGCAGCCATAGCTGTTTTCTGGCCGCCACCACCAAGCCGAAGTATGGACTAGATCCAAGCCCTCATCAGCTAAATAGGCAGCAGTGAGTTCCATAACTGCTTTTGAATTCATCCCGGGCACAACAAGAAGCAATCTGTAAGGTTATTGCTACTGCATCACAGGCCTGTTTAAGGATGGACTCCATCCATCTATCGTGCACATCCTTTAAGGCCTCTCCTCCCCTCCACTGGGATAGTTGTTCAATTAGAGATGGCACAGACCAGCGCATCTTTAGGGAAACTCAAACACACTCACTGCCAGATCCAGCGGGTGTAGAGCTTCTAATGCCCAGCCCCCTTTAAAACGTGCTTCTGGGACATCCCATTCCAAGTCAATCAACTCCTGGATGGCTTTCAGTACTGGAAAGCACAGCAAGAGGCTTTCCATAGGGAAATCAGAATGGGATTCTTCTTTGGTTCTGTCAAAGTCCACCCCAGGAACTCTCAGCATCTTTCGGGTCTGGGAAACCAGTGCCGGCAATTGTTCTCTATGAAAAAACCATAACATGGTCAGATGTGGTTCTGAACCTGGGGGGGGGGGGGGGGGGGGGAATTTCCCCATCTTCCAAGGAATCTGGATCCTCTTCTTCGCCTGTGCGTCCGGGTCCCTGCCAGGAATACCCATGGTGAGGCATGCCTCGAGGTCTGCTGATAGGATTGGGAGAGGGAGGGCTTACTGGCTGAGGTTCCATCTGGACAGGGGCAAGTGAGGTAGCAGACTCCGTCTGTACGAAGGCTCAAAGGCCTTGGAACAATTCCATCCGAAAGAAAGCAGCCTGGTCCCATGCCTAGCCCAGAAGGTATTGGGGTAGGTGCCGCTGAATTTCCCTCTCCCATGGATGACCCAGTCACGGGGTTACTCAGATCCAGGGTACTTCCAGTTAAGGCTGTTGCTGACCCATCCTCAGAATGGGAGGAGCCGGGCTTAGCAAAGTCCGGGGAGGCCAGCTCTCCCTGGGCTTCCTCACAGTGCTGACATAAGTAAGAATCCAGGTCAGACTGTGAAGCCCTAATATGACAAGCAGCGCAGAAAGAAAGGCGCTTATGTTTCTTGGCTGCCAGAGCCAGTGGCGGCAGTGACTGCGTTCTGTCGGCTCACGCTTAAAGTTTTATGCGCACAGATTTCGGATGCCTAGGCGGGATGCGGCGAGGCAAATGCACAGCACACTTGCCCAACTTTACCTGTATTCTGCACTTAGGTTGTGCGCACAGCTGACGCACTGCAGGTACCGACGTTCTATGGAGGGTAATATGGCATGCACAAAGACACGCAAGATGGCGCTTGGGAAAAGGGCTTTGGCTGTCACGGCTGTGCTCGGCTTCCTGCACCTGCTGCCTTAGCAGCAATGTTCCTATGCCAGGAACCGGCTACCTGACCAATGCACACCTCTGAGGGATCTTGGAAATCGCCTCAGCGGGGGAGGGACCTTTAGTTATCACTGCAGGAGAGTGGGGCTCAATTTTTTTCTCCAATTTAAAATGTAGAATTTCTCCTTCCTAAAAGTACAACAATCCCCACAGAGAGGTACGCCCACCATCTGCTGGAGATGGAGAAATACTGAAGGGCTGAGGTCACTGCAGGGGTGAATCTAGGGTGATGTCAGCTTTGAAATCTGACTTAGTCTCCTCCTGCTGGCAAGGGAGCATAACCTATTGGTCCTAAGTCCATCTGGCTACACGCTTACAGGCAGATACAGTAAAAATCACGGGAAAGCGCTCGCTCTCCTGTGTGTGCGATTCAGAAAAAAAGATTTAAATTAGGCCCGGCGGTAAAAAGAGGCTCTAGGGACATTAGTGCGTTCCTAGTACCTCTTTTTAGACAGGAGCAGAAGCTGTCAGCAGGTTTGACAGCAGACGCTCAATTTTGCCGGCGTCTGTTCTCAAATCCACTGACAGCTACGGGTTCGGAAATCGGACGTGGGCAAAATTGAGCATCCGGTTTTCAACCCGCGAGCCAATTGTAAATTTTTTTTTATTTTTTATTATTTTTAACTTTTGGGGCCTCCGACTTAATATCGCCATGATATTAAGTCGGAGGTTGCACAGAAAAGCAGTTTTTACTGCTTTTCTGTGCACTTTCCCGGTACACGAAGAAATTTCTGAAAGTATTGTGTGGGGCTTGGCTGCACATTTTGCTTTCTGAATCGCGCAGGAATACCTAATAGGGCCATCAGCATGCATTTATATGTTGCGGGCGCTATTAGGTTCGGGGGGACTGGACGCGCGTTTACAGTGTGCTCCGCCGGAGCGCACTGTACTGTATGGGCCTGTAGGAAAGTAAGAATTTTAGCCCACTCCTTCCCAAGTAGGAGCATCGCCGTCAGTCACACTAAAATACATTTGTGCTGCCTTTTCTGGTCTTATGAGGCTTAGTTCTGGATCCTTGACTGTCCCTCACGCCAGCATTTCTCAGCCCTCCCCTGAAGGCACATCTGGCCAGTTGGGTTTTCAGCATTTCCTTGATGAATATACACTAGGTAGATTTGCATACACCGGTTCTTCCAAGGTATGCAAGCACGCTGCTAGGAAAGACACATGCACGTATCCAAACTGAGCCTGAAATGGGGCAGTGACTACACGCATACTTGCTTTTTATCTTTTTTTTTTTGCCAGGCCCTACCAGAAGGACATAAGCCCTGTAATTATCCATGCATGACAAAGTTTGGGTTTTTGTTTTTTTTTGGGGGTGTGGGGGATGATTACTAAGTGCTGGTGCTGCATACGACTTGTTTATTTTATAATAGAGCTGCCATCTCTCCTAGGGACATTAAGGCAGTCAACAGCACCACAGAGAATATATCACACCCACCGTGGCTGAACCACAAAAGGGCCAAAAGACAGACCACAATAAATATGTAGAACATTCAACAGCATGCCAACCTGGGAGACCGGGATTCCCAGCAGGAGCTGGGGACAAGATTTCAAACCAAGTAAGAAAACGATTGCACATTATTACCAAAATAAGATGACTATTACAGCAAGTCATGTGTGCCACTAAAAGAGAGAGACTGCCTCGAACGCCAGTGGGCAGGGTCTCCCCGTGAGGCAGCTCGGCACAGAGAGTCAGGAAAAACAGTACAATCTGCATTTCCTATTTTCCACAGGAGGAGATTACGTTTTCTTCTGCACTTTTTTTTTTGGAAGAAGTGTGCACCTTTTACTAGGGTCCCAGCTTCTTGCTTCTCCTTTTCTGCCGTTTGCTCTGCGTTCATTCAGTCACACATCAGCAGCGCAGGAGTTTTCTAGCGAGGGACTCTACCCCCAAAGTACTTAAGATTCATAAAAGGAACTTTTTAAAAGCTTACCACATTCATATAACTCCAGGAAAGAACAATCTAAGTAAATAACTGTACTAAACATGGCAGCCGACATTTTTCTTGTGTGTGTGTAGCTAATAACGATGCCTCAGTATTTCTCTCCCCCCAGCTCATCGGGCAGAGTTCCTACCATCACTGCGCGCCTATCACTTTGGAGGGTGACAAACTTGAAAGTGACCCGGGGGAGGAGGGGCACACACATACCTGGAATCGTCTGTCACTTCTTCGATGAAGCCCGACTCACACCTGGGGCAGATATATTCCTAAAAACAAGAGAGAGGGAGGAATTTAGCAAGATCATGTTGTAATTTCTTATGGAGCAGTGAGAAAAAAAAAAAAAAGCAATCCAGGAATAGATCTGAGTGACCAATGTTCCTAACGGATGCGAGCTTGTCTAGCGTTCCATTCACCAGACTCTGCATCTTATTCTGAAGATAGGGAACATCTGGCTCCTACCCACTGCTGGAAATCTCTGCAGTGAACATAGGCCATTTCTTTGCTCCTGTAGCTCTTGCGCTCTCATTTAGTTTCATCTCTCCTAACATCTGTATTCACTAATTATCTCCCACAGCTGCGCTTTGCCTTGCAGGATCCGCCTGATGGCGCGGTAGCTGGGAGTTTTGTACACAGCGCAGAGTAAAACAGGCAGGGCTCTCGGGAGGTGCAACTCCCAAAATAGCAACACAACAGCGGCAGCTAGAGCTACGACCATCAAGCTTCATTATCCTAATAGGAGACACATAGCAACTAACATATGTATATATATATATATATACACACTCAAGAAGCTCTTGGTTCATGCCCCATGATGGGTTAATTGCATTAACAAAAAAAAAAAGGATTAAGTCACAAACAGCAGTTTACAAGAATTAAAAATGTAAAGCTTGTGTGCGCATGCTTGGGGGAATCCCGAATAATCCTCTGATCTGGGGCACACCCCCCTTTCCATATACATAGCAACACCGCCCTCCCATCAGAGCCACGTCCATGTCCCTCCAGGGAGACCTAGCGAGATGCTATTGTGAGCGGCCGCCTCCCATTTGGGGCACACTTGCATCATGCGTCACACTGATGATGCGGAGATCGTGGCGAGATGCCCGGGTACTGCAACCAGCGAATCTTGTGAGTTCCGGCAGTTCCCTTTCCCCAGTTTGTATTCTGCCATGTTATGGACCAAGCCGTGTGGCAACTTCTCTACTGCAGAGGAGGGACCGTGGTGTGTGTGTGGGTTACTGACCCATCCACCCAGCTTATTACCAGCACTGGGCATCCTTTACAGATGGGAAGAGGCATTTCACATCTGAATGCACGAGACGCCCACTACGCCACAGCACCCAAAAGGAGGGCAATACAGACCAGTAACATCAGACACGGTCATTCCCAACACCCATCCTACAGCCTAAATTACAAAGATGCACTCAGGATTAATAAGCTAGGTTCTTAATCACCTTATAAAAGGCTGAAGCAATCAAAGTCCGTAAAAGTGAAAGCAAAACAGAATTCCATCAAGCCACATTCTTTTAAATGTGATGAGTTTTAGGAAAAACTAAAAAAAAAAAGGGGAACTCCAGGTAGCTAACTTTCCAAGTCAGGGGAGAGTGGTTCCTGGCGGTGACAAAGGGTGGGTTTTTTTGGGGTTGTTTTTTGTTTTTTTTTTTAATAAGAGGCTACATTTATAAAGCAAAAAATAAAAAAAAAATTTGTGGCAGCGTTATAAAATTCCTAGGAGCCACAAGACCTTGCTGCCTAAAATTCAGAACACCCCCCCCCCCAATTATATACATACTAAAGAGAGCAAAAGAAGAAAAAAAAAATGTCAAGCAGAATAGCAAGAAAAGTGAGACGTTAAGGAAAAATGCTTTCCTGGTACTAAATGTTCTAAATAAAAGGTGCCAGCTTTGCATTGTAGGTTTACACTCTGCTACTAGAAACGGGTTTCCTGAGGCAGACAACTACCCAGAGCCCCACAACACACCGAGGAAGCCAGCCAGGAGGGCAGAGAAACTGGATTCTGTTCTCTCAGCCTCGGATGCCTTGACCTGCTTCTCTACACAACGCTGCAGCTTGGGGACTTGATCCCAGGTGCTGTAAGTGCACTTCCGATGTGCTAAAATGGTTTAAAGAACTGGCTGGACATAAAAGAACGTCTGTCCGTAGTCCAACCCGAACAGACAGGAAAAGGAGCAGAAGTCATTTAAAGCAGTCTCAAGGACTGATATGTGCCCACTGCTTTTATGTTTAGCAAGCTGGACTTTGTTTTAAATGCCTTACGGTGGTGCCATCTTGCTCCATGCCCACGTGTGGGTACACTCAGGATCCCTCCCCCTCATCCTACGGAAGGGACAGAATAAAAAAAATCAGATCAGGAGAGCAAGGGACACTCAAAAAACCTATAAAAAAAAAGGAGCACGAGATTCTCTATATGTGGTCATATCAAACCGGAAATGCTACAAGAAATTCCCCAGGAGAAACCCTGCTATCTCCTGGCAACTGTTACAGGAACAAACACTCAGCTCTTCAACAAAGTCACTACTGTTTCAGGAACATTAAGCCCCTCTATAAAAGGGCATGAGGGCAGGGTAAAAGCAAAACATTAGGGATGGAACTGCCAGCTGCAGAGTGTATTCCCCCGGCTTGCTCACGAACAAGAAAGGTTACAGACTTTTCATGAGTACAGACAGACGTACAGGGTCAGTACGACATCTTCTATTTGTGATGGACTGGCACATCTCTTAATACATGATATGAAAACATGCATGCAGCTCACAGGATTCACACACACACACGTCTGCAGGATGCAACAATCAAACCAGAATGGAAACAGGAATTTGACTGAGTGCATCTAAAAACAAACGTACGCTGCCATTTTGCAGCCAGAGTTAAGACTTGAAAGCAACCGAGGCAGGGTCCTGCTTTTAATAAACATCGCAGGCCGATCTCTGAGCACCGCATGGGCAAACTTAGCCTGGGAAAAGAGAATTCATGCGAGATGGGGGGGTGGGAGGGGGCCACCAAGTCAAGAACCGTCACAGACCTCCTCTAACACCAGCACAGTGAAAGGACAGATGCACATTGTTCAGAAGATGGAAGGCTCTCGTGGGGCTCTACAGCTGTGCTGATCACATTAATAACCGATTCTCCCACCAACAGTAGCAACCTTTTCCTACTGCCTTGGGGACAGTCTCTTATGCACATCCATACAGGGCTGCCATGTCTGGTAGCACTACAGAAATAAAGTAGGTAAGTCCTAGGTACTCAAGTAGACTGTAAGCTCTTTGGGGAAGGGTCTGCTAAACACTTTTCCATCTACAGCACAGGAAAAAAAAAGTCTGTAGTACTCCTGGTCCTAAATACATTTGTCATAAAGCTCCCTGGTGCCAACGTAAATCGCAAAAGCTAGTGAGAACCGGTACAATTAGTAATGGCATGTAACCTCAGTAAAACTGCAGTGTTACCACTGGCCTGTTCAATAAAATATTGTTTCTAACTGAAGTACTGAGGGTCTCATTCCTTCTGCTCAGGGTACAGACTAGACTAGCAATAGTGGAAGGTATAACAATTGGATAAGCTAAAATACAACCATAAGTTCAGTATCCAACCTTCCAATTGCTTAAAAGGTCTATAGGGTGATCCGGTGGGGGGGGGGGGGGCCCTCCAAATGATCATTGCATCCGAGGCCAAGTGAAAAACTCTGTCTTAACCCTAAACCTGCCTATCCTAGCCCGTAGCTACATCACCATTTTTTAAAGACTTCAGCATTTTTAAATTCAATCAGCTGACCAGGCAGCACTGTGCAAAGCCGTGCCGGAAGACAAAATCTTGAAGAGGAACCATTTCTCATAATAGAAAGAGAGACTCAGGCAGCAGCAGCAACTAACAGGAGCATCTCAAACTGCTGACGTCATGTAACAGGGCACGTCTAGAAGATTAATGCCCTGTGCCTTAGCCAATCGGACTGCCTATAATCCAAGTCCACATTTTTATTTACCTTGTAATACTCCAGTCACACCGATTGGCAAACCAGGGCTGACGTCAACAAAAAAAAACAGATCTGCACAGATTAACGGGATCTAGCACAGAAATATGTGACTCTCCATCCTTGAAAACATGTTTTCCTAAAGAAGCTGATGCTAACAAAGAACTCACAAATAGAATGCATCAGGTCATTCCAACATTATACTTGGAAACAAAACCTACGCTGAACCTGCCAGCGCAATTAGTTTGTTTCTATCCCCTAGGATGGGATACGATAAAATAAATCTGACTGGAGGAGAATTTAGGGACAGGGGAACCCTCAAAACCTCATCTCCATTTGTAAGGGAGTCCCCATGTTATGGGGACCCTTTGTGATCCCTCAGTGAGTGGGAGGGAGAAGAAAGCAAAACGGGTACACCACAGTCTTTATGCCTCTGCACGTTAAAATTAACAGTCTGATTTGGCTGTTAATATCTTGTGGTGAGGTCTTGGGACCCTTGTCATAGTTCCAAAGCAGGCTCCCACTGAAGAACCACAGTCTGCAGGCCTTATTCATGATCTTATGACCACCCCCCCCCCACCCAAAAAAAAAAGAAACAGTCAAATGGGTCCCAGGTAAAGTAGTAAAAACAAGATCATAGAACAGCAGCTTATTTTCCGTTTCATTTTCCAAACTAAAATAACCTATGACAGGGCACAAGAAGTTGGCTGTTGGGCTTGCAACCACAGCACTCATGCTTAGAATATCTAAATGTGAGCACATCACCACTCCTCATTTGGATGTGCTGTATACACACTATTATTCTGCAGCATAAGTAACTTTTACCTGTAACAGAAAGCTAATTCTTAACCTTTGAAAGCTAGCATGCCAGGGTTGTTTTTTCCCTATGGTAAAAGGGCTGAAAACAAAAGGGAAAGATTTAATTGAATAAATTATTTATATGTTTTAGCAGCTGATGGATCTGTTTACATTAGACCCAAAGTGACAAATCCATGACATCATGGGGAAATTATACTTGTCTTTAAATGAATGGCACTGGGATCCTTAGTAGGGAAAGATATGCTCTAAGCAGCTACTGATACCCTTTTTCCTTCCAAGGTAATAAGTAAACATTTTTTATTCCCTCCTCTATACCTCCACTCAAACATACTAGCTCGGGCTTCCTAAAGGGAAAAGTTCTAATAGTGTGTTTATTAGGGGGGGGGGGGGGGAAGGGGGGTAGCACCCGGGTCTCCAGCAAGCAGAATCACAGAATCTAACTACAGAGTGGAAACATCCCTTTCCAAGCCACAAATCAAAGTCAGGAACAATAGAAATGCAGCAGCAGTGAAGGCATTTCCTCCTTTATTTCCACCTGGTTAATTCTGGATTTAGTGCATCGGGAGGAAAGGGGAGAGTGGGGGCAAGGGGTGTAACACTTTACCACTGGACCATCGAGTGTGCAAAAGGGACTTTAGGAAGGGAGCCTCCCTGTGTTAGAATAGACGGGCTAATGTCCCCATAAAAAAAATCCTTGCAGCATTAATTAAGGGGGGGGGGAGGTTAACTTTTCATATTGGATAACTCCATTTTAGTGAAATGCTTATACTAGTATTAAACAACAGATCAGAACTATGACATGCACTCTTCACACACATTTGGTCAGGAGTGATACCTCCCTAGAACATTCAAGGGGAGATGGGGTGGGGGAGGGGAGGTAAGATGTTATTTACCCCCCATACACTTGGTGGATATAAGCCCTACTCCTCACATCATTAGGGACTAGGTAACTCGCCCTCATTAAGGGGAGGGGGGGGGAAAGCAATGCATCTCCCCCCAAAAAAAATTATCACCTCTTGAAGGCTCCCCAGGACCTCCATGTGCCCCCTCTATATGGGTAAGGGGAGAGACATAACTCAGTCTGCCCTGCACACCTTACATCAGAAAAGGAAGAGAGATATACATCCCAGGCCCCTCCACTTCTTCAGGAGTATCCCCAGAACCTCCCCACAACCTAAAGGGGAGAGAGACCCGGGGTGAGGGAGAAAATACGTCCATATCCCCCACTCCCCTGTATTGTGGAGAGGGAGGGAACAGGACCATACTATTTATCTCTCCCCCAATAATGAGAAGAAGGGCGATACCCCCAGCCTCTCCCCACCCCCATCTCCAGCGGCCCCTCCTCCCTCTGCCAGGCGCGGCCAGTCCTTACCGGCAGCTTGGGGCTGACCTTCCCTTTGCAGCAATGGCAGAAAAAGCGATGCTGGGACACAGCCGCTGCTGCCGCCTCCGCCATTTTCCGCCACCACCGTCTCCTTCCCCCTCCTACTCCAACTCCGCCGCCACCTGACGTCAGACCTCCAGGGCCACCGAGACTGGCGAGAAGAGAGCACCCGCACCGGAAGTCGGCCGACCACGTGACTAGCCGCCGCCAGCGACGTCGTTGCCCACGTCGGCCGGGCGTGAAGGCACATGACCCGAAAATATTCTTGGGGGGGGGGAGTCCGGTTGCCATGGTGCCGCAAGGCCTATCGCTGAAGTCGGCCGTACGGGAGGAAGAGAATTAAAAATATTTTCTATTTGACGTTCAATTTATTTTAATAGTGTTGGTTGGAGAGGAGCAAGGAGGAGTTAGGAAGCGGCGACAGGCTCCAAAGTTAGACTGCAGGTAGCTGCATGAGGCCATCAGGTATTAATGGCAAAGTGTAAAACGAGCAAAATGCTCAAGTTATAAGGAACTATTGGGAGAAAGTGAGAAATGGGAGCGGGGTATGTTTATTTTTATTATTACTGTTTTAAAAGAAAGCCAGCAAAGCAGTCGCGGTTGCGAATGATTATTATGTATTTACTTTTGTACTTAGTTTTTATTTATTTGGAACCCCCACCCCCAAACAAAAAAAGCTTAACCCTTCAGTTACAGTAACATTTCGGCAACGATTCATCCTAGTGAACCCGTAAATATTTTGTTTTACTCAAGGCATAATTAAGCTCTGGAATTCGTTGCCAGAGGATGTAGTGAAAGCTGTTAGTGTAGCTGCATTTATAAAAGGGGTGGACAAGTTGCTGGAGAAAAAGTCCATAAACCATTATTAAGGTGGAGTTGTAGAAATCCATTGCTTATCCCTGGGATAAGTAGCTTGGAACTCTCTACCCCTTGGGATCCTGCCAAGTACCTGTGACCTGGGGTGCCCACTGTTGGAAATAGGTTGCTGGGTTTGATCGGCCTTTGGGCTGACAGTATGGCAACTTATTATGTTCTGTAAAAAAGGTGCGAATGGTACATTAATTGTGTGATAGGCCAAAAGGAAAACCGTGACAGGTTGCAATAACCTGATCTTTTGAGTTGTGCTCACACTGAGATTTATGGAGATTGTGTTTATGGTGAAAATGTTTAGTATATCTGGACTTTAGTCTTCTTCTGCCTCTAAATTCACCTTCCCCACATCTTTTACTTTATAAACTTTTTACAGCTTTGAAAACAAACATCACCCTTGTTTATAATTTAATGCATACCTCATTCTGCAGGGACCTGAGTAAAGGAAATAGTTACAAGTGTGTTAAGTTGGGTCACTAGAAAAAGTTTAAAAGTTTATATGTTAACCTTTATTTCTAGGTAAAGAAATTAACAGAAATTGTATGAAGGTGTCAGGCCTGTAAGCATCCCTATATGAGGAGCGTCAGCTTCATTTGTAAGTATGTTGGTCCTAGGAAGGGACTTCTCATCTTTACGCATTCCTTGCCCTGTAAAAGATCGTTGCCTCTACCCAGATGCATTGTTGATTTTCATGTTGCCAAGGCACATGAACCTCTCTCCTGTACATCAGATGCACACTGCTGAAAGACGGGCCAGAGTCCTGGAGAACTACAGGATTACCTTCATCAGCCCAGTCTCTTCAGACTGAGAATTAGGGCCAGAGATTACAATAAAAGATGAAGCAATGTAGACATGTCATTTGCTCTGCTGATAAACTACACCATCATCCTTGGTCAAGTGACTTCCCTGTACTGTTGATTTCTGAGCCGTATTCTCACTTTTACACATAACAAGCTTTAGGGGTTAATGTCTATTTTTCAGAATTTTGCTAACACACAGCATTGTCTTATAAATATGTATATGTTTAACAGATGTCTTATACATATATGTTTATTTGTTTAACAGACATCTTCTAATACTCCGATGATAAGATGACGCAAGCAGAGATTAAACTATGCTCTCTCTTGCTGCTAGAGCACTTTGGAGAAATTGTAGATAAAATAGGGACACACCTGGTCAAGACTGGTAGCCAGCCGCTGCGTCTGATTAGCAGTGACACAGCGACGTCGCTGGATCAGGTAACGGAAAAGCATACAATTATTATACCATGCTGTACAACTAAACTAAAGGACAGCACTCATGCTGCCTAGAAGGATAGCTCTAGAATCCAGTTAGGTACAAGGGATTTTCTGGCAGCCAGTGAGAAATCTGCACCTGGCTAGAAACAAACTTCCGTGTATCTATTCTTGGGGTTCAGGATCTGGGATTTTTTTCACACTCTAGGGGTTCTGTGTACTATGTTTTTTTTTTTTCTATGGACACAACATGGGGAAACCCCTTTAATACGCCAGGCCATAAATTTGCATTTGCTGACATGCATGATAGTTTGTAATTACAGTACATGCGCTTTATAAGCAACATCAAGAAAGAAAACAGGGTAGGATGCTTTAACAAAAGATTTAGCAAAGATTAGAGAATCCACAAAGCTTATTTTTTTCTGAAATTTATGCATGGTCTGCAACATAAATGTAGAGTTTCTAGATCATCACTGACAAAAACAGCTGATTGGTTGACAGTTTTCCACTATCTGATAACTCTGTCCAGGTTAAGAAGGCGCTTTGTGTGCTCATTCAGCACAATCTGGCAACTTACCAGCTCAACAAGCGAGGCTTTGTGGAATATGAAGCTCACTATGACAGGGTCTTGAGGATCCTTCGATACCCACGCTATATTTACACTGCCAAAACCTTGTATGGTGACACCGGGGAGCTGATTGTGGAGGAGACGCTGCTCAATGGGAAAATGACTATGAGTGCCGCAGTGAGGAAGGTTGCAGACCGGCTGACGGAAACCATGGAAGGTGGGCCTAATAGCATAGCCAGATGAGGAGAAGTGAAATCCTCTTCCCAGAGTCATTTCCCATGGGATAGAATTTCTGATCTGATTTTTTTTGGTTTCATGACATTTTGATTACTCTGGAAATTCCAACTGTTCCAGGCAAGCCAAAGAGCCCTTGAGGTTCAGACCACTGGCAGTCTTGTCCATGGCTCCTCTCGGCTTACTGTTTTGGGGAGTGATTTTCTTGTTTCCCCCTGGTGTTTAGCCTCTCGGCATCTAACCAAGACACTTCTACATTGTAAGCCCTAGGAGCCCTTTAATGGACGCACGATAACTTTTTATTAATAAGGTGAGATACTCCCACATGAGAATTCTTTATCATTTTCAGCTTTTTAAATTTAATTGGCCCTGGGAAAATGCAGCCAGGCCATGAGAGTTATCTCTTCTCTCAAAAACAACAAGCGCCTGATAGAGATGCTTATGCTCCTGCACTCATACATTCATGATCCTGTCAAACCGCCCTGACTTTGTTTCTGATCAAATATAACTTCATGTACCTCCTGTCCCTTTTGATGTCCTTTTTAGAATAATCTCTGTTGCCTAGATTTTTTTTTTTTAATTCTTCTGTGCGTTGGCAAACTTGCTTCTTCTGCGTAGGCAGAATTGCGTCACAGGGGTAGGCTGGTTTCTCTTTTCCATTGTTCAAGCCTTGACTTTCAGTCACTGTTCGATTAGCCAGCTACTTCCTTCTCTGGGCAGTTAACCCACAGCTTTATCTGTTTCATGAACTCCTTATTTTTATAAATCACAATGTAAAACTCAATATTAAGCCTTAAAACTAGACTAAGGGGTCCTTTTTCAAGAGGTTTTCCTGGTTAAACTTTTTCCCTTTACATACCAGGATCAGTCCAGACCGCTGGGTTGTGTCTCCCTTCCAGCAGATGGAGTCAGAGAAAAAAGCTGAAAGGTACGCCCCTCTTACACTGGTGTGCCACCTGCGATCCTTTAGTATTTCTCTGACGCCAGCAGATGAGGGTGACAGAACCTGCGGTCCTGATCCTTTAAAAAGAAAACAAAGCAAACTAGAAGTTATAAGACCTAAGGATGTTTGTTTCTACCAGTGGCTAAAGCAAGCTGTTTAAAAAAAAAAAGTAGTTTTCTTCTGGAGGTGAGCAGACTCAGTCCTCCCGAGGCTGTGGCCTTCGTTGAGGCATGGCAGGGGTTAGATACCCTGTTAGCCATTTTCTCAGAGCCACTTCTTCTACCGGTGAGTAGGGGGATTTACCAGTGGGCCGGTCCCTCCCCCTTGCACCCTGAGATGGCATAATTCCTCGGGGGGGGGGGGAGGGCTGCCTGTGCTGCGATTGAGGTTCCAGGGATGTTTTTTCCCCTGGGTGGCTATGTGTCAGCGTTTTAAAAAAAAAAAAAAAGAAAAAATAGTTATTTTTCTACCTTGCGCACAGGTTTCCCGGGGCTCCGGAGGGGCAATTTTTGCCAATTTTTATGGCCTCGTGCTCGCGGGGCCTCGTGCCGCGGGGTTCGGCGTGTTCAGCATGCGGGGAGCCGGTGCCGCTGCTCTCCCGTGATAGCATTTGTACACGGTGGCTCCTGGGAGGGGAAGGACCTCATTTTCAGCACGCTCCCGTGGCACAGGGAGGAATTCACGCCTCTGCCGGCCTCAGTCTTCCCCGTCCCCGTCTAGTGCGGGAATGGCGGACATTTTGCCTCCGCCATGCTCCAGTGTAGGGCTGGATGCAGGGGGAGGGGAGATCCGTCCTCAACTCTCTCCGCCGAATTTGAGCCCTGTTAGACAACAGCTCCCAGTGCCTGCCTCCCCTCCGAGCTCTGACCCACCCCCTCCCGTGGGGGGGGGCCTTAAAGGGGCAGCTTCCCTTTTCTTCCAAATTTGTGCTTTTAATGCACAGGGTATTTTTGGAGGCCGAGGCTGAGTTGCAGGCTGAAGAGCCTCCGCCTGCGAAGGTGGCTAGGCTTTCTGGGGGTTCCGATTCCTCCAGGGGGAGGATGGGCCATGCGGATTTGGATCTCTCCAGGACCCCGGCCTCCAATCCACCGGATCCCCCTTTGCTGGACCCTCTCCTTGTGGATATTGATGGGGATGTTGATCCCAACCCAGTTGAGGGGGATGACCCGAGGGTCCTCAGATTATTTCGGAGGGAGGAACTTGATCATTTAATCCCTCATGTTCTGACGGAGCTCGGTATTGAGGCGCCGCAGCCGAGCTCGGAGGCTACCAAGGGGGACCCCGTTCTCTCGGAGCTTCGAGCCCCTTCTAAAGCTTTTCTTTTTCCCCTGTGCTACAACTCGTGATCTGAGAATGGGAGGCTCCTGAGGCCAGCGTTCAGGTGGGGCGAACCATGGAGAAGCTCTACCCGCTGCCAGACGAGTCCTAGGCCGTCCTTAGGGTCCCAAAAGTGGACATGGCCGTTTCAGCCATCACTAAGCGGATGACCATTCCGGTTGCAGGGGCTGCCGCTCTTAAGGATCTTCAGGATAGGAAGCTGGAGGTCCTTCTTAAGAGCATTTTTGAGGTCTCGGTGCTTTGCGTTAGGGCGGCGGTCTGCAGTAGCCTCTTGCAAAAGGCGACTTTGTTGGGTGCAACGTTGCTCACCACGCAGGAGTTGCCTCCAGCGGAAGCGGAGCAGGCAGATCACGTGGAGGAGGCTGTGGCTTACACCGCGGATGCCTTGTATGATCTTCTTCAGGCGTCCTCGCGCACTATGGCTTCGGCAGTCTCGGCTAGAAGGCTTCTGTGGCTCCGCAACTGGTCAGCTGATGTTTCCTTCAAGGCCCAGCTAGGCAGTCTTCCCTTTAAAGGGAAATTCTTGTTTGGGGATGATCTAGAAGCCCTTATCAAATCCCATGGGGATAATAAGATGTACAAGTTGCCAGAGGACAAGCCTCGAACCTCCAGGACGTTTGGGTCGGCGCACCCTTGGTTCCGGGGACAGCGCAAGTTTTCGGCAGGGCAGGGCTCCGGCCTTCACTCCACGTCAGCCGTCGACGAGGTCTCAGGCTTGGTATCATTCCTTTTGTGGCCGTAGGCCTCTTCACGATGGGAGTCCTCAGGGATCTTCCGGGGGCAAGTCCTCCCAATCAAGGTATTCCTGACCCACTCCTCTGTTCCAGTGATAGGCGGCCGCCTGTCTCTCTTCTTCGAGGAGTGGGTCAAGATTACGTTGGACCAGTGGGTTCTAAGCATCATCGAACACGGCTATGCTTTGGATTTTGCACGCCCGTTGCAGGACCTATTCTTCATGTCGCCCTGCGGGGCCTGTGACTCAAACCCTGGGCCGGTTGAAAGCTCTGGGAGCCATTGTCCTAGTCCCACCGGAGGAGTTCAGGACTGGCAGATACTCCATATATTTCATGGTTCCCAAGAAGGGGGGCTCCTTCCACCCGATCTTGGATCTGAAGAAGGTGAACAAAGCGCTTCGGGTACCCCGTTTTCGCATGGAAACTCTCCGCTCAGTCATTGCGGCCGTCCACTCCGGCGAATATTTGGTTTCTTTAGATCTGACAGAAGCGTATCTTCACATAGGGATCTGCGAACAGTATCAGCGGTTTCTCGGGTTCATGATTCTGGGCGAGCATTATCAGTTTCAGGCACTGCTGTTCGGATTGGCGACAGCTCCCCGCGTCTTCACCAAAGTAATGGTGGTAGTAGCTGCGGCTCTCAGGCAGGAAGGGATCTTGGTTCATCCCTATCTGGACAATTGGCTTATCCGCGCAAAGTCAGAGGAGCTTTGCAGGGCAGTGGTTCAGTCTGTAGTGGACCGGCTCCAATCCCTCGGTTGGGTCATCATTTTTGCCAAGAGCCAATTGTCCCAGGTGCTGAACTTCTTGGGTGCTCGGTTCGATACATCAGTTGGCAAGGTCTTTCTCACGCAGAAGCGAATCGAAAAGTTAACGGTGCAGATCCGGCGGCTGTTATCTACCGCTGCCCCGGGTTTGGGATTACTTGCAGGTGCTTGGTTCTATGGCGTCTACTCTAGAGTTAGTCCCTTGGGCCTTTGCTCATATGAGACCCTTGCAAAGAGCGTTACTTTCTCGTTGAGACCTGAAGTCGGAAGAGTTCCAGACCCGATTGCCGCTCTTGGAACCTGCCAGGTCCAGTCTCCTTTGGTGGTTGATTCCGGCCCATGTGCAGCACGGGATGGACCTGGAGGAGCCCCAGTGGGTGATCGTGACGACAGACGCCAGCCTCACCAGCTGGGGTGCGGTTTGCCAATCGAGGGCAGCACAGGGTCTATGGACAGAGCAGCAGGCGAAATGGTCCATAAATCGCTTGGAAACCAGGGCAGTACGTCTGGCATTGCACAGTTTTCTCCCCCTGGTGAGCCGTCGATCAGTGCGAGTATTGTCTGACAATGCAAAAACGGTGGCTTAAATCAGTTGTCAGGGGGGAACCAGAAGTCATCCAGTGGCATTGGAGACTGACCAGTTAATGCTCTGGGCGGAGTGCCATCTGGTCTGTTTAGCAGCTTCTCACATAGCCGGGTCGACAACATTCAGGCGGATTTTCTCAGTTGCCAGCATCTAGGTCCCAGAGAGTGGGAACTTTCTGAGGAGACGATGCATCTCGTGACTCGTCGGTTAGGTGTTCCTCGCCTGGACCTGATGGCGAATCAGAGAAATGCGAAGGCGGTTCGCTTCTTCAGTTGCAGGAGGGAACACGAGGCTGAAGGTGTCGACGCTCTGGTCCTGCCGTGGCCTCGCGACGTTCTGCTGTACGTCCAGTTTGTCAGCTCATGCTGGGAGTCAGGCTGCTGTGGCAGAGCCTTGGAACTCCCCTCCCATGCTGTTTCCCACGGATCAGGACCCTGCTGGTAGCAGGGGAAGGGAAGAAGCTCAGGGGGTCACGGACCTGGACCCTTCATCTTCAGATCCGGAAGCTTTTTCCATGAATTTTTTCTGTCTGCTCCATAAGGCCTATTTGGCCAGAAAGGGAGCTGGGACCAAGAGGCTTTTGCCCAGGAAGTCCCAGATGGCCAAAAAGCCTAGGGATCTGGGGCATGCAGAGTCTGGAGAGATCCTGCAAACCTCGGGTCTCAGACAGGCCGCAGTAGAAGAAGACTCTTCTGAGGAGACGGATGATCCAGACCAGATGCAAGGAGGGCCGGTGGATCTGGATGCGGACCCTGTTAGTACTTTAGTGGATCCAATGCAGGATCTGGATCAGGATCTTGTTAGTGCGTTGGAGGATCCAATGCAGGATCTGGGCGAGGTTCCGATCACGGACAGTGATGACCCTTGGGTGGTTTGGCTGTTCCATAGGGATGACCTGGGCCTGCTAATTCCCCAGGTGCTGGAGGAGCTGGGGATTAAGGTCTCTAAGGAGGATTCAGATAAAATAAAGGGTAAACCCAGTCCTAGAGGGATTACAGGGACCCCCTAAGGCTTTTCCGTTGCCAAAGAAGGTGAAGAAGCTGGGGGATTGGGCCTGAAGTGGGCTTGAAGGTGGTCAGGGCTATGGCTAAGTTATATCCCTTGCCGGAACAGACGTTGGAGTCGTGGAAGATTCCCAAGGTGGATGTGGCGGTGTCCACAGTTATCAAGAAGACGACCATCCCGGTGGCAGGTTCAGCCGCACTGAATGATGTCCAGGATCGAAAACTGGAAATTTTACTTAAAAGGCTGTTTGAAGTGTCAGCCTTGAGTCTGTGTGTGGCAGTGGCAGTGTGCAGAAGCTTGATACAGAGAGCCTGCTTATGCTGGGTGCAGAAGGCGCACTGTGGCTGAGATGGCTCAAAATATCCCTTGGAAGCAGGAGTGGCCTATGTAGTGGATGCCCTGTTTGACATGGTCCGGACCTCCGCCAGGAACATGGTCTCTGCGGTTGCAGCGTGGCGACTCCTATGGCTGCAAAATTGGTTGCCAGATGTATGGTCTAAAGTCCAGCTGTCTAACCTCCCCTTCAAGAGCAAGCTGCTATTTGGGGAGAATCTGGAGCAGCTCATGAAGCAGTTGGGGAAGTCGAAAGGTAATAAGTTGCCTGAGGACAGGAAGACCCCCAAAATGTCTTTCCCTCCGTGAGCTTGATTTCGAGAGGCAAGGAGGTTTCGCACTGGCAGGAGCCCTGGGCCGGCTATGCAAAAACAGAGTTTGGGCAGACAGCAGGCCTTTCAAGCCCAACGCAGACCTCTGAGGGACAGTGGGTCCCAAGGAGGGGGCGGAAATAAGATTGGCCAATGAAGAAAGGCTGGTCTGCTCCTTTCCGGTGGCTATCGGAGGGAGGCTCTCCCTTTTTTACGAGGAGTGGACCAAGATCACGTAGGTCCTGGAGGTGGTGAGAGATGGCTACAGCTTAGAATTTTCTCGTACGCTCAGGGATGCCTTTGTAATTTCCCGCTGCACCTCCCGGTACAAGCGGGAGGTGGTGCAGGATACAGCTCCTGCACGCCATTGTTCCAGTGCCCCCTCTGGAGAGGGGGCAGGGCCAATACTCTGTGTACTTCGTGGTGCCCAAAAAGGAGGGGACCTTTTTGGCTCATTCTCGATCTGCAGAAGGTCACTGCTGCTGTCCGGGTGCCACGGCTTCGGATGAAGACATTGCACACGGTGATAGTGGCGGTGCGCAAAGGGGAGTTTCTGGTGGCGTTGGACTTGTCGGAAATTTATCTCCATATCCCCATTCAGGCTGAACACCAGAGATTTCTGAGGTTCATGGTCCTGGGGGAGCATTTCCAATTTCAAACCCTTCCATTTGGGTTGGCGACAGTGCCGCGCACGTTCACAAAGGTGATGGTGGTAGTGGTAGCAATGCCCAGGAAGAAAGGTATTCTGGTGCACCCATACCTGGACAATTGGTTAGTATGGGCGAAGTTGGAAATGGAGTGTTGTCGCTCAGTCCAGCGGGTCCTGCAGCTCCTGGATTCATTGGGTTGGGTGACGAATCTGGTAAAGAGCCCTTTGAAGCCAACCCAGTCATTGGAATATCTGGGGGCATGCTTCGATACCCAGATGGGGGAGGTGTTTCTGACTACGAAGAAGGTAGTCAGGTTGCAGAGTCAGGTCCTTCGGCTGCTGCGTCTGTCTGTTCCCAGGGTATGGGACCATTTGCAGGTCCTGGGTTACATGGTTTCTATGCTGGAGTTAGTTCCATGGGCCTTTGCTCTTATGCACCCACTGCAGAGGGCGCTGTTATCCCATTAGAATCCGCTTTTGGAGGAATTTCAGCTTCCTTTGCCGTTGCAGGAGGATGCCAGGTCCAGTCTCTCGTGATGGCTGTCTTGGCACAATCTTGAGAAAGGGATGGATCTGGAAGTGCCCAACTGGGTGGTGGTGACCACAGATGCCAGCCTCTCTGATTGGGGGGCGATTTTGTCAAGGGAAATTTTCCCAGCGACAATGGTCGTCAGAGGAGGCGACCTGGTCCATCAATCGGCTGGAAACCAGGGCAGTGTGCACAGCCTTACTGGCATTTCGCCCCCCTCATTCAAGACAAGGCAGTGCGAGTGTTCTCAGACAATGCGACGACAGTGGTGTATATCAACCGGCAAGGCGGAATGAAGAGTCTAGTAGCATTGGAGGTGCAAGAACTATTTGGGCAGAGAAATATCTGGCAAGAATAGCTGCTTTCACTACAACCTGCCCAAAATACCGCGCACACAGACTGTTTTTAATCAATTTCTAATAAACCCCCAGAATGGAGGACAGTCTCTAACGTTACCTTATTACTCTATAACTAATTAAACAAACGTCCACAATTCTTTTATTTATTAACACAATATTCTATCACACCACATAATAAAAACAACATTATAAAAAGATCACATGTGCTCTTTTAATACATTGTTTGAACCCCCTATATTTCCATGGATGCTGCAGCGTTTCGGCAGTCGACCCATATATCCAATACATAGCCATTCTTCTCCACGCTCCTCATGTTCTCACGTGCTCACATCCTGTCCCAGCATTGTGGACGTTAGTTTAATTAGTTATAGAGTTATAAGGGAACGTTGGAGACTGTCCTCCATTCTGGGGATTTATTAGAAAAAGAATAGCTGCTTCCCATGTAGCCGGAGAGGACAACGTGTAGGTAGACTTCCTCAGCAGACAGCGTCTGGATCTGGGGGAGTGGGAGTTGTTGGAGGAGGCCTTTTCCTTGATTCAGGCCAGGTTGGGCAGACCAGTGGTGGACCTCATGGTGACTTCAGGAAATGTGAAGACGGATCGGTTTTTCAGTCGCAGAAGGGAGGTCGGATCGGAGGGTGTCGACGCTCTTGTTCAGCCGAGGCTGACACATCTGCTGCTGTTCGTGTTTCCACCGTGGCCTCTCATAGGTTGAGTGCTGCGGTGCATCGAGCTTCATCCGGGCAGGGTGATTCTGGTGGCACCTGAGTGACCGCGCCGGCCATGGTTTGCGGACCTTCTTCGTCTAGCGGTCCCGTTCACTTGGCCCATCTGTCAGGGCTGTTGCAGCAGGGGCCTGTATTTTCTGACCGGGAGGATCGCTTCTGTCTAGCAGCTTGGCTTTTGAGAGGCGGCGGCTCCGCTTGAAGGGTTATTCTGAGCCTGTGATTGCGACTTTGCTTCAGGCAAGAAAGTCTTCCATGTCGTTGGCTTATGTCTGAGTGTGGAGAGTGTTTGAATCGTGGTGTTTGCAGAACAGGGTGCAGCCTTTCAATGTGGATGTTCCGCAGATTCTGGCCTTTTTGCAAAGTGGCTTGGCCTATAATTCCCTTCGGGTTCAGGTGGCAGCTTTAGGGTCTCTTTGAGGTAGGATTCAAGGAAGACCATTGGCATCTCATCCGGATGTGGTTCGTTTCCTCAAGGGGGCAAAACGTCCTCGTCCTCTGGGCCGGAAGATTTGTCCAGCATGGAATCTGAATTTGGTTCTTCGAGTGCTGTGTGGTCCTCCCTTTGAACCGGTTAGAAAGGCTACTTTAAAGGATTTAATCCTGAAGTCTGTTCAGCTAGAAGGATTTCTGAACTGCAAGCATCGTCGTGTAGGGACCCTTTCCTGCATGTTTTGGAGGATGGAGTTCCTTTTCCTACAGTCCCTTCCTTTTTGCCTAAGGTGGTGGTCTCTTTTCACCTTAGACAAGGCCAAAGAGCCAGCAAAGCAGTCCTGTAATATATAATCACGAAAAACAACAAAAGGACTCTTGTTGTGAAACACCGGCTGCTCTCGGGTCTCATATAACATTTTCAGATACGGGTACAGACGGATTACAATTCAAAAAATATTATATTCAATTCTTTTCAAAGCATCGTTTGTGCTTCTAGAAATATCACCGCATATGAGGATTAGACCGGACGGCTCTGCTGCATGCATTGCCGTTGTCGGGCTTGCTGATGCGGTTCTCTCCTTAAAAATAACCTTTTTGAAAACAACATTCTATTACGGCGTTGGCAAGCCGCTATTTACACTTTATTATACAGTTGTTTTTCGTCTCTTTTCACCTTAACCAGGTTGTTGAGCTACCGGCCTTTCCGAATTTGGCAGCTGATGCTCCGATGGCAAGGGATGGCTTCACTCATTGGATGTGCATCAGATTCTTTTGCATTACCTTAAGGTGACGAATACCTTTTGGAGATCTGATCATCTGTTTATCTTGTTCAGTGGTGCAAGGAAGGATAATAAGGCTTCCAAGGGTACGAAGGAGACGATAGCTTCGGCTTACGTCTGTAAGGGCCGGTCAGTGCTGGAGGAGTTGAGAGCGCATTCCACCGTGGTGCAGGCGACCTCGTGGGCGGAGGGTCAGTTACTTTCTCTGCAGGAGAGTTGTCTAGCGGTGATGTGGTCTTCTCTTCACACTTTTACCAGACATTACCGCTTGGACGTGTGAGTGCCAGAAGAGGCAACGTTTGGGGAAAGCGTGTTGTGCGCGGGTCTTTCGAGTTCCTGCCCAGAATAGAGAGGCTTGGGTACATCCCACTTGTCTGGACTGATCCGGAGTACGAACAGGAAAGGAAAATTGGTTCTTACCTGCTAATTTTCGTTCCTGAAGTACCACAGATCAGTCCAGAGACCCATCCCCATCTTTTGAAAGACTTCCTCGTTTCTGGATGTTGCTGTGCTGATATGTGATATTCTCAGATTAATGAAAAGTGTACATAATTTGGTATATGCTTTGTGTTAAGGGGGCCTGGCTTTCAGGGGGCCTCCAACTTTTAAGTCTCTGTTCTATTGGTTTGGGTAGAGGTCAATACTGAGGGACCGCAGGTGGCACTCTTGGTTATGCAGCAGTGCCTCAAAGTTTTTATTCTCTGCCTCCATCTGCTGGTAGGGGATGCAAATCCCCCTTGTCTGGACTGATCCATGATACTTCAGGAACAAAAATTAGCAGGTAAGAAACAATTTTCCTATATCTACAAGTTTTTAATTCGAAAGTAGTCAAGTGTAGGTGTATGGTGGAAAATGTGTCAATGTGTTTTATATTTGTCGTAGCAACACAAAGCCCATGAGGAGCCAGGGGATACGGTCACATCAGAAAATTCAGCAGAAGAACCTTGCTTGGAGCAAGGACAGTTTGCATTTGAATCCTCTAGATTTTTAGCAGAATCCGTGTCATGCTTTGAAATATTTTGCACAGATGGGAAAGCCATGGACTACGGCGAAGTCTCCAGTACCTTTGTGCGCTTGGTAGACACGCACTTCCTTCGAAGATGCCCCGCACCTCCGGAAACCCCACTGGGGTTGGCTGTGCCAGCCCCTGCCGCACCCTTGCTGATGACCAGTGAAAAGGACATGTACACGGTCCCAAAGCTGAATATGATTGGTGAGTAGTGCCAACGGTCCATTTTAAGTTGTGGCTCGGACCACTGTGAAATGAATGTTTTTGGAAATAATTGTCTTTCGGCCAGTAATGAAATAATAAAAAAAAAAAAGCATCAATGTGAGTTTCTGCCGTTTGCTGAGGGCACAGCAGGGCCGGCAAACATGAGCTGGTTTATGCTATCGGCGGCTGCTGCATGATTGCTCTGACTCTGTGCCTCCCTGCTTGCATGAAGTGTATTGTCTTTTCTATAACCCTCCCTCTCCACAGGGAAAGGGAAAAGGAGGAGATCCTCTGAAGATGAGGATAGCAGTGAGCAGCAAGTGAAACGCCAGAAGACGGAGGCGGATGGCACAGAAGTCAGTACCTGACTCTTACAGCTGAATTTGGTAGTGCCAGGGTTAAAACGGCAGATTGTCCGACCTAGTGGTTGGTCAGTTTCTCAGTTTTATTTCTGGGTCATCTTTCTCTTTGTGTCCTCATCTGGTTTTTTTTTTTTCTCTTACGGTGTTTTTAAAAACAAAACATTTGCATGGAATAAAGGGTGCACATATTATATTATGACCACACTCACTGATTTTAAAACTGCTGTTGTCATCCCTGTGTCAGGAGCGGTTATGCAGAAGGAACCGTTAGTACACTTCAAACATTTGGTTTCCGGAATAAAATTTACAGTTAATAGAAATAAGAAAAGATGCAAGCCTAATGTTTTTGCTGCCCATTCTAGTTAAATGATTAATCTGCTGTTTTTTAATTTTGTACTGCACTTTAAACAGCATGACGCATCAGGGCCGGTATTACCTGTCCCTTAAACACAGCTCGGGTGCACTCCGAGTGGTAGGGTTAACAGCTAGCTGGCTGTGAGTTTTTCCCAGCCAGGCAGGCTGATCCAATCCTGGTTTTAATCCCTCCCCACCCCACAGCATGCAGAGAGATGAAGTTCTGATTTCTGGGAAAAGAACAGGCCTACGAGTTCACATGTGCCACGGGCCCAACACCAGAACTGGCTCTACCTAGTCCTTAAAAAATAAAATAAAATGGAGCCCTGATTGTGAGGCATGAGACTATAGTTACTCAGGTAGCCAAGAAGAGCCCTAATGTCCAGGGGTGTAGAGTGAATAAAGATATTCATCCTTTATGTGTACCTTTTGCTCTGAACGCCTTTAACCCTAATCACCCCTGAACCTCAGTGCCATATCACTGTTACAGACATGGTTCTCTTCCTTGCTATGTCACCCCAGTGCTTCCATTGGCTCTGACATCATAGGCATGTCATGCCACGAGCATTAAACGTTATTAATGGTTTTAACTGAACTGGCTCATAAGGTAAAACACCACATTTGGGAGCTTCTCGGAGATGCTAGAATACAAGTAGGGAAGGTAGAGGGAGGTTTTGTGGATTGTTTCACTGCTTGTGTCAGTGTATGATTTAAATGCTTTGTTTAAATTGTTTCCAATACCAGAAGGATTTTTACTTTTTTTTTTTTTTTGCAATGTGTTGTTCTCCCTCTTGCTTATTTCTCCCCTAGGAGGTTCCCGATGATGGGATTTACTGGCAAGTGAGTACTGAGCGATTTCACCAGCACTTCCGTGATCAGGCAATAATCAGTGCCATTGCCAACAAGATGGACCAGGTATGTGGTCAGGAAGCTGGGCCAGTGTTAAGAATTTTCAGTCTTGTTTTCTCTAGGCATATTTGCTCCATTTTGGTCTTGAGGTCCCCTCAAAAACAACATGATCTGTGTGTTTTGCTATATCTCGGCACAAAGATCAAACATAGTGACAGTTCTGCTGGTATGTCTTAATTCTCTTGATCTGAGAACCCCATATCATGTGGGACAGGTGGTTCCTGTCCTGATTAAGCCCCATTGCTTTCCTTCGAGAAATTGCACCTCCATGTCCAGAGATCCCATGGGGTAAAACAGGAACTGGATCAGTTTGCCTCTTATGACTTGGAGCCATCTGGTCGCCTTAGTCTTCATATACAGTCACACAGAGCCCCTCGGATGGTAGGTGGTTTCTCATAGGGAAACTGGATTACTTGTGTGCTAATATTGCAGAGCAGGGAGCACATTATAAAACAAAAGCAATTCCTGAAAATACCCAGATCAATCCAGACAAGTGGGTTTATGCATCCCTACCAGCAGATGGAGGCAGAGAACAAAACTTTGGGACACTGCTACATAATTGAGAGTGCCACCTGCAGTCCTTCAGCATTTCTCTGTCTCCAGCAGATGGTAGAGGTGCAAAAACCTGCAGTTCTGACCAAAAGTTGGACTTTGGACCTTAGAAGCTAGAGCAGCTCCTGGAGGTGTTAGGTTCCTTTGTGGGCCATCCCTTGAGTGGAGCCGGGCGAATGGGGGATTGGACACCCCTGGCTGTGCTAGCCTGTGATACCGGAGACTTTGATAGCCAGGGGACTGGCTCCCTTGGAGTCTCTGTGATCTCCTCCTGTCAGTCTCTGTGATCTCTGTGATCTCTGTGATCTCCTCCTGTCAGCCAAAAAAATGAGAAGTGGAAGTGAGAGAGGGTCAGCAGTGCATGTCAGCCAGGAGATTTGGTCGGCGGCGCAGAACAGGGTGGTTATAAAGTGGAGCTGTCTAAGACCACAGGAGGAGGAGGGGCAAGTGCCGCGATTTTGTTTTTTCCCCAGCGGGGAATCTTTGGCTGTGCAGCTTGATTTTTGGCACGTTGCTGGACCTACTGTGGCTCACATGCACACTGCTTGTGAGCACGCAGTGCTGAAGAGCTCCCTCATGGTGCGGCCTGCTTGGTAGTGGTGTGTTTTTAGCCACGCGGTGAAACCGCATGTGGCGGCGTGCAGGACCTGCAGGCTCTGGTTGGTCCAACTCGATTGCCACTCCCTCTGCACAGGCTATGCTTCAGGAGCGGAGCCTTTGACTTCCCCTCCGCAGGGCGGGGGGAAGTCAAAGGCTTCCCTCGGTTCGGGAGCTGTGACGGTAGTACAAGGGGAGACCTCCCCTCCAGCTGGGCCTGTTGAGGATCGTGGTCTGGGAGTTGTTCGGGGCTGGGGCACCAGCAATTCTCCTCCTCCTCTCTCTCCTGCGGTGCTGGATGCTGAGGGTGACCATGAGGAGGGAACAGATTTGGGGGGACAGCCTCCTCCCACAGGGGACAGACGATCCAGAGGATTTCTCCCTGGAGTTTGTCCTGCTACTCTACAGGGCCTTCCTGGCTAGGAAGTGTGCAGGAGTGAAGAGATCCAGGGTGCATCGTTATGGCTTTCCCAAAAGAAAGAGGGTGGCATCAGCGGGTGGTTCTGGGGATTTATTGAAGTGCCTGGGACTTTGCCGTGCCAGAGCAGACGAAGACTCCAGTGACCTGGATGATTCAGGTGAGACGCCGGATTTTGCATCGCTACAGGGGGTGGATCCGGACAGGGAACCTGATGGGGGTCAGCTGCTGGATCCTGATTTGAATAAGGATGATGATCTGGAACTCGGAAGGAGTCGGATAATGAAGTTGTGAATCTGGTCCAGGATGGACTGCGGGATCCGCCTATGGCCTTTCCATTGCCTAAGAAGATACAGAAGCTGATCAGCCAGGAGTGGAATTTCCAGGAGGCAGGCTTAAAGGCTGGTAGGGCAATGGCGAAGCTCTATCCTTGGATGGAGGAACATTTGGAGTGTCTAAAGATGCCTAAGGTAGATGCGGTGGTCTCGGCAGTGACCAAGAAGTCCATGATTCCAGTTGCAGGTTTTGCTGCGCTTAAGGATGTGCAGGACCGCAAGCTGGAGATTCAGTTGAAGCGCATATTTGAGGTGTCTGCTTTAAGCCTTCGAGCCAAGGTGTGTGCCAGTGTGATGCAGTGGGCATGCTTATGTTGGATTCAGAAGGTGCAGGAGCAGGCTTCTAGCGGGGACAATCAGTCAGCTCAGCTGGAAGCTGGTTGGCTTATGTGGCTGATGCCCTGAACAGTTTGGTGCATACCTCTGTCAGTAGCATGGTCTTGGCGGTGTCGGCATGCCGGCTTCTGTGGTTGCTTAATTGGTCTGCGGACATGTTGTCCAAGGTGCAGCTGTGCAACCTCTCCTTTAAGGGGAAATTACTGTTCGGGGAGGAGCTGGATCAGCTGATGAAGTCCCTCGGGGAATCCGAGGGAAACAGGCTGCCGGCGTATTTCTACCCCGATCCCGGTTTCAGGATTCAAGGAGGTTTCTTACTGGAAGAGGGACCACAACCTCAGGGTCAAAGTAGTCGTCAGCAGCCCTTTCGGGGCACGGGCAGATCCTCCAGAGGTGGCTCCAGTCAGGTGACTAGAGGAGGTAAAGCCTCACAATGAAGCCAGGCCCGTCCACTCCTTGCTGGAAGTGGTAGGGGCAAGTTGTCTCGTTTTTATGAGGAATGGACCAAGATCGCTGTGGACCGGTGGGTGCTGGAGGTTGTAAGATAGGATTACACCTTAGAATTTTTGCACTCAGTCAGAAAGGCCTTTCTGGAGTCCCATTGCTCATCTCGCAGCAAAAGGGGCGCAGTAGAACAGACTCTGCAAAAGTTGTTAAGTTCAGAAGCCATAACTCCAGTTCCGCTGAGTAAACAGGGAAGGGGAGGTACTCCATTTATTTTGTGGTACCAAAGAAGGAGGACACTTTCTGTCCCATTTTGGATTTGCAAAAGGTAATTGTAGCCTCGTGAGTACCATGTTTCTGGATGGTGACACTGCTTACCGTAATAGCAGCGGTCCCTAAAGGAGAATTCCTCACATCCCTGGATCTGACTGAAGCCTATCTTCATATTCCCATTTGGGAAGACCATCAGAAGTTTCTACGATTCATGGTGCTAGGATGATATTTCCGGTTTCGGGCTCTTCGCTTTGGGTTGTCTACGGCTTTCTGAACCTTCACAAAGGTAATGGTGATCTTGGCGGCAGCCCTGAGACGGGAAGGGATTTTGGTACATCCATATCTGGACTATTGGCTTATTCGAGCAAAGACAGAGGAAAAGTGCGGTCGGTCGGTGCAGCGTGTGATGAACATCCTCAGTTCTCTGGGATGGGTGATCAGTGTGGTTCCAGCCCAATCATTGGAGTATCTAGCTTCGATATCTAGCAAGGCAGGGTGTTCCTGACAGCGGACAGGTTGACAAAGTTGTAAATACAAGTGAAGCGGCTCTTGAGTCTGTCGGTGCCAAAGGTCTGGGACTACTTACAGGTATTGGGCTCCATGGGCCTTTGCTCACATGTGCCCTTTACAAAGAGCGCTTTTGTCCAGGTGGAATCCTTTGTTGGAGGAGTATCATTTGCCATTGCCTCTACAAGGAGAATCCAGATCCAGTCTTTTTGTGGTGGCTATCGAGGAGAGACCTGGAGCCTCTGGATTGGGTGGTGGTCACCACAGATGCCAGCCTCAAGAGCTGGGGAGCAATGTGCCTGGGTCAGTCTGCCCAGGGTCTTTGATCAACGGTGGAAGCATCCTGGTTGATCAATCATCTGGAGACGAGGGTGGTAAACATTTTTGTTGGTGGTCCAGGGACAGATGATACGAGTGTTTACAGACAATGCGACGTCAGTAGCATACATCATTCGACAAGGAGTGACGAAGAGTCGTGCTGTTGCTTGGGAGACTCAGCTATTATTTGTGTGGGCGGAGCATCATCTCGAGGGGATTGCGTCCTCACACATTGCGGGAGTGGACAATGTGCAGGCGTATTTCCTTAGCAGGCAACAGCTAGATCCCGGGGAGTGGGAACTGTTCCTAGAAGCCTGGAATCACATTTGTGCCAGGTGGGGTCTTCCTCAGTTGGACCTCATAGCAATGCGAACCAATACAAAGACTTCCAGATTCTTCAGTCGCTGAAGGAAGCCTGGGTCGGAGGACTCGATGCCTTGGTATGCCCATGGCCAATCGGGATTCTGCTTTATATGTTTCCTTCATGGCCACTCATCGGTCAAGTGTTGTGGCGCATAGAGTCTCATCCAGCGAGCGTGGTGCTAGTGGCGCCGGAGTGGCCTCGTCGTCCATGGTTCACAGATCTGGTGTATCTGATGATCGATGGGCCTCTGCAGTTGGCTCATCTGATAGATCTGCTGCGACAAAGACCCATATTTTCGGATCAGGAGGATCACTTTTGTCTCACGGCTTGGCTTTTGAAAGGTGGCAGTTGCGCCTGAAGGGATATTCTGAACCAGTGATCTCCACTATGCTTCAGGCTAGGAGACCACCTATGTCTTTGGAGTATGGTTGGGTTTGGAAGGTTTTTGAGTCCTGGTGACTACAACAGGATCTGGACCCGTTGTCGGTGGGAGTTCCTCACATTTTGTCCTTTCTACAACAAGGCTTGTCCAAAGGCCTAGCCTGTAGTTTGCTTTGCATTTATATGTCTGCCTTGGGTTCTCTTCAGGGCAAAGTTCAGGGATGGTCTTTTGGCTGCTCATCCCGATGTGTGTTTTCTGAAGGGGGCTAAGCATTTATGACCTCCGGTTCAGAAGGTGTGTCCGAACCCTTTGCGCCCTTAAGATGGACCTCAGTGAAGGACTTGACGTTGAAGACGGTTTTCCTGGAGGCTATTTGTTTGGCCAGGTGGATTTCCGAGCTTCAGGCGCTTTCTTGTTGAGATCCTTTTCTGCGTATTGTGGAGGACAGGGTGATCTTACATACGGTTCCCTCCTTTTTGCTGAAAGTGGTGTCTTCCTTTCATGTGAATCAGATGGTTGAGCTGCCGGCCTTTCCGGATTGGTCGCGTGGGTCTCTTCAGGATAGGGATCTGCATCTCCTGGATATGCGTCGCACGCTGTTGCATTGTTTGAAAGTCACTTCTAGCTTTCGGAGGTCAGATCACCTGTTTGTGTTGTTCGGTGGAACAAAAAGAGGAGAGACTGAAGGGAGACCATTTGTTCAGCCTTTATCCGTAAGGGTCATGGAATTCCAATTGGTCTCAAGGTGCATTTGACTCGGGCACAAGCAACCTCCTGGGCGGAAGTGTCAGTTAGTTTCTCCTCAGGAGATATGTAGGGCCGCGGTGTGGTCTTCATTACATACGTTCACCAAACCTTACCGTTTGGATGTTCGAGTGAAGGAAGATCTGTCTTTTGGTGAGATTGTGTTAAAAGCGGGTCTTTCAGGTGCCCACCCGGTATAGGGGGGCTTGGGTACATCCCACGTGTCTGGACTGATCTGGGTATGTTAATTTCCGTTCCTGTATTACCACAGATCAGTCCAGAGACCCACTCATTATTGTGGCTGAAAGACTGAATTTCCTGGTGAAGGATAGCCAGTGTACATCAGGTGCCTTTTGTTTACACACGGTTTAAAAAAAGAAAAAAAGTTGTATTTCCTTTTCTGAGTAAGTGGTTAGCAGGTCTTTGCCTGGTATTGTTTGGCTTGCCAGTTCAGGGGTTTCCAACCCTAGGTTAGATTTTTTTTTGTTTGCCCTAAAAAGAGGAGAACAGGGTCTACTGTTTGGCTTGGGTACAGGTCAATACTGAGGGACTGCAGGTGGCACACTGGGTTATGTACATTGTCAGTGAAACTTTCTCTGTCTCCATCTGCTGGTGGGAGTGCATAAACCCCACTTGTCTAGACTGATCTGTGGTATTACAGGAATGAAAATTAGCAGGTAAGAACCAATTTTCCTTTCCCCAAAATAGCCTCCATGTTCACTAAAATACTTTAAGGGGCCCTTTTTTGTGGCAAACATAAGTTTTGAAAAGCTTGCCTGCTGATTGCATTGCTGGAACGGTGACATCCGGAACAGAATCCGCTTTAGGGCATTCTGGGGTGTTCGGCTTTCAATCGGATCAAACTGCAGTAGGTTAGGTTTTTGGGGTTTTCTTTAGGGCAAATGGTGTAGGCCCCATAACAGAGGAAGCCAAACCGGTACTGGAAACACTTCCTGTCTCTGTGGTGAATGTGGAGCGTGCAGGGTTTGCGGGGGGTCTGTCTGAAGGCTGCTTTTCACTTTTATGAAACAGACCAGCAGTGAAATTGTACGGACCATGCTGAGAATGAGCGAAGTCACCACGTCCTCCAACGCTGCTCACACCCAGCCGCTGTCATCCAATGAGGTGGGTAAACAGTGCCGAGCTTCGGTCTTGTGGCAGTGTGAGCCTGCATCTGAACAGGCATGAAGTTATATCTTTCAGGCAAAGATCTAAAAAAGAAATTCCTTAGGTGTTTCTAATTAGGCTCATGGTAAAAGCGGCAGTGGCTGATAATCCTGCATACTGGGAATCTTGACACACACCCTGCTTTTCCAGTGCATGCCACGAGTTGTATGTCTTTTCATTTTTAGGTTTAGAGAAAATGAGATCATATAAACGAGGCGCTTTTCTATTCTGCTGCTGCTGGTTTTGTTAAATGCTTTAGAAGAAAGGCAGCTTTTAAGGAATCTGATTTCTGTATTGCAATGGGATTCATATCCAGGCCTCGAGGGCTGCGAACAGGTCAGGATTTCAGGATATCCCTAATTACTATACAAGAGATTCATCTATATACAGTTGAGGCACTATGCTCGTGCATGCAAATCGATCTCCTGCATATTCGCTGGGGATATCGTGAAAACCTGACCTGCTTGCGGCCCTTGAGAACTGGAAATGGATAGCGCCAGTAGGTTGCATTCTTCTCTTTAATCCTCAGATATTCCGCTCCTTCCCAGCCGGTTACAACATCTCAAAGCAAGTTCTGGACCAGTATCTCACTCTGCTAGCAGACGATCCGGTAAGAAATGAAGCCTTTTTTTATTTTTCCACTTTGAATAGCTGTGGTCTAAACATTTCCAAGCTCACACATTTATTTAATTAAAATTACTTATATACCATGTACCTCATTGATTGAAACAGTTTACAGTTAAACTAATCATAAAAACATGTAGTTAAGAGCATATGACATAAGACAAAGTATAAAAACATATAAATATCTACAGCAAACACCAAAGATCCTGATCCACATTAATTAAATAAAATGCTAACATCCAAAGCGTGAAAGTATATAAATAACACAGCCAGCATCGGAGTTCCTGATCTACCTTAATTACTTAGTGAAACACTCAAAGCCTGCTTGAATAGCCAAGTTTTGAATTCCTTTTTTCTTTTCTGGATCAAGCCGCAGGTTTTCAGGCATAAAATGGCCCTATCCTGCGCCTCCCCTAAATGCGCTTGGTGAGAACCCCTGGGGAGAGCAGGTTGGAAACTGACCAGACCTTTTAAGCCTTAATTCAAGGGCATAGTCTAGCGGTCAGAGCAGCGGGCGGAGAACCAGGGAAGCCAGGGTTCAAATCTCCCTGAAACTCCTTTTGTAGGAATTTGTATCTTACTCCATCCACAACTTGGGTGGGTAACAATGCGTTACATACACAATTGAATATAAAATCAGATAAGCAGTTTCCTTGGGCAAGGCACTTTATCCTCTGTTTCCTCAGGTACAAACCTAGGGCTTTTCTCTCATTCTGTGTCTATGGGAAACCTGCTTAGTAAATGAGGCCCTGAAAAAGTGAGCCCTCAGGAGGCAGGAAACTACCTATTGTACTTGACTGTAACTCGCCTGAGCCAAATACAAATAAATATATAAAGGACAATGCAGTAAGGTACTAATTTAGGGTGATTTTTCAATGTATTTAAAACGTTTGTCACACGCTTGTTTTAACAAATAAACATAATCTGACAATTCAAAGTATAAATCCCAAACTGCAATTAACATGTGATCCAAAAATAGAATAAAATATTACAAACCAAGCAAAAGAAATAAAGGTATTAAAAAAAAAAAAAGTAAATAAAAAAGTCAAAACGGTATCTATTACCCAGCAAAAGGTAAGTAACATAGAAGGTTTTGGCCACGCAGTCGTGACTTTCTACAGAATTGCCCCTGCGATATTTGGGTAAACGCATGCGCTTGATAAAATCCGGCAGCAGGCACGTGTGTTTGAAGCAGACAGCAGGTGTAAGCTGTGCAGGTGGGGGCGGTGTTCATGGGATGGCGTTTTTGCTGCCTTTGAAAATGACCCTCCTTACCTGCTAATTTTCGTTCCTGGAATACCCCAGATCAGTCCAGACAAAGGGGTTTTCGCATCCCTAGCAGCAGATGGAGGCAGAGAATAAAAACTTTTAAGCACTGCTATAAAACCGAGAGCGCCACCTGCAGTCCCTCTGCCGCCAGCATGAGTTGCTCTCCCCGAAAAGTCCCGGAGCCCTGGTGCTGCAGAGGCTTACTCATTCTCCCCACGGCGCTATCAGCTTCTGATGAACACACTCCAGCCGTCCCATCCCTTCAGGCCGCTACGTTCACAGTTTTGTTTTGTTTTTAAACTTAAAGGCACAGTGATCCTGAGGCAAAGAAACCCTCAGAAAAGAAATGCTTCCTTGAATCTGGACGTCGGAGAGGAGACCTCGGAAGGAGCAAGGGAACCAGTCCCTTTGCTTTCAGTCCCTCTGGATGTCATGGGCAGAGACCAGACGGGGGTCACCAACCCCCCTGCTCACCCGGCTCTACCTGAGGGCTGGCCCACGAAGATGCCTAACACCTCAGGGAGCGACTCTTCTTTTAAATTCTGTCTTCTTTCCTAACTAACTTTAATTGTTTTTTGTTTGTTTTTTTTAACTTCTATCAGGCTGCAGGTTTGCAGCTTTGTCATCTGCTGGAGACAGAGAAATATCGAGGGACTGCAGGTGGCGCTCTCAGTTATGTAGCAGTGCCTGAAAGGTTTTGTTCTCTGCCGCCATCTGCTGGTAGGCTTGCAAACCCCGCTTGTCTGGACTGATATGGGGTATGAACAGGAACTGCAGTGTACAGAGCTCGATGTGCTCACGTGGGATTTTAATCGATTTTAGACAGGCCTGGTCACGTTTATGCGGCTTTATGCATAAGTCTGAACTGAGGAGATATTCTGCGAGCTGTCCTTACTCTGACACAGCCACCCAACACTTACTAATACGAATTCTCATCTCCAGTGCCCTGCAATTCTTACAGTCCGGTCACAGCATTAAAATCGGTGTCTCTGCGTCCCTCTTTTTAATGTGCTTCCCGTAACGTGAGGCTGCTCTTAGCTTTCGGCATAGATTGTAGAAGAGAGCAGAACACTTTCAGCAATGCTCACGTCTCTCTCTAAACTAATCCAATAAATTTGCAAACATTCTCTACGGCTTTTCATCCTTTTCAAGGAATGTCATTTTTTTCCCCTACCCTCTTTTGTCTTCTTGCAGTTGGAGTTTGTCGGGCGATCTGGTGATAGTGGTGGAGGAATGTTTGTCGTTAGTATCCTTCTAGCATGGTCAGAATCAGCCTCTCTTGGGCTACGGCATATAGTGCCGTGAACCTTCATTTCCCCCTTCTCCCCCGTCCCAGATATTTTGGCGACAGTCCTTGGCTGGGGCAACAGACCATGGCTCTCCCCTGGAACCTAGTACACATGCACCCCAAGCCTGGCCACTAGCTACTGGGACTCCCTCCATTCCCACCACCCACTCCTCTCTCAGGGTCTGAGACCACTGCGGAAGGAGAAGCCCAACCTGGGACTCAGACCCAGATCTCCACTGCCACTGAACCATCAATAAATAATTGTAGCTGTGATGAAGGAAAGATTTAAGGTTCCCATTAAGTTGTGGTTTGAGCCATTCCAGTGTTACTGTGAGCTTAAGTAGCCCCCTCCTAGCTGAGCAGGTAAGAAATCCTCAGCTGTTCCTTCACAGGTACAGACAGGGGCGGATTGGCCTATCGGGGGATCGGGCATCCCCCGGTGGGCCGATCGCTCCAGTCACGTGGTCTGCCGTGCGTGGCCGTGACAGAGCCGCGCTCGGCAGACCATGTGATGTGTCCTGGGCGGCGAATACCCGGGCCAGTCTGACATCGTGAATCCGCTACTGGGTACAGGGGTCAGGTTTGACTGATTAAGATCACAGGAAAAAGCCCAAATGACTCCCAGCTGCTTCACTGAAGGGACCCTTAAAATATTCTCGTCAGAAGCGGTAGCTTGTAAAAATGCAGCCACCCCTGTGTGCATGGATGCGTAAGATTCGGTAGCGGTTAGAACCTGCGGATTATCCGCTGATAAGCAGGCGCATTTTATCTCTCTGTGGTCCAGTCGCCTGCATGCATTGTCCCTCTTCTCGAATTATGCAAGAGCCTGCTTCCCTGGCCTTAACCTTAACCCATGCAGACCTCCACAAGGCGCTCGCCTCTTTGGCTTCAGTGACCCTGGAATCTGTCGTGCAGGAGCGGTAAGTGTTTCTCCCATCCGTGTCTCGGCTTCCCTGCCCTAAACTGGCTGGAAGAGAAGTGCCTGGAGGATGGACGTGTGTCTGTCTGGGATGGTTGATCTTAAGGTCCCCAACCAGTCCTGTCGTTCTACAACATTATCATTTCAGCTTTCTTTAGTCATTTTTCATGGCTTTTTCACAACTTAACGTGGGCCCTCCTCTCGCTAACCATCAGGAGAATTGATGTGGTAGACTGCGTTTCCAATTCACGTAGATCTTTTAATTGTGCTGTGTTCTGCTATTTATGTGTTTTGCAAGATTCCTTGCAGGCTTTTGTACCTTTTTATTGACCGGACACGACCTTTCTCATCCCCTTAGGAGGAGGACTCCTGTCTTGATCAGAAATTTAACCATTTTTTTCATAGCTTTTCTAAGTTCTCTCCCCAGTGCGTGATCTTTGAGCTAGGAATTGACATCCAGTAATACTGCTCACTGTTTCTAAACCGAACTGGGCCTCTGAGTGCTGACATTTTTTTTTCCCTCTCTCAGCTTCGGCTCCCGCTGTGCCCGGATCTTCCGCCTGCTTCTCCGGAAGAGGCACCTGGAGCAGAAGCAGGTGGAGGATTTTGCCATGGTTCCTGCCAAGGAAGCCAAGGACATGCTGTACAAGATGCTGTCCGAGAACCTAGTGACCTTGCAGGTGACCTTTCTGCTCAGTTGGTTTATTTATGTATTTATCTATTTCTAGCGTATTAATAAGCACAGGTTGAGATCGGGAAGAAAAGTTTCAACAAAACTGGAGGGGACAGAATGTATCCACATTTTGTAATTCTTTGCTCTTACCTTTGCTCTTTCTCGTTCTGTTTTTTGGTTTTTTTTGTGGCCGTTGGTGGTGGGATTTCTCCATCTGAACAGGAAATCCCTAAAACTCCAGATCATGCCCCGTCCAGGACTTTCTACTTGTACACGGTGAACACCCTCGCCTCCTCTCGCTTGCTGCTGCAGCGCTGCTACAAGGTACAGCAGCCCTCCCCGTCCACATTCGCTTTGATCCAGTGTCGTTCACACCTGTCCATGGTGCCCAGTATTGCTGCTTAACCCTCGCTGTGGTGCTGTACATCCCCGGAAAGCACGGAGTGACCACAGTTACAACCGCACTGCTGATGTTAGGGTTGTGTCAGGGTAAATGGCACAGGGTAGCCGGATGCCTCAGACAACAGCCCCGCTAGGTTTTGATGGCTGTTGGATTACTGCAAAGCTGGGTGGTGGGATATGGGATGGGGGCCTTGGGCTAAGTTTGGATCTTGTAGGAACCAGAGAGGACGATGATGAGGCCTAAAATAGCTGACCAGTGGAGGCCAGTGCTGTGAAGGAGTAAAGCATGCCCGGGACAGAGTCGGAGAGCAGTGGTTAGGGGCCGAGTTGGTATTGGTTTCAGTCTGGTAGAGAACCAGAGGAAGAATGTCCCCTGGATAGAGTGGACTTTATCTACTCTGTTACTATGTTTTTTTGAATACAAAAACTTATTTTCCCCATGAGTTGAAGGTTTCCACTTAGGAGTAAAGTGCTGCACACCCGGCTGCCCTGGACCAGATGCAGTCCAAAGCCCTGGGTATGATTTTGGCCACTGAGCGGTGCCAGTTCTTTGCACCTGTCACTCCTCTCCTCATGAAGACTTGTAACCTTCTTCCCTGCCTCTGTTTTGCAGACTGTGGCTAACCTGGTGGAAAGGAGGCTATTCGAAACAAAAGAGAACAAGTAAGTCTGGGCATGGAGCTCGTCGGGCCCGACTGGTTTTCCCGTATTCTGGATTAAAAGCTTTTCCAAAGCTCCAAGCAGAAACCCACTGGCTCCTTCTCAAAAGCGGCATTGTTCCTGTAACTGGAACATCTCATTTCCATTCCAATGACTGGAACAGGTATACTGATGCTAGCAGACAGGAAAACCACCATGCATGCACCAGGAGCGGGGTAAATGCTCGCCTTTTAAAACTGGATTTGCTGGCACACAGCCGCTGATGCTGCTTTGGCCTCCTCCCCATGCTTTAGGACGTCATGTATTCATTTATTTATTTTTTCAATGTATAAACTGTTTCCCTGGCCCAGAAGGATGGCCCAAAGCAGTGTACAAAGGCATAAAACAAGTTCAAACAACAGAAGATAGCAAACAACCAAAACAGAAAAAATTATTTCTCCCTTAACCTTTCAGATAAACTTGTAAAATCTTATTTTCTAAGAACTGACATGTCACACACCCAGCATGTTATACGCCCTTCTTCCTCGGACCCCTAAACACCAGACTGCGCCTTTTAGGTGACATTTGGTGACAGCAGCGCTTGCTTTAGACAAAACCTGAGCAATTGGGATAGCTACTGTTTAAACAAACTGAGTGGAGCTTCTTTCCTCACTTTGCTGATATTAGGTGCTGTCCTTAGCTGACATGGAGCCATCTTGTCATGTGACTAACTCTAAGGCAGGCTGAACCAGTCTAAGGAAAATCAAAACATTGTCATGGAAAACCAGGACTGGATCAGCCTGTCCTAACTGGCATGGGGTTGTCCATTTTAGTGTGTGTGTTTGGGGGGGGGGGGGGTTGTTGTTCATGAAGCCTCTTCCCACAGAAATCTTGGCATACCTTGATCTCAGTCTTGCCCTCACAAGGCAGAGTTGGGAATGGAACCTCGGCCTTCCTGCTGAGCAGAGCAGAGCAGTAATCATTAGGCTGGCATTGTGGGTTTTTCTTTTGTGACTGGACGGGCCCGATAGGTCTTCCTCTGTCTCTCTGCAGGCGTCTGCTGGAGAAGTCGCAGCGGATCGAGGCCATCATTGCATCCATGCAGGCTACGGGGGCGGAGGAGGCGCAGCTGCAGGAGATTGAGGAGATGATCACAGCTCCAGAGCGTCAGCAGCTGGAGGCGCTAAAGCGCAACGTGAACAAGTCAGAGGGGAAGGTGGCTGGGGGAGCTCAGTGTTTTTCAAACCTCTTAATACATTATTTATTTATTTATTTATTTTTAATTTTTATATACCGATGTTCCTGTAAAGATTACATATCGCACCAGTTTATAATAAATCAGTAATGTCTTAGCTTTAGCACTCTGTCAGCATAGGGCAAAACTACCTTGTTCGTCTTTATAACAGACTGACTAGGAGGTCAGAGAGCAGCAGGGGCCGTGCTAGGTTTTGAGTGCCATAGGGCACCATAATCCAGCCTGTGCCCAAATCCGATCCTATTTGGATGGCAAGAAAATTATGCGGCATGATTAGTTTGGGAGCTGAGGCTGTGGACACAAGCCATTTTCTATGCTTTGGTCACATAGTTAATTTTAAATTGTGCAGTTTCTGGAAGGCAGTGGATTGCCGGATTCTAGGCAGCATGTTTTTAGCAGAGCTAGATCTCGCCAAACGAATCTGGGTGACCAGAGAGTAGGTTCATGGGAGAGCGCTGGATGTGTAGTGCATTTGGTTTTCAGTAAGGCCTTTGAAGCAGTTCTGACTTATAAATATACTGAGCACCCTTGTTATGTGCCCTAAAGTGACTGAGTGGTGGTAAATGGAGTTCGCTCCAAAGAGAGGGCTGCTGCTAGTGATGTGCCACAAGTCCTTGGACTGGTTTTTTTCAACATCTTTATAAATGCTATTGCAGAAAGGCTGTCTGAAAGGGTTGGTCTTTTGGCAGATGATAAACTTTTTAACAGGGTAGTCACCCAGGAAGGTGTGAAAAACATGAGGAGGGATCTAGCAAAGCTTGAGGAATGGTCTAGAATCTGGTAGCTAAGATTTAATGCTAAAAAACGCAGGGCTGCAAAATTCCAAGGAAGTGGTACAGTATAGAGTCAAAATTCTAAGCACGAAACAAGAGTGGGATTGGGGGATTATTGTATCTGTTCTTAATGTGACAAAACAGGTAGATAAGGCAACAGCAAAAGCCAAAAGATGTTTGGGTATATAGGGAGAGGCATGGTCAGTAGAAAAAAACGCAATATTATCCTGTATAAGTCCTTAGGGTCACTTCATTTGGAACACAGTTATTAATCCTGGCCACCGCACCTTCCAAAGGATATAAACAGGATGGAGTTGGTCCAGAGGGTGGCTGCTAAAATGGTCACCTTGTCTGTTCCCAAATGTTTTACAGTGAGAACCAGACTTGCCTCTGGACTCATTTTAACTCCTGTCCCAGGATGTTTTTTGTGATTTAGCCCCCCTTCTCATTCCTGAAGATATTGGCATTTTCCATCGTACGGGATGCCTCTTTGTACATGTACCAACACTGCAGCCCACAGTATCCTAAAGCAGATGTCCCTGCAATGTGTACAGTAGTGCCCCCTACTTCTCTCCTAACAGCTATCGCTCTCTCTCTCTCTCTCTCTCTCTCCTTGTTATTGCAGGATCGATGCCAGTGAAAATCAGGTGGATGAAACCCTCTTTATCCTGGAGTCTTACATAGAGACCACCAGCACAAAAGCGTGAAGCGGCGCCCAGGATGGGACGAGCTTCTCCAGACAGGCCACGTGCAGGAATCTCTCTGCTTGCTCGGCAAGAAGATGGGTGTACCACATGCACATTTCTTCCGGATGGGGAGAGAGCAGAAATTGAATTCTGTGCGGGACAGAAAATGATGTCACCTGCCAGATCCTGTTTAGAAATCACAGTTAGAAAAAAAAGGACCCATGTAAGAGGCAAATGTGTGTTATATTTTACATTAAAATGTGTGAACAATATCTGTGTTGATCCTTTTTACTAAGAGGACATGCCGCCTCCATGTTACTATGTAACTGCTTCTTTTGACGTTCGGCACAGTTCACATTGGATCTGTGTCCTCCCAGACTCCGGTGTAGTTCTGGTGTCTCCATTTCCAGTCTTGGCATTCTTCTGCTGGATGTGGCATTTCTGGTGTGTTCAGCCCCTGTATCAAGGTTTTGCTTGAACCACTGGCATTTTCAGTTTCTGTATTCTGTCAGAGACGCATACAGATTCATTTAAAATCTCTAGAATGGCCCCAGAACCCTTTGGAAAATAGAACCAACCAACTTATAGTGGATAATACTTTAAAATTGTCGGCACAGTGTGCTGCAGCAGTCAAAAAACAGAATGTTAGGAATTATTAGGAAGGGAATGGTTAATAAAATGGAAAATGTCATAATGCCTTTATATCGCTCCCTGGTGAGACTGCACCTTGAATACTGTGTACAATTCTGGTTGCGGCATCTCAAAAAAGATATAGTTGCGATGGAGAAGGAACGGAGAAGGGCAACCAAAATGATAAAGGGGATGTAACAGCTCCCCTATGAGGAAAGACTGAAGAGGTTAGGGCTGTTCAGCTTGGAGAAGAGACGGCTAAGGGGGGATATGATAGAGGTGTTTAAGATCATGAGAGGTCTTGAACAAGTAGATGTGAATCGGTTATTTACAGTTTCGAATAATAGAAGGACTAGGGGGCATTCCATGAAGTTAGCAAGTAGCACATTTAAGACTAATCGGAGAAAATTCTTTTTCACTCAACGCACAATAAAGCTCTGGAATTTGTTGCCAGAGGATGTGGTTAGTGCAGTTAGTGTGGCTGGGTTCAAAAAAGGTTTGGATAAGTTCTTGGAGGAGAAGTCCATTAATGGCTATTAATCTGGTTTACTTAGGGAATAGCCACTGCTATTAATTCCATCAGTAGCATGGGATCTTCTTAGTGTTTGGGTAATTGCCAGGTTCTTGTGGCCTGGTTTGGCCTCTGTTGGAAACAGGATGCTGGGCTTGATGGACCCTTGGTCTGACCCAGCATGGCAATTTCTTATGTTCTCCTGATTCAGAGACATTTGGAGAGGTTTTCAGTAAGACTTCCTCCGGTCTCCTTGCTCGGCGCACCATACTAACATCATTCCCGATCCCACTGGGGTAAGGGTAAGTGGGCTTCCGAGCGGGTTGAGCAGCCCCCTGGTGGGCTAGGCCCTGTTTTAGGCTTGGTTGGCACACTGTGTGGTAGGTTGCAACCACGCCATCTTGCGCGCGTCTTTGTGCATTCTGTATTGCCCTCCATAGAATGTCTGTACACAGAATGTGTCAGCTCTGTGCACGCATTGCATGCATAACTGTGTGAGTATATAAGCGCACAACCTACTAAGCGCAGAATGCAGGTTAAGCAGGACGCATGGGCTGTGCGTGCACCTCGCCGCGTCCCACCTAGGTGCCCGAAATCTGCGCATATAAAATTTTAAATATGAGCCAACAGAACTTATGGTTACTACTGCCAGTGGTTCCAGCAACCAAGAAACATAGCGCCTTTCTCTCTGCGCTTCTTGTCATATTAGGCCTTCGCAGTCTGACCTGGTTTCCAACCTATGTCAGCACCTTGAGGGGAAGCCCAGGGAGAGCTGGCCTCCCCTGATGTTGCTAAACCCAGCTCCTCCTATTCAGAGGATAGGTTAGCCATAGCCTTAACTGGAATTACCCCGGATCAGTGTACGCCCATGAGAGAGGGAAATTCAGCGGTGCCTACCCCAGTACCTCCTGGGCTAGGCATGCATTTGGCTGCCTTCTCTTCGGTGGAATTTTTCCAGGGCCTTCAAGCCTTCGTACAGGCGCAGTCTGCTACCTCACTTGCCTCTGTTCGGACGGAACCTCATCCGGTAAGTCCTCCCTCTCCCAGTCCTATCAGCAGACCTCGAGGCATACCTTGCCTCACCAAGGGTATCCCTGGCAGCGGCCTGTTCAGCATGGACGAAGAGGAGGATATGGATTCCTTGGAAGATGGGGAAATTCCCCTTGGCTTAGAACTGTATCAGATCATGTTACGGTTTTTCCACAGAGACAAATTGTCAGCCCTGGTTTCCCAGACCCTGAAGATGCTGGGAGTTCCTGGGGCGAACTGTATGATGGAACCAAAGAAGAATCCCATTCTGATTTCCCTATGGAAAGCCTCTTGCTACCTTCCAGTACTGGAAGCCATCCAGGAGTTGATTGGCCTGGAATGGGATGCCCCCAGAAGCAAGTTTTAAAGGGGGATGAGCGTTAGAAGCTCTATACCCACTGGATCCGGCAGTGAGAGAGCGTTTGCATTTCCCTAAAGTGGATGCGCTGGTCTGTGCCGTCTCTAAGAGAACAACTATCCCAGTTGAGGGAGGAGCAGCCTTAAAGGATGCACACGATACATGGATGGAGTCCATCCTTAAACAGGTTTTTGACGCAGTAGCAATGACCTTACAGTTTGCTTCTTGTGCCCTGGTAGCTCATTTATGCCTACTCCTCTCTCAGGAGGTAGATGACTCGGGGGTGCATTCCAGAGCGGTTATGGAACCTCCTGTCGCCATTTTAGCTGATGCAGGCTCGGATCTAGTCCGTACTTCAGCCAGAGGAGTGGCCTCAGTGGTGGCGGCCAGAAGACAGCTATGGCTGCGGAATTGGTCAGCAGACGTAACCTTCAAGGCAAATCTTACAAAGATGCCCTTTAAAGGATCATTCCATTTGGAAGCAAATTGGAAAAGCTGGCAAGTAAATTGGGTGAATCTCCAGTTCCCCGGCTACCAGAAGATAAGAGAAAGCAGTTACAGCGCCCCTCGCCTATGAGGGGTTGATCCAGGGGCTCCTAATGCTTTTTTCCCTACAGAAACTTAACATTTCAGAGGTCTTGGCCCTTTGGGAGGTCTCAGTCCTTTCATAGTTGACAGCACAAGAGAGGGGAAGGCTCAGGTTCAGATTCGTTCCGAACCCCCCAATGAGATTTTGCTGACCCTTGGAACGAGGAGATAGAGAGTTGACTCTCCCTCTTCTATCAGCAGTGGGTCGAGATCACTTTGGACAAATGGGTACTGGAGGTCATACGAGAAGGATATGCACTGGAATTCCACAGCACTCCTCTGGACCTATTCATAATGTCTCCTTGCCTCTCCCAGCATAAGAGCAGGCAGCGGAGACCACTCTTTTAAGGCTCCTCAGGATGAGGGCTATAATCCCAGTACCTGTGTCCCAGGAAAATATGGGGCATTATTCCATCTATTTCATCGTACCGAAGAAGGAAGGTTCCTTTCGCCCCATCCTGGACCTCAAGAGCGTCAACTGACATCTACGAATGAATCATTTCCTCATAGAAACCCTAGGCTCCACGATAATGGCTGTACAATCGGGAGAGTTCTTAACCTCCCTGGACCTATCTGAGGCCTACCTACATATTCCAATCCTCAAGAACACCAATGTTTCCTATGCTTTGCGGTACTGGGTTGCCATTATCAGTTCCAGGCACTGCCCTTTGGCATAGCCACCACCCCCAGAACATTTTCCAAGATTATGGTGGTCGTAGCAGCCGCATTGAGAAAAGAGGGAATCCTGGTGCACCCGTTCTTGGCTGACTGGTTGATCCAGGCCAAGCCCATGGAAGAGAGTCTCTGGGTGAACAACAAGGTGACCTCCATGCTTCAGGAACTCTGCTGGGTCGTAAACTTGGACAAAAGCAGTCTCAAGCCCTCCTAGTCCTTGGAATATCTGGGAGTCCGGTTCGACACCAAACAGGGCAAGATCTTCTTTCCGACCACACAGATAAGGAAGTTGATGCCCAAGTATGTCAGTTGATGAGCACGATATGCCCGACAGTGTGGAGCCATCTCCAAGTTCTCAGGTTGATGACGGCAACCTTGGAAGTAGTGCCATGGACAAAGGCACACATGCGACCACTTCAACGCTTACTACTGTCATGTTGGAACCTTCAGTCTCAAGACTATTCGATTTGCCTCCATGTAGTGATGGAAGTATGCTCTAGTCTCCAGTGGTGGCTGCAGGAAGCTCATCTGAGCAGGGGTGTACCCTTGTCCTCCCTGAACTGGCTGGTCCTCACAACAGACGCGAGCCTCCGGGCCTGGGAATTCAGTCACAGACTCCAGAGTCAAGCGGTCCACGTAATGTCTGACAATGCAATGACAGTAGCCTATATCAACCGCCAGGGTGGAACCAAGAGCCAGCAAGTGTCACTGGAGATAGTTTTCTTTATGGAATGGGCAGAAATACATCTACAGATGATCTCCGCCTCTCACATTGCAGGAAAAGTCAACATCAGAGCAGACTTTCTAAGCAGGGAGAGTCTGGATCCAGGAGAGTGAGCATTGTTGGCCAAAGCCTTTCAGCTGATAGAAGATTGCTGGGGTCTCCCATCCATCGACCTGCTGGCCGCATCTCACAATGCGAAGGTTCCTGATTTTTCAGTCACAGAAGAGATCAGTGGTCTCTGGGGATCAATGCTGTCATTCAGACCTGGCCAGATGAAGAGTTGCTATAGGCCTTCCTTCCGTGGCCCCTGCTGGGTAAGGTCATTTGCAGAATCAAGCACCACAGGGGATTAGTCCTACTAGTAGCTCCAGATTGGCCCATGTGTCCATAGTATGCGGACATGCGGAGACTCCTAGTGGGGACTCCTCTGTGCCTCCCACTGCATAGGGGTATGCTTCAGCAGGGATAGGTCCTTCACGAGGATTCGGCTCGATTCTGTCTTATGGTCTGGCCCTTGAGAGGACTTGCCTGATGAAGTGAGGATATTTTGCAGCAATTGCCGCCTTACTCTGCGCTTGGAAAGTCTCTACGTCCCTAGCACATGTGAGGGTCTGGAGAGTATTTGAGGCCTGGTGCAAGGAACGCAGTGTCCCCCTTCGAGCGGTCAAAAGGTTTGACCCTTAACTCCTTCAAGGTTCAGGAAGTGGCTGTTTCTTGTTTCAATGGTGAGGTGAATAGAACCCGCCTGTTGGCTCATCCAGACATGGCTTGTTTTCTGAAAGGGGTGAAGCACCTCCAGCCACCCCTACGGTGGCCAGTTCCCTTGTGGAATCTTAGTCTAGTATTGTAATTTTTGGCAGGACCCTCCTTTTGGCCACTGCGCAGTCTTTCCTTGTGTTTATGAACCTTGGAAATGGTGTTCTTGGTGGCTGTATGCTTGGCATGTCGCAACTCTGAACTGCATGCATTGTCATGTCGGGAACCGTTCCTCCGGATGACTCCAGGACGTTACAGCTTTGTACCATTCCATCCTTCTTGCCCAAGGTAGTCTCAGAGTTTCATTTGAATCAATCCATTTCATTTCCATCCCTAGATAAGCACAAGGACATGGTAGGATACCGCCTCTTCCATTATTTGAATGTCAGTAGACGTTTGGTGCAGCATCTGGAAGTTTCAGAACCGGTCCAAAAGACGGACCGCCTGTTTGTCCTTCTCGGTTGAAGGAAGCAGGGTGAACTAATTTCATTGACTACCATAGCTCCCTGGATCAAGGAGGTGGTCACAGGAACCTATGTGGAGGTAGGAAAGCCATTACCTTCTCAGGTTAAAGCTCGTTCCACTAGGGCTCAAGTGGTCTCATGGGCAGAAGCTAGACTTCTGTCTCCTGTCGATATCTGCGAGTGGCGACATGGTCCTCCTTGCACAACTTCTCCAGGTTTTGTCGCCTAGAAGTACAGGCCTGAGAGGATGCAACCTTTGCAAGGGCGGTGTTAACCAGACCACGGGCAGCCTCCCTCCCCGATCGGGAGTAGCTTTTGTACATCCCATTGGTCCTGAGTCCATCTGGCTACACGCTAGGAAATGGAGAAATCACTTACCTGATAATTTCATTTTCCTTAGTGTAGACAGGTGGACTTGGCATCCCGCCCATGGCTGCCCAAAAACAGTGCGAAGGATTCGCCAGTAGAGTGGATAATATTAGCTCTGGAGTGGCCGAGATGGCCATGCTTTGCAGGCCTAATAAATCTGGCAATGGACAGGCCTCTGAAACCCTGACATCTGCCCGGGCTCCTGCATCGGGGACCAGTTATCTTGGATCAGGAGAATTGCTTTTGTTTTGCGATCTGGCTTTTGAGAGGAATTGAGTATGATTGAAAGGGTATTCAGGAGAAGTCATTATGACCTTGCTTTAGGCCAGGAAACTCTCATCTTCCTTGGCTTATGCCCAGGTGTGGAAGGTCTTTGAATCATGGGGTCTCAAAAAAGAGATTTCCCCACTTCATGCTTTGATTTCCAGAATTCTTTCCTTTTTGCAGAGTACTGCAGAAAGGATTGGCTTTGAATTATTTGAGAGTGCAAGTGAAAGCCTTGAGCTGCTTCGGGGTAAAGTTTAGATGCTTTCCCTGCCTCAAATCCAGGTGTGGTAAGATTCCTTAAAGGAGTGAAGCATCTGCATCCTCCACTGAGAGGGGTGTTTTCCCCATGGAACCTTAATCTAATCTTGCAGGTCCTATGTGGTCCACCTTTTGAATCGTTGAAGAAGGCGTTGTTAAAAGACCTCACATTGAAGGCAGTCTTTCTTGTTATGATTGTTTGGTAAGGCATATTTCGGAACTTCAGGCATTATCTTGTAGGGACCCCTTTATTCTGAGCAAGAGTTGTCTCTGTGCACAGTTCCATCATTTTTGCTGAAGATGGTGTCTTTTTTTCACCTAAATCAGATGGTGGCCCTGCCTGCTTTTCAAAATGTGGAATCTTCCTCCATGCACACTAACGAATTGAATTTGTTGCATGTGCGTTAGGTCCTTTTACACTGTGTGAAGGGCACTAACAGTTTTCGGAGGTTGAATCATTTGTTGATGGTTTTTGGTGGAACAAGTAAAGGGAACAAGGCTTCTAAGGCAACCATGGTGGCTAAAGAAGGCCATTACATCTGCTTATATTTGCAAGAGACACCTGGTCCCAGAGGGACTGAGGGCTCATTACACCAGAGCACAGGCAGCAGCCAGGGCTGAATGTCAGTGTCTCCACAGGTCATCTGTTGGTTGGCCACTTGGTCTTTTACAAAGCATTATAGGCTGTATGTTCAGGCTCCGGATCCAGCTAATTTTGGCCAGAGTCTGCTGAGAGTGGGTCTTTTGGGGGCCTGCCCAGTTTAGGGGAGCCTGGGTATATCCCATGCATCTGGACTGATCTGGGGGACGATAAGGAAAGGAAAATTGGTTCATAACATCTAATTTTCATTCCTGGAGTCCCCCAGATCAGTCCAGAGCAGTGCCCTGTGTTAAGACCACTCTGTTGTACATAATCAGGAATTGATCTGTTTTTGATTATTATCTGTTAGCTGATGGGCTCCAGTTTGGGGGCTTATCTTTCCCCTGCTCAGTTGAGTAGGAGAATCATTCTAGTTATTTGAATCTTCTGCTTGGCTACAGCATATACTGAGTGACTGCAGGTTGCATGCTGGCTTAAGTATCTCAAGTTCAATAAAGCTTTTCTTCTTTGTCTCCATGCATCTAGACTGAACTGTGGGACTCTATGAATGAAAATTAGCAGGTAAGAGCCAATTTTCCTTTTCCCAATCCAATCTTACCTACTCATGACATATTGGGTCAGATCAATGGTCCATTGATCCCAGCCTCCTTTGTCTGCCAGCAGCCAGTCTGGGTCACTTGGAAGAAGTGCCCAACTGATCCTAATGTGGCAATGCCCAAGCCTACCTGGCTAATAACTGTTATAATGGACTAATTCTCCCGGAACTTTCCTTTTGTGGCCGAAGAGTGGTGGTGATCCCCGATGTGGCATAGGCCATGCAGCTTTAGAAGGAAAAGGAGGAAGGCCCCGGTACTTGCAATGGGAGCTGAGTTGGTTCTAAAATTCCCATGCAAGTGGTTCGACGATCAGAGGAACACATACACTTTTCTTGACCCATCTTAATTGGAAAATGTTCTTAAAGAGGATTTGTTATGATTATCTCTTGTTGGATTGTTAGCTGGGTTGAGGGTTAATGTAATCTAATATGGCAGAGTTAGGATTTTCAGATTCTTTTTCTTTGGTAGATTTTAAATTTGCTCTCTCCTAATTGTGTGGAATTGTTTCAATCTAACCATATGGGTTTTTTCTCTCTATATTTTTTTTTCATCTACTGTTTAGTTGATTGACGAGTGCGTTTCTTATGATTTACTTTGCAAAACTTTTGAGAAATAAAAAAAAAGTTATACATACATAGAATACAAACCCTCACCAGTTTCTGTTCAGTGTTGGGCACTAGACAGGAACTGTACCAGAAATATTTTTTACATTTCACCCCCTTCCCTCCCCGAAAGGAAAGAAACCATAAAGAAAATTAAAAAACATAACAACTTCTATCTTTATTACTTAATAAGAAGCTCGAACACCTAAGACAATATCCAGCATCTATACTGATCTGCCAGGGCTGGCACTGACAAACCGGAGGAGCCAGAATCTTCGCTCATAGTGGTGGGAGTGGGGCAGTCCATTTTATTCAAATCGGAGAAAGTAATTGCTTACTCCGGGGAGGTCAAAAACGGACTGGGTTTTCCGCTTATGCATAAATGTGGGATAGCTGGGGTTAGAAAGTTCCTATCTGTAAGAAAGCTTCCAACTTTTCAAAGTGGGGGATGAACCCTAGCAGCTGTGATGCAGAATTACCCTTTAGAAATCTCCAGCGCCTCTGAGCAGGCTGAGGATGGATGCTCTGCAGTACCAACCGCCTGCCGCCAGAGGGCACCGCTTCAGCTCCTTGCTCTTCTCTCCCAGAAAGGCAGCCGGAGCCAGCCTCTTCCGGTGTGCCTGCTATCTCAGGCTCCCAAGCCCCCGGCTGGCACGCGGCAGTTCCGCCTGCCTGGCCACGGGGTGCATCCATCCTAGCTTTCTCAGCTGACACATGGTAGCAGATAGAAAAGGGGGGCTGGATTAGCACGAGCCTGAAACTTCAGCTGGGAAGACGTCAACCCCCGGTTTCTGCAGGACATCGGGGGCAGAAGCGGAGATAGGGGCTCGCCACATCTGGTTCTGGGGCAGGGATGGAAACCTTCAAGAAGGTATTGGTTTACCTGTCCAGAGAGGATTGCCTGCCCCGCTGTGCTAGGTTTCTGCAGGTGAGCACCAGGCGCTATCTTGTGCAGTAAAGAATCAATTTTTAACCACAGTTCCAAGGAATTTACTGAAGGATGGCATTTACGAGATGGAGAAACGAATGACTAATTTTGTGAGATCGGCGTTTATTGTGTGTTCTTCTTGGCTCCGAAAGGTAGGCTGAATATTTTGTAAAGGGTGGGCTGGGAAGTTGGATCATGCAAATTGAATTTTTCTCTTATGTTTTTTGTTTTTAAATAAATAATTGAAGAATTTGGGAAACAAAAGATCAAACTGTTTTGTTTTTAATTCTCAGCAGATATTTTTGGAACTGGATAGCTGATTTGAATTTTCACTGGCTGCTGTTCAGCAAGATACGGGCATCATGAAGCATGGTGGCATTTTGGTTTTTGTCTATTGCATTCCCCTGCCTTGTGAAACGAATGACCAGGGTTGTCAAGTTTACCCAGGTCCTCTGCTAGTCCAGTTCCTGGTTCGACCCTGCTATTGCATCTAGACTTGTTTCTGTTCCTCTGGGAATGTCTACAAAGGCAGTGGGGGCAAACCCAGAACTGGATCGGTCTCGTTGCATCAGGATTGAACTGGCACAGGGGCTGACCTTATTAGCAAAGCCATATAAAGACAGAGGATGTCTGCCAATAAGCGCCACATGATGCGCCCTGTCCCAGGACTTCTCCCTCCCTCCTCCTGTTACTAAGGTCCCTTTTGCACCTGTCCCCCTCATACCTGTAAAATCCATGTCTTGCAGAGCATCACGGGGGAGTTCTGTGCCCCGCAGGAGGACAAAGTCTCTGTCAGCTGCGGACTTGACAGGAATAAGTTCATCATCTCCAACGGGGAATTCTGCGGCTCCTCCAGGGTCCTCCTCAAGGTGAGTGAGCGTGAGGATTCTCCCCTCCTCCTCCCAATCCATTTTTGGTGCAAGGACTCATTGCTCTTGAAACTCTGGAATCTATGCAGCACCTTTGCTTGGGTTGGATTCTCATCGCAGGCTGCCAATGGCAGGCATCAATCCCTCCCACCCACCCATCCCTAGAAATGCAACCCACGCTACATGTTTGAACTGATCATGAGCACTTAAATTTAAAATAAATAATCCCAAATTCCTGCCTCCCCCACCATAGAGCAAAGGCATTCTAGCTCACAATGGAGAATCTTCATTAAGCCAGCTAGTGGCAGTTGCATGGGTGGTTTAGCATCTTGTAGTGAATTTTTAAAGGAAACTACCCCGGTACTTTTCCTGTATGTACAAAGCACCTGGGCACTTGGACCCTGCTGTATCTGCAGCTGGAGGAATGGGGTGACACTACCACATGTCCAATAGAAGGTGAAATGTGGTCCTTAGCAGATAATCTCCTTTCCTTTAGTCCTGCTAGACCAGTCCAGAGCCCATCCAAGGTTAAAGAAAAGCAAGAAAAAAGTCCTGGTCAAAGGACAAGGCAGTAAGGCAACACAGGGAAGGAAGAGCGTAAAGCTACACTGCTACTCACTGGGAGAAAAAAAAAAATTTTGTTAGTGGTTTTTTCTTTTTAACAGAAAGTACAGTGAAGCACAGTCAGGAGTTTGGCAAGAGTCTACTGAAGGCTGTCACTACTGCAGCAGACTAGAGTCAGCATAAGGATTGGTTCTCTATCTCCATCAGACCAGACCATTTCCACATGTCTGGATTGGACTGGCTGGACAACAAGAAAAAGGCCCTTGAACGTGCACAGCTCCTGCTCACACCTTAAAAATGCACCCCCTTCCCCTGGAAATGCCTCCTGCAAAACAGCTAGAAGCATGTATTTTCTGAATGCCTGTGTCTGCTTTTACCCGCTCTGAGGAATTTTATTTTTCACACCAGGTAACTTTCGAATTACCTTGCTCGATCCCTTTAAAATTGGTCCTCTCGAGCCATAATCCTCCCTCTGCCCCTTTCTGAATAGTAACATAGTAACTGACAGCAGATAAAGACCAAAATTGTCCATCCAGTCTTTCCAGTAAAGAGTTTAGGGTTGTAATCAGAGAAAGGAATGAAGGTTTGTTTTTTTGCTGGAAGACATTCTGGGACAACTTTACTATACCAGGGACACGGCGGAGGCCCGATTCACAAAGGCTTTCCTCCTCTTCTGTGCCTGCTGGAAAAGATCCGGATGAATCGTGCCATAAATAAATTCTAAAGTACACCGAACAAGTCGCAGTTAAAAGATGCTTGTGGTTATGCCGATAGAGCTCCATGCTAGGGAAAAAAAACCCCAGTGCTCATGCAGCCAGTCACAGCTGACCAGTGAATTTGGGGGATCAGAAAGGAGTTTGTTTTTTTTTCACCGTCCCAAAAGTTGACCATAAATGCACAGGATTTTTTTTTTTTTCCGGACAGAGACAGCTGTTAGGCTGGACTATTTTCAACCTAGTCAGCCATGTATAGCGTTGGCCGAGCAAGATGCACCTGGCTGCTCTTCGGTCAACAAGCTACGCTAATGGTTGGCATGGAACTATGCCCGCTTGTTTCCCCGGTGTCTTGATCTCTGTGCCTCTCTCCCTCCCTCTCGCTTCTTTTGTGTGCCCCAGAGGCCACCATTTTGCCCCATCAAGAACTTCCCCGAGGGACAGGCCTGCTCCCTGCCGCCAGACGTTCTCGGTCGTGGGGTGGACGTGGGGGTTGCCGTGATCCTGCAATCAGTCGACACCAAAGTCCTACTGACCAGAAGGGCTGCCAGCCTCAACACCTTCCCCAATGTCTGGGTGCCCCCAGGTAAGAGCGCCCTCATTCATGCTAGTAAATGGTTTCTGCTGAGGTGGAGCTCTGTTCTAAAATTTAATTTCTGGCCTAGACCACTCAGCATTGTTACAAATCCTCACCCACTCCGATTCTTCTTTTCTCAGGTGGACACATAGAACTGCACGAGCAGGTAAGAAACACCTGATGTTAGGACTCTAGTTCATCTCTGAATTGACCCCCACGCACCAATTAAAGGGGACATTGACACAGCCCTTGTTCTGAATTCAGCACGGGAGCATCCAGTGCAGTTCAAAATACAGGACATCATTCTCCTTCCTTAATTTTTAAAGAATTTGTTGAATAGAACCCAAGATTTAAGACACACACACACCTTCTTTCAGCAGGATCCCAAAGGCACATAGGGAGATAAAGGGACTCGCCTGAAGCTCGCACGCAGGCCAACGCAATAAGAGACACGTGCAGCCCCCCTGTGTGCTTGATGCAGTATTTCAATGAGAGCGAATTGTGCGTTTCTGGTGCTCAAAGCACTTTATTGCCTTGGGCGCTCAATACGAACACCTCGATCTTCACAGCAAGCCGCAAACTCTCGCCAAACCCGCACATAGGCTAAGGAACGTTCTCGCTCGTAGCAAGGGGGCAATCACCCCAGTAGAATACCCACGCTTCAGCAAGCGAGCCCTCTCGGGGGCCTTACTGTAAGACACAATCGAGTCGGATCTTCGTGAAGAACAGGTCCCTGCTGCAACAGATTCCTGTGCACTGGAAACCAGAAGGGGGAAGTCTACTAGGAGCCTTCACAGATCCGCATACCATGGTCTCCTGGGTCGATCTGGTGCCACCAGAAGCACCATCCTCTGAACCAATCTGCTGGAACGCCTCATCTGACAAGACCCATTCTGCTGGGTCCAGATTCTCCCTGGTGAGAAAGTCTGCTCTTACATTGCCTTTTCCTGCAGTGTGCGAGGCCAATATCCCCTGAAGATGCACTTCCGCCCATTCCATAATTTGGTCTATCTCCTGCGACATTTGCTGGCTCTTGGTTCCTCCCTGTCGATTGTTGTAAGTCTCTGTCATTGCATTGTCTGGCCCGCTCGACACAGTAAGCATGCCAGCTGGACTGCCCGAGCTTCCAGCTGATTGATGTTCCAGAGAGCCTCTTCTATACTCCAGCACCCTCCAGCGGGGCAAATTAAATGTATTTTCTTTATTTCTCCTTCTAAAACTCGAAGCAATCCGCAGTAGAGAGATTCACGTGCACCATCTTCTGGAGACGGAGAATACTGGCAGGCTGATGTCACTGGTGGGGTATATATACTGTGATGCAGCTTTGCTCCATCTCCATCTGCTGGTAGAGGTGCATAACCCACTGGTTCTGGATTCATCTCTCTAGACGCTAAGAAAATGTGCATTGGGTACCCTGTGCTTTCCTGCATCGGGCGGTAATAGCTAATGTCCTCATCTACATGGAATTTACATGCAGTGGACACTATCTGGCATGCGTTTGTGAAGGCCCGTGTTTCATTTGCGCTAATCTCCTTGCTGCATTGACCGCTATTATTGCTGCGAGTAAACCTGTACGCTAGACTGGACGCACCTTACTGCATTGGCCTGTCAGAGGCTGAGCCGGGGCTTAGAACTGAGCCTCAGGCAGATAAAATGTCTTGAGCTCATGGCCTGGACTTCAAAGTCTCTGAGGCTTTCCTCCCTATTATAAAATGGTATCACACGTTTAGGAAGTAACAGAATTTTTTCTTAATCTTGCTGGCTGGAGCCTCGCTGCTGGGGATATTAATTTTTTAGGTGTGGTGCCAGTGCAAACACTGTCCACTCCTTTTCTCAAAGTATATGTTTCTCTTTGCCCTTCTACATCCTTCCCCCTGCAAAACAGTGCAAACCGTCGGGACACCTGACATCACCCCCTTGTACAAAAAACCCGCATGGCAAACTGTGTGGCGATGTCGGCAGGCCTGCGCCGGTTTTTACCGTTGAGGGTGTCGGGGATGAAGGGAGAGAAAAACAAAAGAGCCACGCCGGCCCCCTGACCTTCTGGTCATGCTCTCTCTCTCCTTTTGTCTTGTTTCCAGCCGCTGGATGCAGGACTGCGGGAGCTGGCGGAGGAGACGGGCCTGAGGCTGGAGGAGGGGTCGTATTCCTGGAGGCTGCTGGGGCTCTGGGAGGTAACGGCTCCTGTGCTGGCTGTCTGGCCATGTGGAAGGAGGCACATTGATGGTTATGCTGCATCAGATCTCAGGGATAAGGGGTTTCCTTGCAAAAACTGATAAAAAAATGTATATCTGAGACAATTTCCAGAAATTCAGAGTGTAAAAGTAACTAATAACTTAAGTAATTTAGCCACAGAAACAAAATGGGAAAACACATTTACTCCATCCTCTGCTCGTTACTACTGTAACTGTGAAGCACCAGACTCCAGGGCCCTGCTTGTCTTTCTGCAAAGAATAATTTTGCAGCAAATACTTGGACAGCTTTAATTAAAGCTGAGACGGGGCCAGAGAGTGAAATATGGATTTCCTGCCTCACTGGTCTTTGTCCTTTTCCGAGTTTGGTTTTTACTGTATGGATCTTTGTGAGCTCTGTGCTAGCGCCACCATCTCGTTTAACATCCCCCGCGCACACTCTCTCTCTCTCTCTCCCCGCAGTCTGTCTTCCCGCCCATGCTGACCCTGGGTCTGCCTGTACGACATCACGTCGTGATGTACCTGTTGCTTCTGTCCCTTGAGACGCATCTCCAGCTTCAGGTGAGACCCTCGCCCGTCCCTTCAAACGTCACCCTCTTACAGGGTTGCTAGAGGTAAAGGTCCTCCTCTCCCCCCCATGCCTTGAAGCGACTTTACTCCGTACCACGTGGCTCTCTCCTACCAGATCTCCGCATCCTAAGCCAATCGAATGGTTCTTCCGACACCATTTTGTTCGTTGCATGGGCTGACTTGGCAACTCAGTTGCCTGCCATTAGATGAACTGATGCTGACGCCACCCCCCTGGCAGCTCGCAATCAGCTCCACCAGCAGGAGCGTGGGTCAGCTCTTCAACTCGTCATCGCTCCCCCAGCTGATGGTGCACCACCTCCCATTTCAGGCGCGTCTGCACCCAGATGAGGAGGAGGTGAGCGCCAGCATCTGGCTGGAGCCCAGGACGGCGGAAGCGATCGTGGAGATGGTGGATGGAGCACCGAATTCGGGGAATCTCCCGGATGACCTTCTGCCGACAGTCAGGTAAAATACCGTCACATTGCTGAAACATCTCCGCCTGCCCCACTGTAACCAGACTTTACCCCTGCACTTAGTTTTTCTCTCCTTATCGCCAGCTCTGGTGGAAATGATATGGTAACTTACAGGATTCTGCTATAGGAACAAGCTGAAATGAACCCCCCGCCACCTCCTGAAACCTCTATGAGCATAGCGCTGCATGCTTGTAAAAGGAAAAAAAACCCCTGCAGGAACCCTGATCAGTGGGGATGGGATGGGATAGGGTGGGGTAGGGCGTGTTATCGCTGGAGGGTGTGGTAGTGAAGGTAACCTCTCGTTTTATACCCAGAATCACAGAGCTGTGTAATGGAGCAGTAAAGGCCACCATGCTCCCCATCTCTACACTCCTGAACACCGTGCCAGCTGCTGGGGTGGACCTGGAACGTGTCAGCACCGGGACTAAATACGCTCTCCAACTCTGGCTGGACACCTTCTCGCAGCCAGACCACTGACCAGCCACGCTCTGTTGTCACCAGAGCTGTACATTCTGTCCAGCCAGTCCACTTGGGTGCCCAGCTCTAAACATCCAACTCCAAGTCATCTCTCCAGGCAGCTGTGGTGACTATTGGATGGCTAAAGGCACAGGTATAGAGCTACATCACCACTAGCACTGGATGGTTACCGGGATGTAGAGCCTGTCACCTCTGGGACTGGAGGGCTCAGGGGATGGGCAGAGGGACACAGCCTGTCACCTCTAGGACTGGAGGGCTCAGGGGATGGGAGCAGGGATACAGAGCCTGTCACCTCTGGGACTGGAGGGCTCAGGGGATGGGCAGAGGGACACAGCCTGTCACCTCTAGGACTGAAGGGCACAGGGATACAGAGCCTGTCACCTCTAGGACTGGAGGGCTCAGGGGATGGGAGCAGGGATACAGAGCCTGTCACCTCTCTACATGGATGGCCTCAGTCTAATTCTCTGAGGTTGGGTATCCACATCACAAAAATCCCCCATTATCATTGCCATTGATTGGTATCATCGCTGATATTAGGAGCAGAGAGGCCGAAGTCCATTAAATAATAAAGAAATCCCTTGAAAAGCAAGATTAAAGTAGAATAGTTTTGCCTCCATTGCTGGATCAGTGACAGCAGCAGCACTGAGGCATTCATCAGCTTGTCCCTTTCCTCTCGCAGTGGCTGGGATACATTGACAGCCTGGGAGCAGTTTGTCTTGGCCGGAGAGAGCAAAGGATAGGATGAATCGAGGGAAGATTAATCCAAAAAAGGGACCTGACCCTCTTTTGTGCGAGAATTAGAGCAGCAAGTCCTTCATAAATCAAATACCAAATACTTAGGCAAGTCAATATCCAAAAGCAAAGGTCAGAAAATATAATTTTCATTTATATTTTTGGAGAAAATATTTGCTGTAGCTTATGTGCCCCAGTGCTGGATAATGTTACTGTAATTCTCTGAGGCTTTCTTATCGCTATAAGAGTGTGCTCTCGCCCTTGCTCTGCTTTGCTATACCTGGCAGGATCGTTTTCTGCACTTATTTACTTACTGATTTTATATAGCGTCATTCAGTGATGCCATCACAATGGTTTATAGCAGTAATAAAATACAATAAAGTAAAATCGCAATAAAACAAAATAGATAATTTCTAATCTTAGGATAAAAACCACATGTTAAGATTTATATTATTTTTATGTAATGTCAATTCCCTGTACGTACCAGGATCAGTCCAGGACACCTGGGTTGTGACTCCGCACCAGTAGATGGAGACAGAGCAAAACTTGTCGGACTGAGCCATATATGACCCTGTGCCAGTCACAGCCCCTCAGTCTTATTCTGCTCCAGTAGATGGTGCAGGTGCAGTCACAGCCCATGCCTGCCCTGGTTCTGGTAGTCAGTCAGGGTTAGTTGTTTTTCTTTTTAGGAGTTTTCAGTATTGTTAGGTAGGCCTAGTTTGAGATTTCTTCCAAATTGGGTTTTTGTTTTTTTGATTGGAGAGTGAAGTCCCAGCCGCCTAAAACTGCAATGTCATTTTTAGTGGCTAAAATTAAAACTTAAAATATAAATATATATGTAAAAACATGGAGGTTAGTGAGTTTGATTAGGTGGATTAGTTTCTTTAAATGCCTTCATAAACAGCCAGGTTTTAATCTCTTTCTTAAATGTTTTGTAGTAGGCGTAAATCTGTGGGTAATGAATTCCAGACCTTTGGACTAGCAAGGGATATTGCGCGTTCTCTTACTTGCGTAAGCTGTGCTGATCGTACTGATGGGATTAGATAGGAGACCTTTATTTGCTGAACGGAGGTTTCTTTGCGGTATGTGTATTTTAATTGCCGTGTTAAGCCAATCTGTGTGCTCTCCATACATGATTTTATGGATAATTGTTAATATTTTATACTCTATTCTATATTGAATTGGTAGCCAATGAAGGGAAATCAGAACCGGGGTAATATGTTCTTGTTTCTTGGTACTGGTTAAGATTCTGGCTGCTGCGTCTTGTAACATAGAAACATAGAAATGACGGCAGAAGAAGACCAAATGGCCCATCCAGTCTGCCCAGCAAGCTTCACACACTTTTTTCTCTCATACTTATCTGTTTCTCTTAGCTCTTGGTTCTATTTCCTTTCCACCCCCACCATTAATGTAGAGAGCAGTGATGGAGCTGCATCCAAGTGAATATCTAGCTGATGAGTTAGGGGTAGTAACCGCCGCAATAAGCAAGCTGCACCCATGCTTATTTGTTTTACTCAGACTATGTTATACAGCCCTTATTGGTTGTTTATCTTCTCCCCTGCCGTTGAAGCAGGGAGCTATGCTGGATATGCTTGAGGTATCAGTTTATTCTTCTCCCATGCTGTTGAAGCAGAGAGCCATGCTGGATATGCATCGAAAGTGAAGTATCAGGCACATTTGGTTTGGGGTAGTAACCGCCGTAACAAGCCAGCTACTCCCCGCTTTGTGAGTGTGAACCCTTTTTTCTTCTCCCCTGCCGTTGAAGCAGAGAACTATGCTGTATATGCATAGAAATAGAAGTAACAGGCTTATTTGGTTTGGGGTAGTAACCGCCGTAACAAGCCAGCTACTCCCCCCTTTGTGAGTGCAGATCCTTTATTCCACATTTCCTCTTGCTGTTGAAGCTTAGAGCGATGTTGGAGTCACAGTAAGCATGTGTATGTTTATTTAATAAGGGTATTGTCTCCAGGCAGTAGCCATCATTCTGGTGAGTCACCCACTCTTCATTGGCGGCCTCTTGACTTTATGGATCCACAGTGTTTATCCCACGCCCCTTTGAAGTCCTTCACAGTTCTGGTCTTCACCACATCCTCCGGAAGGACATTCCAGGCATCCACCACCCTCTCCGTGAAGAAATACTTCCTAACATTGGTTCTGAATCTTCCTCCCTGGAGCTTCAAATCGTGACCCCTGGTTCTGCTGATTTTTTTCCTACGGAAAAGGTTTGTCGTTGTCTTTGGATCATTAAAACCTTTCAAGTATCTGAAAGTCTGTATCATATCACCTCTGCTCCTCCTTTCCTCCAGGGTGTACATATTTAGATTCTTCAATCTCTCCTCGTACGTCATCCGATGAAGATCCTCCACCTTCCTGGTCGCCCTTCCTGGTAATCCAAGTAAAAGTTACAGTAGTCAATATTGGAAAAGATGAGTAACTAATACTGTTCTGAAGTCAGTAGGATTAAGGAAAGGCTTTAGCCTTCTTAAGGGTAATAACTTGTAGTAACCTTTTGATTTTTTTTTTTTTTTTTTTGCAATGTGGGTCTTAAAATTCAACTCACTCTCTATCATTATTCTTAAATCTCTAACATATGGTAGAGGATGGATTTCAGTTTTGCGATCTTCCGTTTTTAGTGGTGGTGGAAAAACAGCAACATCTTCCCTGTTTTTAGAATTATAATTTCCGTTTTGGTTGTGTTTAGTATTAGTTTGATATGAGTTAGCAGTTGTTTAATGATAGATAGAAACATGGCAGCTTTATTGTATGTTGCTTCAATCGAGTCAGTAATGGGTATTAAGATTTGAATATCATTTGCAACCTTGTAGTGTAGGCACAATGTTCCCACTCCCCCATTATCAAGACTGAGAGAAACCAAATGTGGTTACGAGTCTCATTGGCCTGTGGAGATGCTTTTTGGGTGGCAGCGGGCTGGCACTCTTAAAATAATAATAATAACGATGTGCAGGAATAGGCCACAGAGTGGGTCTGGTTTTCAGGAAATATGCACGAGATACGTTTGCATACTTCATCCAGGGCCTAGGCACCACAGGTTTGGGGACGGCAGCCTAAGGCTTCCACTGACCACTTCAGCCTGGACTGCGGGATTGGGCCTCCTTCCTGCCCCCTGGGCCTGTGCAGACGAGAAGGAGGCGGTCCAAGCTGAGACTGGGGCAGGGCCGGAAGAAAGGACCAGCGCCAAAGGAGAGGCTCTGGAGCAGCAGCACGTGAGGGGGGGAGCGAACGTTTCTGTGCCCCCCTCCCTTCCTCTGCCAGCTCGTCCACAGCGATGGCGGCACGACTGGATAGCAGAGGTACAGACCGGGTTTTTAAAATCCTTATTAATTTTGAGTATTTGATGTGGCTGCTGTTTTGAAATATTTGTGAGTTATTGGATTTTATTCTTTTGGGCCGCTGTTTTGCAATTTGTACGTTTTATTGTTAAGGTGTTACTCTTATGACTGATATTTTATGAGGCAGGGTGATTCTGTTTTACATAGAAACATGCCGGCAGAAAAAGACCATATGGCTCCTCCAGTCTGCCCGTCCATTACGCTGATTTAGCATTATAATTCCCATCACTTCCTTAGAGATCCCTTGTGTTTTATCCCATGCTTTCTTGGTTCAGATACTGTTTTTATCTCCACCACCTCCACTGGGAGGCCATTCCATGCATGCAACACCCTCTATAAAGAAATATTTCCTAAGATTACTCCTGAGCCTATCCCCCTTCACCCTCAACCCCTTGTTCTAGAGCCTCCTTTCCATTGAAAGCAGCTCAGCTCCTCTGCTTGGAAACCTTTAAGATTATTTGAATGTCTCAATCATATCTCCGCTATCTCCCCTTTCCTCTAGTATATACCTGCTTAGATCTTTAAGTCTATCCCCATATGCTTTAGAATAAAGACCCCTCATCATTTTAGCAGCCTCCCTCTGGCCCAACTCCATCCTGTTTATATCCTTCTGAAGGTGCAGTCTCCAGAACTGTACAGAGTATTCCCAGTGAGGTCTCACCAGGGACCTGTACAGAGGCAGTATCACCTCCCTTTATCTGCTGACCGTTCCTCTCCCTGTGCAGCCAAGCATCTTTCTGGCTTTTACCATCGCAACGTGTGTGGCCACCTTAAGATCATCAAATGCAATTCACCCCAATTTTCCAATGTTACACTGCATACAGAGTCTGGCTGCTTGTTCCGAGTTCATTTTTTGTCTTCATGTTTCTATTTATACTTCAGGGTCTCTTTATTTTGTATTTGGTGACGGTCCATGTGTGTTCTGCATGGGTGACCGAGGGGAGGTAGTCCACCAGTGTGTAATTCCTTGTAGGGATCTATATCAGCCTTTTCCTGTTTTTCTTATGGGAAGTGTAATAGTTGCAGTGTTTCCTTTTCATAGGTGGAGTTGTTACTGTTTGAGTACTGGCAGTTGGGGCTGTTTTGGTAAGGGAGTTTGTGTGGCTTTCTGAGGGAGCTAAGTCCGTATGGGTTCCCAGGGTCTTGTTTTGGCAGAGTTTTCTGCTTGGCACAGTAATAGTGCAGGTAACTATAACATGCATGTTGTAAGTGATATTTTTATCTCAATGTCCTTTTGCATGTCAAATCTTTTATTATAAATACATAATTTTCAAGTGTGAGTAGGGGGATGGATACTAGGCTTTAAGTTTCACCTGGATGTCATATTCTGAAAACTAGACCCATTTCTTGTACTCCAGGACCAGAACTGCCTCCCCCTGCATTAGTAGTTTCCAACAAATCGCCATGTTCCCAGGCTCCTTGTCCTGTATAATAAGAGAGTAGCCCACCAGGCCTAGTGTTCGGTGACACAGGAGGCCCATCTCTGACTTTCCAGCTGCCTGAGCAGCTCTTGCAGTGGGGAGGAAGAGAAGGCCAAGCCAAGCACCATTCTGCGTCTGCTTCCAGGTCAAAGAGCAGAGCTGAAAGCTGCATCGGATACAGAAGAGCTGCAGTACATGGATGGGAGCTTAGGAGGAGTTAAAAAAAAAATAAACGCAAATGAGGGAAATTCCCCTGGAGGTTGCATACAATTGCTCCTAGATGACAACTAAAGTCAGAAAAAGTGCAAAACCCATCCCCAGCCCTAAAGATGATGAGATGGCTCTAGGCTTTGGCAGTGGACAGGCTGAGCCAATCCTGGGTTGTTTTTTTCCCCCCATCTTGCTCTCATGCTACCATGTATGGGAGTTGGAGTTCTGCATCGCAGGACTATGCCTCCCAGAATGCACTGGGAGAGACCTGACAACCCATCAAGATCACCTTAAAAGATCAGAACCTGCAAGAAAAAAACCAAACCAAGTGCTTCAGGATTCCACGGCCGCGGGAGCCATTTAATGACAAAACCGTGTTAGACGTTACATATGTACATAGATAAGTAACTTTTTAAAATCATGGACTTGTACAAAAGCTAGGACTAAAACAAGGAGAATACAGATTGCATTCTACTAGATAAATAAAAAAAAATGTACAATCCCCCCCCCCCCCCCCCAACTCAGGAATAACCCCAACCTTCACTTTCCACCGAAAGAGAGTGGCAAGTCTTTGGCGTCTCTATAGTTACTAAAAAAAAAAGCTGCAGCTGCCAAATTATATAGTTATACGTACAGGTGGCTTTACTCTTTGTGCATCTGTAAATAGTTTACGAGGGACAAAACCTGTGCTGCGGGTGTGCCCTCTAAACGATGTCAGGGTTGGCGGAGGTTTGCTCAGGCTGAGCTGGGGTGTAACATTATCAGACCCACTGAGTCAGGTACCCTTTCTTTCCATGCACCCAAAACATGGCAGGTTCTCAGCTGGGCAGCACCTGGACGCAGATCCGACCTCTCAAAGGGGGGGGTGAATGGGGATGAACTGACCCATTCATGGAGGTGCAACCCTGCTTAGGGAACTCAATAGCAAAATCTGAATTACAACTCCATGCACGGCCCGGGCAAGGTCAGAAGGTAGCAGCACAGACAAGAATGGCAGATAAAGACCAAAATGTCTCGTCCAGGCTGCCCAGCACCGGTTCATCCACGTTGGGAAGATGCACACACAGATTCTCTTCCACAACCCAGCACCAACTCCCCCTTCTCCCCGCTGTCTCTCACCTGACTTCTTGACCCTTTCTCTCTCTGTCCCATGAGGCTATTGCAGGCCTTGTCCTCGTCAACTTTGCTTCTTACAAGAACACATGCAGGCCCCACCTTCTAGATCTTATCACCAACTTTTGTAATAATCCCACAGCCAAGGTTTGTGATGCTGTGGTTATAGTTCGGCCTCCCTATGCTCCCTGAAGTCTGTGTTTCATGCACGTCACCCCCCCAGCCTTCGTAGGACCCCCTGCCATCATACCATTGCTTTTTAGGGCTGTAGCTGCTGCTCCATGCAGGTTAATCCAATGCCTTTTTGTAAGCCTAGATGTGGATCAATATGATCAGCCCCCGTAGTGAGGGACAGTTGTCTGACGTAGTGAAAAAAATCAGTTGCACATGTGCCTGTGGTCAGCCATGTTTAGCTATTCACTACGAGAGACTTATGGCTTTGTCTGGTCCTCTGTACGTTTCCAGTTGCCACAGTCCGCACCACTACATGGCGCCCCTATGTATCCGCACCTCTTGGTTATTTCGCTCTCAAGGATCGACGTTGACTTGAGCAGTGCCCCTACCATTTCTAACGGTGGGTGTCCACCCCATGTACTTGTCCCTTTCAATCAGCAAAGGCCACCATGCCTTTACATTCATCATTTGATTAGTTAGAACATAAGAAATGCAAGGCTGGGTCACACCAGGGTCTGTCAAGCCCAGCACCTCAGCTCTGACAGGGGCTGGTGGATCCCAACACGTAGATCTATTTCTGCTGCTGTTTTAACTTTGAATAATGTTGTGTCATCTGCAAATCTGATCAGCTCCTTCATTCCATTTTCCCCTAACGACCTTTCTCCATTGGGAAAACTGACCAGTTTAGTCCTGCCCTCTGTTTCCTGTCTTTTAGCCAGTCCTCAATCCACCATAGGACACTGCCTCCTAGCCCATGCCTTGTTAATTTCCTGAGCCATTTCTCATGGGGAATTTTGAGAGATGCCTTCCAAAAAACATTTGTTCCCTGTACGTACCTGGATCAGTCCAGACGCCTGGGCTCATACATCCCTGCCAGCAGGTGGCGACAGAGAAAATAAAGCTTGCCTGACCCTGCTACATAAAGCCTCGTGCCACCTGCAGTTCCCCAGTCTTTTCTCTGGCTCTAGCAGCAGGCACAGGATGCTCAAAAAATCTGCTAACAGCATGCTGACTCTTCCCCATTAGGCCATGTCTTTCAATTTTGTTTTTAAGTACAGCAGTGGTTTAAAAATGGATCCATGTGCTGTAGCATCAGTACGATTTAAGGGCTTGGGATGTGGGGACCATTTTAAGACCTCCGCTGGGGTGAGGCAGTTTAAGCCCTTATCGGTCTTCTTGCCTTTTGCCCTCTGGTTCCTGCTCGTAGCTGCCCATTCATGGATAGCCCTGATCTCCTGCCACTTCTAGTGGGAGCCTCCCCCCCTGGAAGGGTTTGGCACGTAGGTGAGAGACTCTCACTAATCCAATTTCCTATGGACAGACAGCAACAGCACCAGCTGCTCTGAACTCATTCAATACGCCTAAAGAGAACGAGAAAGAAATAGCAGAAAAACAAACTTTTTAGCTAACTAGGATCATGTTTTCAGAACTCTGCTCTGGAAAAAACAAAACGGGTGAGAATTTTATTTCCAAATGGTAAATAAATAAATGGTATAGGAATTAAGAAGTGTATGCTTATTTTTTTGATGGTCCCCAGGCTAAGTAACCTCAGTACGGAGTTATAACAATATCTGACCGTTGTGAAAGGGCATGGTTGGACATATGGTCAGGTTTTTGGGCATTGGACACCTTTGTAAAATTAACTTGATTCAGACTAGGAGGAGCTCCCTAACTGATTTCCAGGGAGAGCAATGGAAATTCTGGAAGCTTCAGACAGGAAGTGATGTCACAGGTGGGAATGGGGCATAAAAGGAAAATTGGTTCTTACCTGCTAATTTTCATTCTTGGAATACCACAGATCAGACAAGTGGGTTTTGCATCCCTACCAGCAGATGGAGGCAGAGAACAAAATGTTTTCAGGCCCTGCTACATAATCGGGACTACCACTTGCAGTCCCTCCCTCAGAATTAACCTGTACCCGAGCCAAGATCCTTACTCTTAAACTCAACATCACTCCCCATCTAGGGCGAGTTGAGAGAACAAAATTGGAGCCCCCTTAAACTGGTGTCCCCACCTCAAAAGAGGGTACTATCTTACATATTCACAAACCTCGAAAATTCTGCAATATCAGCAACTAAAAGGGAAGGAAAGTCTTTCGACAAGGCGACGGGCTTCTGGACTGATCTGGGGTAATCCAGGAACGAAAATTAGCAGGTAAGAACCAATTTTCCTTTCGTGTTCATACTCCAGAGATCAGTCCAGCCAAATGGGATGGACCCAAAAGCCCCACATGCAACACACTTTCCCTAAACATAGCCACCTCTGGACCCCGAATATCCAGTTCATACCTAAATCAGTCCAGACAAGTGGGTTTTGCATCCCTAACAACAGATGGAGGCAAAGAATAAAAACTTTTCAGGCACTACCACTTAACCGAGAGTGTCGCCTGCAGTCCCTCAGTATTTTTCTGTCTCCAGCAGAAACCTGCAGTCTGTAATTAAGTTTAGAAAAACTTAGTTTAAAAAAAACCAAAACACAACAAATTGTTAAGCTTAGAATTAGAAAAGAAGACAGAAGAGGTGAAGACGATGCTCCCAGAGGTGTTAGGTTCCTTTGGGAACCATCCCTCTGGTTGAGCAAGGTGAGCGGGGGGGGTTGGAAATCCCTGGCTAGGCTCGATCCTTGATTTCCAGGGGGAGAGAAAGCCAGGGGTCCTGGTTCCCTCGCTCTCTCTGAGGCCTTCTCACCCAGCCCGGCCGTCTGCAGAGCCAGGAGCACCCAGAACAAGTGGGATGTAACCAAGCTCCCCTACACTGGGCAGGAACCCGAAAGAACCTCACGCAACACATTTTCTCCAAACACAGCCAACTCTGGACCCCAAACATCCAGTTTGTAGTGTTTGGTAAAAGTTTGCAACGAAGACCAAGTCGTCACCCGAAAAATCTCCTGCGGCGATACAAACTGACACTCTGCCCAGGAGGCCACCCTGCGCCCTGGTAGAACGCACACGTAACCCTTCCAGAACCATTCAACTCTTACAGAGAAAAGTCGAAAAAAAATCGCTTCCTTTAACCATCAGGCAATCGTAGGCTTGGAAGCCATACTTCCCTTCTTTGCTCCACTGAAGAAGACAAAAAGATGATCCAAACAATGAAAATCGTTAGAAACCATAAGGTAACGCAACAGATTCCTACGAACATCCAATGAACGTAGCTCCTTAGGATGCAGAGTATCTGACGTCAAGTGTGGAAAAGCTGGAAGCTCCATTTTCTGCTTGAGATGCAATGCGGAGACCACCTTCAGTAAAAGAGAAGGCACCGACTTCGTCGTATGAAAGTCGCAAGAAGGGACCCCTCATAATTCACCTTGCTGAACAAATCGCCACTAAGAAAACGGTTTTCAAAGTAAAATCCTTCAATAATGCCTCTCTCAATGGTTAAAAGAAAGATCCAAAGAGGACCTGAAGCACTAAATTAAGGTTCTATGATGGACACCTATGGACGACATCCAGATGGGAGGCCAACGGTCTTCCCTGCAGCTTACTTTGAAGATATCCTAAGACTGCCAACTGCACTTGGAGCAAATTGTATGGCAATGCCTTTGTCAATTCCCTTTGCAAAAAGGCCAAGACCTGAGAAATGTCCACTCGCAAAGGTTCTAAATCTTCCTCCATACACCATGACTCAAAACTTTCCACACCTGGATATAAGCAAGAGAAGTGGCTGGCCTCCTAGCCTGGAGCAAAGTTAGAATGACCTGTTCAGAGAACCTTTTCAAAGCAAATGTCACCTCTCAAAAGCCAAGCCGTGAGACAAATGCAATCTGCCTGATCCAAAAACATAAGAACAGACCATACTGGGTCAGACCAAGGGTACATCAAGCCCAGCATCCTGTTTCCAACAGTGGCCAATCCAGACCATAAGAACCTGGCAAGTACTCAAAAAGTCTACCCCATGTCACTGTTGCTAGTAATAGCAGTGGCTATTTTCCAAGTCAACTTAATTTATTTATTTATAATTTTTTATATACCGCCGCTCATCAAAGATATCACGTCGGTGTACAGTGAACAGGAACTTACGCCGGAGCGTTATACATTATATATAACGCTTATATAACAGGGTTATATAAGCGTTATACATTTAACAAAGTAAGTATATAATTATTTGAACATAAAACAAGTAATTAATTAATAGCAGGTAATGGATTTCTCCTCCAAGAACTTATCCAATCCTTTTTTTAAAAACAACTACACTAACCACATCATCTGGCAAAAAATTCCAGAGTTTAATTGTGCGTTGAGTGAAAAAGAACTTTCTCCGATTAGTTTTAAATGTGCCACATGCTAACTTCATGGAGTGCCCCCTAGTCTATTATCCGAAAGAGTAAATAACCGATTCACATTTACCCATTCTAGATCTCTCATGATTTTAAACACCTCTATCATATCACCCCTCAGCCATCTCTTCTCCAAGCTGAAAAGTCCTAACCTCTTTAGTCTTTCCTCATAGGGGAGCTGTTCCATTCCCTTTATCATTTTGGTCGCCCTTCTCTGTACCTTCTCCATCGCAACTATATCTTTTTTGAGATGCGGTGACCAGAATTGTACACAGTACTCAAGGTGCAGTCTCACCATGGAGCGATACAGAGGCATTGACATTTTCCGTCAAAAAGATGGGCTCAGCAACTCTCACAGATGAGGCAATGGGACGGGACAGACTATCGCGAGTTGAACCAGACCTCCACCCTACAGATGACAATCATTTTGGTGCTGCAAGAATAAGCCATCCTGGGTGCTGTTCTATGCGATGCAACACACAACCTGCGAGAGGCCATGGAGGAAACACCTACAGTGGAAGCCTAGTCAGCCAAAGTTGTACCAGCGCGACGATCCCTTCAGAATTGACCTCACTCCTGTGGCTGAAGAATCTCTCCCCATCTTGCCATTTCTCAGTGATGCTTGAGATCCAGCTGGGGACTGCGTCACGTGGCTTGAATAATGGTAAAAGTCACTGCTGACAACTCCCACTCCCCTGGATCCAGCTGCTGCCTGCTGAGATAATTCGCCTACACACTGCCCACTTTGGTCATATGAAATGCCACCAGGCCTGCTAGATGATTCTCTGTCCAGGCAAAAATCTTTTGTATCTCTTGAGCCACCAGACAACTCTTGGTTCCACCCTGGTGATTGATATATGTCATCATTGCATTGTCCAACAAAACTCACACTGTCTGACCCTGAATTTGTGGAAAGAAAGCTACCAAACGATTTATCGACCAGGACACTTCCCTCACCAACCACTGACCTTGGTCCATCCGTCCTTGACACACAGCCCCCCCCCCCCCATCCTTTGAGGCTGACATCTGTGATCACTACCACCCAGTCCGATATTTTCATTTCCACCCTCTCTCCAAATTGGGTCGTGACAGCCACCCTGAGAGACTGGGCCTGAAATCCCCCTGAAATGGCAAAGAATGCTGAAGATTCTTCCAAAAGCGGATTCCAACGGGACAAAAGCACCCTCTATAGAGGCCACATGTGAGCAAATGTCCATGGAACTAACTCCAACATAGAAACCATAGAACTCAGGACCTGCAAATAATCCCAAACCCTGGGCACCGAAAGCCGGAGCAGCTGCCACACTTGCGACGGCAGCTTGGTCAAACTCTCCAATCCTTGCCTATTCTGGTGTCGAACTGTGCCCCCAGATATTCCAACAACTGAAATGACTATAGGTGGCTCTTCGCCAGGTTCACCCCTCAGCCCAGGGTCTAACTCCGACGTCGCTCGGATGAGCTAGTTGTCCAGATATGGGTGAACAAGGATCCCTTCCCCGCCTGAGTGCTGCCACCACCTTCACCCTTGTGAAGGTCTGTGACTGTGTCGCCAGGCTGAAAGGCAAGGCTCAAAAATTGAAAATGCTCCACTAGCACCATGCACTGCAAAAACTTTGGATGATCTGAACGAATTAGGATATGCAGAAAGGTCTCCGTTAGATCCAGCAAGGCCAGAAACTCCTTTTTGCAGACCGCTGCTATCACAGTCCATAGCATCTCCCTATGAAAACATGGCAGCTGCAGCACTGCATTGCTCTTCTGCAGATCGAGAATAGGCAGAAAGGTATTCTTCTTCTTGGGAACCACGAAACAAACTGAGCACCGTTGCATCCACCTTTGGAAGCCTCAAGAGCACCAAGGTCTCTTCCGACAAAGAATACAACATAGTCATAGCTCTGGCTACCTTAAGGCCCACCGTCACAGCATCCCACTTCCGGACAACCAAATTCTTTACCATCTTCGGCAAAGGCTTTGGTGGGCCCCGCAGCCCCTCCAGGACAGGGTCCACTCCTGCATTGCGGATCTCCTGACAAACCACGATCTCCAGCTCATCGAGCACGCGGGGAATGAGAGGACGCAGATCCTCTTTACGAAATAATCTTACCACCCTAGTGTCGTCTCCCTCAGTGACCGGAATCTCCTTAGGATCTGTGAACCCCTTCTCCGCAATCAGCACTCCATCTGCAAGTGCGTCCATGAGATCCTCTCTAAGATAATCTCTATAAAAATCTTCCGGCTCTTCCCATATATTGTCCGCACCATTCAACTCCTCCAAGGTGTCCTCATCCCAACCCGATGGATGACCAAGCCCCAGAAGGCGAAGAAGCCCTCTTGACCTTGTTTGCACTGATGCTCTAGGCTTCGTTGCTGTACCTTGGGATTTCTGAGCGGAGGAATGCTTACTCCCTGCTCTCCATTTTGCCAGACAAGCCTTGTGGAGCAGAACAAAATCTGTGGAAAACTCATCATCCAAATCATCCCTAGCATCCTTGTGCGGTTCCCCCGCCCCTCTGGGGCAGTGGTAATAACTGTGCAGGGGAATCTCAAGGCACCCTTGCTTTTGCCTGTCTCTTCCCACCTGTAGCCAACATGGCACCGGCTCCTCAGGCCCCACCCAAGGCCTCCAGAATGGGCCATTTTGATTGGGTAAAGCGCCGGTTGCCTGGGCTCTCCAAGAAACAGGCAGCGCACACGAAGGACGTGTTGAGGCGCGATCACCTCCTTTTTGCGGGCCCGGCAAACCTTCCTGCGCTCAGCAGGAGGCGCCATTACACCACACTCGTCGCAGTCTGCCCGTCAAATACTGTGCTTACAAGCCCCACTGTTGCCAGCACCCAAAACACAGTCCCTTGACTTTAGAAAGTCCCTCCCGATGCTCCAGCCGAGCTGGGGGCTTCCTCTGTCAATCCCCATTCCAGTGCCGACACAAGGATGCAACCCCAAAAGCAGCCGACTCTGCATCTTGCTATCTTCCGTTTTGTTTTTTTTAAAGCAACAGCGAGCCTTGCAACAAAAAATGAATACTCTCCTGCTTCTGGCTGGGGGGAGAGAGGCTTCAGAGAGGACCAGGACCCCTAGCTGTCAGCCCCCTCTGGATGCTGAGGGTTGAGCCAATACAGGGATCTCCAAATCCGCCCCCCCGCTCAACCATGAAGGAACCCAACACCTCAGAGAGCTTCCACAAAGTCCTTTGTGCTATTCTCTTTTATTTCTTTCAATCTCTTTCCTCTATTTATTCTTTTTTTTTTTTTTTTTTAACCCCAGACTACAGGTTTGCACCTCTACCATCTGCTAGAGACAGAGAAATACTGAGGGACTGCAGATGGCACTCTCTGTTATGTAGCAGTGCCAGAAAGAATTTATTCTCTGCCTCCATCTGCTGGAAAGGATGCAAAATCCACTTGTCTGGCCTGATCTGGGGTATGAACAGAAATGCCCAGTACCCATGTCACTTCCTGTCTCAAGGTTCCCTAAAATGGCTCCTGTCTTTGAATCACCTGCAGGGGGAGCCTCCGTTCCCAGGTCCATAGGGCTGAGCCATATCTGTAGTCTGCCGTAGTTAAAGCTGCAGTCGTGTTTGTATCAACCTGGCCGAGGCCACAGGCGTGGGGACTCTCCAAAGTGCAGACCTCGAGCAGTCATGGCTCAGCGCTCTCATGTGACCCTGAATCTGTTTGGGAGTTGGTTTTTTTTTTTCAAAAACAAACTTTGTTTTCGTAGCTGTGTTGGCCCCTGATTTCGTAAGCCTTTGCAGTAGGTTTCACGCCAGCTACTGCTTTCGAAAAAAAACAAGACAACCGGGAGCAGGGCAGGAATTAGAAAGCTTGGGCAAGCTTAAAATCGGATTCCAGCAGCTCTGCCTGTCTGTGTGTGACCTCCCCCGCACCCGGCAAAATTCACAGGAGGAAAATTTTTTTTTTTAAGTGATCTTTAAAAAAGTTAAAAACCTGTGAACCAAAGTATTCTCCACGTGTGTAGCCAAAGAAGGGACAGGGGCTGCTGACAGAGGGGGGGACCCATGAGGCAAGAGGGAGTCCCCAGCCCAGTTACTCACAGGAAACTGGAAAAGTCGGACACACTCTGCTTGAAGGAGATGATAAAGGGGGGGGGAGGGGGGTCTCACAAGGACCCTAGTGTCTTATCTCCTGCCTCCACTGGGCTAGTCCAAGGAGATGATGTCAGGACGAGATCCCGGAAGCCCGGCGGTGCTGCCACTGCTGCTGATGGCCCCGCCGTGGCCCTCTTGGAGGGAGGTAGTGGAGACGATGCTGCTGATCCTGCCGCTGGCCGGGCTGGAAGCTCCGTGGGACCCCCCCCATGATGGGGGCCAGCGGGCTCATGTAGTGGGTGGGGGTGCTTCTGTACTGGAAGAAGTGACTCAGGGTGTCCTGCTCGTCCAGGGAGGTGATGACGGAAGGGCTGTAATGCTGCTGGGAGGGAGAGAGAGAGAGAGAGAGCTCAGGGGGAAGTAGCAGATATGCAGAACACGCTCCGGCTCTTGCTTTACGGCTTCCCATCTCCCTCCCGTCTTAGGGTGGCCGCCCGTTCACTAAGCGTGTCCCTGCCTTCCTCCCCACCATAACGGCCGCAGCTCTCCCCCCCCCCCCCCGAAAGCCCTCTGTGTCTGTAAAGTTCACGGCTGCCCTTCCACCTCCATCGGCCCCGAAGGCGGTTATCGTACCTGGCTCTCGTTCTGAAGGAAGGAGAACAGATCCAGACCTAGGCAAGAAAAAAAAAAACCAAAACAAACAGCCAGATCAGTGAGAGAGAAGTTTAAGCATTACGCAAACGCCTAAAGAAGCTGCATTTCCCCCCAAGAAGATGTTCCAGGACTGGAATTTCTTGCTGGAGTTTCTCATCGGTCACAATTCGGGCTATTCCTGTCAGCCAGACGCCCCCCCCTTCTCCCCAGGCCTCTCTGCACAGATGTTCTGTGTCGCAGAAACGTGGGAAGACTGAACTAAGATTAGGAGAATGGCCCTGATCGAGACAGAAAGGGGGGGGAGAGGAGACAAACAGAGAAAAATCACGGTTTCCATTCTCTCCGGAGTCCAATCCCGTTGCGTGATTTAATACTTCTGAAACGTGCGAGCAGCCACCCCCGGGACGGAGGGGCAGGCGCATCACTCTGCACTTCCCACAAGGAAAGCAAGAAAGGGGGGCCCAGGCCCGAAGAGAGAAAATGCTAATGTTCACAGAAAGAATCAGTGGCAGAGTCCCAGAGATCCACTGTGGTCCTCCGGAAACCCCTCTTCCCACCACTCCCTGCCCCCCCCCCCACCCAAAAAAAAAACCAACCTGATCCGGGTTTTAGGAGATGCACAATGAATATGCATGAGATACATTTGCATACGCTGGGCCTAGAATTAGGTTTGATGAATGCAAGTATGTCTGGTGCATCCCGAAAACCAGTCTGGCTTGGAGGAAGGCCGGGTTCAGGACCACAGCTCCATCCACGAGATCCCAACCGCCTTTCCTTCTAACGGTATTTATCGCTGATGGTGGGACCAGCAGCAGCTGCGAATGTTGTACCCACTCTCTGCATTCCCCCCCCCCCTCCCCCTTATCCAGTAATGACACGAGGAACCTTTATGTAAGACCTAAGAGTGTCTTCCAGGCAAGAGGACAAATGCATCGGTTAGCCATGGTCACCTCTGTTGAGGCCTCATAAGTAGACGCCAGCCATAGCTGAGCTGAACTTCAAGATGAAAGCAAGTTAAATATTTTGCTAGGGAGATAAAATGAAAACAAACCTGTCCCGTCCACTCCAAAAGACATCCTCATATCTACACCCATTATAGATAAAACATTGCAGAAGACGTGGAGATAGATATTCGAACCCTGGCTGGCTAAGTAACTTAGCCCAGATCTGCTCACTGCCCGCCCACAAATTGGCCAGCTAATTAGATAGCCAGGTAACGCCTGCTTATCTGGCTATCAAGCGCTGAACGCCCTTTGAATATTAACCTCGTGATGTTTGTATGGCAGGGGGGTGGTAGGGGAGGAAGCGATGGAGATGGGAAGAATATCCTCTTATCGCTGGAGTCCCTTGGAGGTTTATAACTAACATGCCAAGAGCCAACGGGGTTATCGTCAACGTCTTGGCAGACAATAAGCGTACATCAGAGAGTCCAGCAGAAATATCACCGGCTCCCCAGGAGCCCGTGCGGCAATGCGGATAATTGATCGGAACCAGTCGTGATGCTATAACCTTAACCCCCTGACCCTGCAGAAGGTATCAATGTAACAGTATTCAGGGCAATTAGGAGCCAAGTCTGGCCTCTTGAGTATTCAACATTATCAACACCCCCTGGAGGTACCTCCTATGGCCCTCTTACCTTGGATTTCTGAGGGCATCTGGTAGGACGGGAGGTATTCGGGGATCGGGAGGCTGGACAGGTAGTCACTGCCAATGGTCGCCATGTGAGGGCTCCGAAGCACAGAGGAGGGCTGAAGGTTGACATTCAGCACCCTAAAACAGAAATTTCAATTAGCATGGGCCACTGCAGGCTGTGAGACAGATCAGTATCGAGGCCCCCCCCCCCCTGCAAGGGGGGAGACGGAGGGAGAGTCTCACACTGCACCCCCAAACCACAAGGAGCAATTAAAATCATCCACATCCTACCGCAGAGGCATTCTCCCCGCCAACTCTGCGAGACCATTTCAAATTGAACTGATCTTTCTGCCCAACTGAACTATAAAACGTTATAAGAAAAAAATAAAGCAATTCCATCAACCATCAATTGTCACTGTTCAGGGGGGTCACTAAAAAACTAAAGTCTAAATCATAAGACAGGGAGATCCAATAGAGCTCATAGTCTGGGGGCAAGGCCCAGCGCAGCGGCCTCACACTCCTGAAGGACCAACCTAGCATCCCACTACTCATGTTACAGGACTGGATGGATAGAAAGCCGCAAAGGTTATCTGCATCTACTACAAGACTCAAATACAGGAAAAGTGGTCCTTACCTGCTAATTTTCATTCCTGGAATGCCGCAGATCAGTCCAGACAAGTGGTTTGTATATCCCTACCAGCAAGTGGAGTCAGAGAACAATTAGAACTTTGCAGTCCCTCAGAATTGACCTGTATCCAAGCCAAACTTGAGTGCCAACACAAACCTCCCCTATCCAGGGGCGGAGCCTCCCTGAACTGGAGCACCCCCTTCATCCAACAAAGAAACCAACAACCTTGTAACCCTACCGGTTCCGAACATATACACACATTCATTTCAGTCTGAGTCCACAACATTCTTTTAAAAATATGGGGACAGGTCTCTGGACTGATCTGTGGTATTACAGGAATGAAAAGTAGTAGGTAAGAACCAATTTTCCTTTCCTGTTCATATCCCAGATCAGTTCAGAAAAGTGGGATGCACCCAAGCTCCCCTACACTGGGCGGGCAACCAAAAGACCCACTTATAACACACACTCTCTAAGCATAGTCTCGTCCGGTGCCCGAACATCAGCTGGTAATGCCAGGTGAAAGTCTGAAGACCACACTGCCATTCGACAGATCTCCTGAGGCAATATCAACTGACAGTCCGCCCAGGAGACTGCCTGCACCCTAGTTGAATGTGCCCGCAACGCAGCCCTTGCAACTTCCTTGCTTGCAACTTCCAGCCCTTGCAAAAGGATTGGATAAGTTCTTGGAGGAGAAGTCCATTACCTGCTATTAAGTTCACCTAGAGAATAGCCACTGCCATTAGCAATGGTTACATGGAATAGACTTAGTTTTTGGGTACTTGCCAGGTTCTTATGGCCTGGATTGGCCACTGTTGGAAACAGGATGCTGGGCTTGATGGACCCTTGGTCTGACCCAGTATGGCATTTTCTTATGTTCAACCAACGAGCAATTGCAGCTTTAGATGCCTTATTTACTTACTCCACCAAAAAAGACAAAGTGATGATGCAAACGCCAAAAACTGTTAGTGACCTTCAGGTAGCATAACAGAATCCGCTACACATCCAATTAAGTGAAACTCCCAAGATGGTGGCATTTCCAAAGCCTAGTTCAGAAACACAGGAAGCTCCACCATCGTTAATATGGAATGAAGAAACGACCTTCTCAAGAATGAGGGCACTTTACGCAGCGATACCCCATCATCCGTAATCCTCAGGAAGGGCTCCCAAAGGATAATACCTGCAGCTTTGAAATCCACCTGGCTGAACAAATTGCCACCAGAAACACTGCCTTCAAGGAAGATCCTTCAGGGACGCGCCCTGCATCAGCTCAAAAGGAGCTTCACAGAGCACTCACGCAACCAAGTTTAAGCTCCACCCTGGACACATCCTGTGCACTGCAGGTCTCAAATGTTTGACCTCCTTCAAAAAACGCACCACACCCAGCTGAGATGCCTTGCAGCTTACCTCCGAGACAAGCCAAGGCCCCTATTTGAACACGAAGCGAATTGTAAGCCAACCCTTTTGTCAAGCCCTGCTGCAAAAAGGCTTAAGATGAGGGAAATATCCACTCGCAAAGAATCCAGTCCTTCCTCCACACAGCAGGACTCAAACACTCTCCGCACCCTGGCAGAAGTCATAGACGTGGACGGTCTTCTGGCCTGAAACAAAGTGGTAATAACCAACTCCTAGTATCCCTTCAATCATAAACGTCACCTCTCAAAAGCCAAGCCATGAGACGAGATCTGCCCGATCCAAGAAGATAGGCCCTTGCCGCAGCTGGTCTGACGGGACCATCTACCACGAGCCGACCACGAGCGACATGGCCACTCCAGCGCTACCAACACTACCCTTCCTGTATATCTGTCTAGGCACTGCAACATGCAGCCTACCAGGGGCCATGGAGGAAACACGTATAGCAGAATCCCCGTTGTCCAGGGAAGAACCAGAGTGTCTATTCTCTCGCCTTTGACCTCTCTCCGGCGACTGAAGAATTGAACCACCTTGGCATTGTTCTATGACGCCATCAGGTCCAACTGTGGGTTGCCCCACCTGGCCTGAATAAGGTCAAAAGCCACTACTGACAACTCCCATTCCTCTAACTGTTGTCTGCTGAGAATCTACCTGTCCACTCTGGCTACATGCGAAGCCACTATCCCCTCCAGATACCGCTCCACCCAGCCAAAGAGCTCCTGGGCCTTGAGAGCCACCCGTGGCTCTTTGTCCCACCTTGACAACTGATATAGCCTACCATTGTTGCACTGACAGAGAACACTCTCACCGCTCGCCTCCGGAACTGCGAACTGCTCTGGTTTCCAGACAATATACCAGGCTGCTTCAGCCAGCGACCACAGACCTTGGGTAGTCTGCCCCTGGCACCACCACTCAGTCCGGAGTCTCCAGATGTTTCCATCTGGAACCGTGGTACGCGTAGCGCCAAGTTGACCTTCTGGAGATCCAGAATAGGCCTGAATGTGCCCTCCTTCCTGGGCACCACAAAATAGATGGCGTTTCTGCCTTTTTCTCTTTCCGACGGAGGCACCAGCACATTGTCCTCTAGCTCTTGCAGGCGGCACAATGTCTCCTGGATGCCTCTCGCTTGCTTTGGAATACGTAATTTTAAGGCATAATCATCTCTTGTGTCTAGAACCCACTGGTCTGACTTGATCTTGGTCCACTCCCCATAGAAATGGGTTAATCTCCCCCCAACTGCTTCCACACGGGAGAGTGGCCCGGTCCAACTTCATTAAGATGCTTTCCGGCTCTGGTCCTTTGACCGGAGCTCTCTCTGGGAGTTCTGCAGGACCCCGGCGAGGACTGATGCCATCCAGAGGTCTGCTTCTGCCCTGAGGCTGAAGCCCCTTTGCTAGAATGAAACCGCCTCACATCTCAAAAGCGAGAAAGCGGTGGAAAAGTCTTCCTGATGACCTTCTTGTCCACCGGCAGCTTATTCCCCTTTGCCTCCTCTAAATACTTCATCAACTGTTCCAAGTCCTATCCAGACAGCAGCTTTCCCTTAAAGGGAAGATTACACAGTTACAACTTAGACCACACATCCGCTGACCAACTGCACAACCACAGGAGTCTTCGAGCCGCCCCTGCAGAGATCATGTTCCTAGCCGACGTGAACACTAAATCATAGAGCGTATCTGCCACATAGGCCATCCCGGCCTTCACTCGGGCCACCTGCCTGGAATTGTCCACTGGAGCCTGCTCCTTCTCCTGCACCTTCTGCATCCAGCGCAAACAGCCCCGTTGCATCAGGCTACCACAAACTGCCGCCTGGAGATTCAAAGCCGAAACCTCTAGCATCCTTTTTAACTGGATTTCTAGCTTTTGGTCCTGAACAACCTTCAGTGCAGATGACCTTCCTGCTGGGATGGTTGTCTTTTTAGTGACCGCTGAGATCGATGCATCTACCTTAAGTAGTCTCAACAGATCCAATGTTTCCTCCATCAGCGGATACAATTTTGCTGTTGCCCTGCTGACCTTCCAGCCGGCCTCCAGAGTATCCCACTCCCGGTTCACCAATTTCTTTATCTTTTTGGAAAAGCCTTCGATTGACCTCTTAGTCCATCTGGGACCGGGTCCACCCCCCCTCATTATCCAAGTCCTCCTTGGAGATTTTAATACCTAGCTCTTCCAGGACCTGAGGAATGAGGGGTCTCAACTCTTTTGTCCAGAACAAACTTCGGGTCATCCCCCTCAGAAACTAGAACCTCATCCGGGTCACCCACACCCTTGCCAGCTCCTGGATCTGCATCCAGATTTCCATCCACAAGATCGTCCTTGGGGTCATTTGCGGGATTACCTCTCACATCTAGCAAGTCATCAGAGTCCTCTCAATCTCTGAAACTGCTGTTCTCCTCTCCCAAGGCACACCCCAGTTCCAGGCAATGGAGGAGACTCCTCGACCTTTGGGCAGCCATCCTAGGCCTTTTAGGGGGGCACTGCAGCTTCCAGCCAGGGGCCGCTTCCCCCCCCCCCCCACCCCCTGTGCCCCTTCTGGCCAAATAGGCCTTATGAAGGAGTAGCATGAAATCCACAGAAAAATCTTCTATATCTACATCCTCCTCACATGGCACATCTTCCTCAGGCTCCCCTCCACAACCAAAGTCCTCCAAAGAAGTCAAAACCATTGGAGAAAGCGGAGGAGGGGAATCCCTGGGTTCCCCAGAAGCTGCTTGCCTCCTGCCACGTGCTTCATCAAAACCTGAGGTGTCTGCAACCCCTCCAGGAGCTTCTGGCACTGGCCCTGTCGAGCGAGTGACTCTCCTCGAACCTGCTGCCACATCGGAGGCTCCTTCCCCTCCCAATGCACAGCCCATGTACAGGGCTGCAGCACTGAGCAGACCCTGACACGAGCTGCAAGCCCTACAGGCTCTCCCGCACTGCAACACTGGCACCATTAGCACTGACCACGTGGCGCTGCTCCGCAAGCAAAAAAAAAAAACAACGGCCCGAGTCAGTTTCTCTGAAAGGCCCGGACCCACGACACTGTCATGCACTCAATGGTTCCTTCTCCCTCCCCATGCAAGCACAGACACCACCCCATCCGGCCTCTGCACCTTTAGTTATTTACTTTTAAAGAAGCAGCGTCCCCTAAGAAAAAGAAAGGGTATGCGTCCCTGCTCTGGCCAACGGAGGAGTAGGGAAGGCTTCAAAGGGAACGAGGGATCCAGGGCCCCCTGGCTTTCAGTCCCTCTGGATACTGCAGGCTGAGTCAGGCCAGGGATCACCATGGTCCCTGAAAATGCCCAACCCCTCAAGTGAGCTCCTCAATTTCTTTTTGTCTTTTACTTTTTTCTGGGGTTTTTTTTTGTTTTTTTAAATCTCTCTGACTGTAGGTCTGCACCTGTATCATCTGCCGGAGACAGAGAAATACTGAGGGAATGCAGGTGGCACTCTTGGTAAGATAGCAGTGTCCCAAAGGTTTGTTCTCTGCCTCCATCTGCTGGTAGAGATGCATAAACCCCACTTGTCTGAACTGATCTGGATATGAACAGGAATGTTAGATTTAAACACTCTGCTGGCACTGGATCCAAGCTTATTCAGACAGAAAGTGTAATCCTAACACTATGCTGGGTCAGTACTGACTAAGAGGGAATAGTACCCCCTAATAGCAAGCTTAGACACTGGGTCACAGTACTGGATCAGAGGGAGGAGTGTCCCCTAACACCATGCTGGGACACTGGGTCAGTGCTGGATCAGAGGGGAGAGTGTCCCCCTAACACCATGCTGGGACACTGGGTCAGTACTGGATCAGAGGGAGGAGTGTCCCCCTAACACCATGCTGGGACACTGGGTCAGTACTGGATCAGAGGGAGGAGTGTCCCCCTAACACCATGCTGGGATACTGGGTCAGTACTGGATCAGAGGGAGGAGTGTCCCCCTAACACCATGCTGGGACACTGGGTCAGTACTGGATCAGAGGGAGGAGTGTCCCCTAACACCATGCTGGCACACTGGGTCAGTACTGGATCAGAGGGAGGAGTGACCCCTAACACCATGCTGGGACACTGGGTCAGTACTGGATCAGAGGGAGGAGTGTCCCCTAATACCATGCTGGGACACTGGGTCAGTACTGGCTCAGAGGGAGGAGTGACCCCTAACACCATGCTGGCACACTGGGTCAGTACTGGATCAGAGGGAAGGAGTGTCCCCTAACACCATGCTGGACACTGGGTCAGTACTGGATCAGAGGGGAGAGTGTCCCTAACACCATGCTGGGACACTGGTCAGTACTGGATCAGAGGGAGGAGTGTCCCCTAACACCATGCTGGGACACTGGGTCAGTACTGGATCAGAGGGAAGGAGTGACCCCTAACACCATGCTGGGACACTGGGTCAGTACTGGATCAGAGGGAAGGAGTGTCCCCTAACACCATGCTGGACACTGGGTCAGTACTGGATCAGAGGGGAGAGTGTCCCCTAACACCATGCTGGGACACTGGGTCAGTACTGGATCAGAGGGAAGGAGTGTCCCCTAACACCATGCTGGACACTGGGTCAGTACTGGATCAGAAGGCGGAGTATCCCCTAACACCATGCTGGGACACTGGGTCAGTACTGGATCAGAAGGCGGAGTATCCCCTAACACCATGCTGGGACACTGGGTCAGTGCTGGTTCAGAGGGAGGAGTGTCCCCTAACACCATGCTGGGACACTGGGTCAGTACTGGATCAGAGGGAGGAGTGACCCCTAATGCTATGCTGGGACACTGATCAGTACCTGGCTAGCCTCACATCAAGCACAATCTCTCCGGCCGTGATTTAAGTCCATCAGGAGAAACAGGAACATCTTCACAAACTGAATCCTCTCGCCAGTGAACCAGGAATCTGTTGCTGAACTGGCTGCATGAGCAACTCCCCCTAGCCATTCGAAGGGGTTTAAAGGTTACCACCCGCGTGGCTGGCATACACATCACGCTCCGAACACCCTGAGAAAGGGGTTAATGGAAGAGATGCCCTTACCCCTTGGGCCCTGTCGTGGTGGGAGAGGCTGTGGTCGTGACCAGGCATTGCTTCTTGGAAGGAGGTTCCTCTTCGTCGGACGAGCTTTCCTGCGTGAGGTCTATCACCTCAACTCTCTTCTTTCCCTCTGAGGCCTGCTTGGTGTCGGCGCTCATGGTGTAGAGGTTGCTGCCTGCAAGGAGACGAGGCAAAGTCGAGGTCACCAGGCTCCCCTCAAAGGCTAGCACAGCACAGTCTGGCTACGGTCATACCTTACCACTCCTGACCCCCCCTTGCCCCCACCAAAATTCTTTTCACAGGTTGTTTGTTTTTTGTTTTTTTTTACGGCTAATCTCTGGTTCTGGCTCCACCGGAGCTTTATTGCCCCTCCGGGCTGAGCTCCCTGCAGAAGGCTGCGAGGAGATTGCCCCTCACCACTGTCCCTTTACTTGGAAGCCCAGCTAGCCTGACCATCGGCAAAAGGTGGGGGGCGCCGTATATGCCCCACGGAAAGCTAGAGTCTCCGCAGGCTGCGGGGGACGCCATTTCTGGCACAAGGATCACCCCACAGATGCCGTAGGCAGGCAAAGCTTTCCCCCCCCAGCAGAGCTGAAGACGGCCCCCCTGACTCCAATCATCAAAGCCGGTGAAGATCGCCCTACCCTGAATAAGTCCCACCACTGAACCAAGACAAGGCCTTGCGGCCTGCAGAGGGTCTCCCCAAGTAAAGAAGAGCCTAGCGTTGAAAAAAATTAAAAACTTTTCTGCGAGGTCATTCCAACCCCTTCTAAGAGTTTGGCCAGCCCAGAAGGAAGCTGCCCCGCACTGCTAGCTGTGGAAGCCCCTCACCTTCCATGCTGCTGTATCCCGACGGCTGATAAACCTCCTGCTGCTTCTCCCTCTTGGGTTTCATGGGACACCAGGAACCATCTTCCGTAAACTGGATCTCGTCGCAGTCAGTGCAGGAGTTCAGGATTTCCATGAATAGCCTGCAAGGGCGAACCCAGGTGCCTTTAGCACCTCACGCAGCGCCGGTGCCGTGCCCTCCCCACCCCCCCCAGGGAATGACAGAAATCGGAGGGGGAATCTGTGGTGTCCCAGCCGGCGGACAATGTGGACCTGCTGTCATGTGACTCCGCTCTGGGCACTCACAGCGTATTCTGGTTACTTTAAGTGCAGGCTTAAAGGGAAGCAGGAACTACAACCCCCACGGCGCTCTGGGGCAGACGTTTAAAAACCCGAGTCCATTCTAAAGTCTCTCTCCAGAATCTGGGGCCGCTCGCCCCCCCATCATCCCTGCGTCGTGCACCCCATTTCACCTACTGAGACTGCAAAGGAAGTCTCAGACCACATTATACGGAGACGTTTCCCTCCCCAACGAAAACATTAAGAGGTCCTACAAAATACGGATATTCAGCCAAGTGAGGTAAGAAAAAGAAAAGGGCAAAACGTGCCCAGTGAGCAAACCCGACCGATAAGGCAGATCATCTTTCTGTGTCTCATGTGACGACCGGGAGAGATCCCTCATGCCAACCCTTCCTCCCCCCAAAATCTCTTTCCTCGCTGTCGCAAAGCACAGAGAGATGGCTCTGTCTAAAACCTAAAGGCCCCTGGCTCGATCCCGGGTTTCGGCACCATAACCGTCAAAAATCTATCTGATAGGACTTTCGGGGTTGGCTTTTCACTCCTGCATTAGAATAACGACACTCAAAGCTGCTGCAGTTAGAAGTCGCTCTTTCTTTCTGAATTGTGCACAATGAGAACCATAAGAATCTAAAGCAGTTCTGTTAAAAGCTGGAACATGTCACTTATTTACACTCTATGTCACTTATTTACACTCTGTCACTTATTTATTTATTTACACTCTGTCACTTATTTATTTATTTACACTCTGTCACTTATTTACTCTGTCACTTATTTATTTACACTCTATGTCACTTATTTACACTCTATGTCACTTATTTATTTATTTACACTGTCACTTATTTATTTATTTACACTCTGTCACTTATTTATTTACACTCTATATCACTTATTTACACTCTGTCACTTATTTACACTCTATGTCACTTATTTACACTCTATGTCACTTATTTATTTACACTGTCACTTATTTACACTCTGTCACTTATTTATTTACACTCTGTCACTTATTTATTTATTTACACTCTATGTCACTTATTTACACTCTGTCACTTATTTATTTATTTATTTACACTCTATGTCACTTATTTACACTCTATATCACTTATTTATTTATTTACACTCTGTGTCACTTATTTACACTCTATGTCACTTATTTATTTATTTACACTCTGTCACTTATTTATTTATTTACACTCTGTCACTTATTTATTTACACTGTCACTTATTTACTCTCTATGTCACTTATTTATTTATTTACACTGTCACTTATTTACACTCTGTCACTTATTTACACTATGTCACTTATTTATTTATTTACACTCTATGTCACTTATTTACACTCTATCACTTATTTACACTCTATCACTTATTTACACTGTCACTTATTTACACTATGTCACTTATTTACACTATGTCACTTATTTATTTATTTACACTCTATCACTTATTTACACTCTATCACTTATTTACACTCTATTTTATGCAAAGCCAGTGAATCTCCGTAATAGGCATGATCATCATAACCTATCACTTTTATCATGTCATTTTACTTATTGTTGAACTATGTAATTTTATTTTATTTGTTGTACTTCACTTAGCACAGGGGGGTCTGCTATGGGTGATAAAAAAATGATATTAAATACATCTGCTTCAGTAAGACGCTGCCTTAACACAATATTTTCTACCTTGACCTATGAACTGCTCGTTATGCTATCTAAAATGCGCTGGCCTCAAACCCGTTAGGGTCCTTCTCATTTCCACAGCCGCATTTTAAGGGATGGAAGGGGGGGTGGGGGGAGAGCATGGCGCCCTGGCTAGGAGGGGGAAGCATACCCATCGATTATCAAGGTGTCGTAGGGCGCCTTCTTGTCACACACGGGGCAGGTCCAGGTGGCTTTCTTTTCGTTCATCTGCAGGTAGAGGGCAGCGTCGAAGCACTGAAGGTGGGTGCAGGTCACGGCCCGGCAGGGCACAGTCAGGCGCATTTTCCCCAGCTGAGAAGGGATATGTGGGGGGGGGGGAGAGAGAGAGAGGACACAAAGCCAGCAGTTACTAGAAGATCCCCCTTTAACCCGCACGCTTCCTCTAAGGGCTGGTCGGTGTCGTCGGTCCACGGATACACTTGCTAGCCAGGGGCCAGACCTGAAAATGACTCCCTCCCCGGGGGCTGCTACATTTTTAAGCAGCCGCATTAAAGAGATTTCACAAAATTATCAAGCTGCTTGTTTCTCCCACGTTCTATTTATTTTGGGGCCTACCTCTCACTGTCCTCCCTTCTTTTGCCATATTCCATTCCGCCCCCCCCCCCCCCCCAGTAACAAGGCGTGCAACCGTTAGTGGTGCTACCCCCATATTTAACAGCCTCCCTTCGGGGGCCAGCCCAGTGGCTCAGAGCAGAAAGTCCCCGAGTGGGGTCCTTCCCCTACGTGGGTCCAAGTGCAGGGCCGAGGACGGTGGTGGTGGTGGTGGAGGGGGGTGTGGGGTGTGGAGGGTCGGTTCTCATTGTAATGGGCAGAGCAGCAGGGTTTTCCCCATCCCCAACGGCAGGAAAGAGGCAGTGGGAGAGAAGCCACTGCCGCCCGGCAGCAACCGTTCTCCTGAGCCACCACGAGGAAGAGTTTAAAAAAAAAATGAAAAGGTGACGAAAGAAAGCGGGTGATTTTCCCCCAGCTTCTAAACTTTTTTTCCCCCCCAGACCATCCCCGCCCCCAAAATTCCTGCAGCGTAACCCGGCAATACCGTTTACAGGCCCCTGAAATACCCACCGGACACATCAGCGAAACGCGTAAACTCGTGGTGGCGATCTCGCTGTCGGGGTCTGCTGTCAGTTTTTCTTTGACTGAAAGCAGAAGGAAAGAGGAAAAAAAAAAAATTGGAAAAGGCATTAACCGGAAAATAAAAAAGTGCCATTAGGACGACAGAAGAAAGAAAAACAAATTCCTCCTTCCCTGTCCCATCTCGCACCAACGAACTTTTGATATTTTTCTCTCCTTCTGCCTTCCTACATGCAAGCCAAGCCAAGCGCTGCAGCGCCTCCCTGTGGCTGAGGGCAAGGACTGCAGTTCCTGCAAGAGCTATTTCCCTGGGTAGCCACCGGGTGACAATGTGGGCATTTTCTCAGGCCGTGCCGGGAGCTGGAGATAAAAGGGACAAAAAGCTGGAAGCTTTGAACGCCTTCTCAAGAGAGTTATACTCACTCAGGGCTCGGGAATGGTCGGGGTTACGGATCCCTTTGGCTCTCAGCTTCTGCAGGAGGGTTACCGAGGTCAGCTGCTTCACAAGGTACACGGACAGAGAGTAGTTCTTTCAGAGAAGGGGAAAAATAACAATTCTTATTTACTGGGGGCGTTCTCGCTCCACAGCCTCTCCCCCAGCCTGAGTAACGGGAGGCAAGTCCCGGGAATTAAAGTTGCCCATCCACCCTGCAGAGCAGCAGGTGTTACCGCCACTGGGCCAGCTCAGGAAAAAATTGTTTGGAGGATCAGAACTGTTCCAACACCATCCCCAGAACACCCAGCGTAAAAAAACGATCATCATAAATCAAAGTCAAGTTCCAGCAAAATATCCTCCTAAGTTTGTCCGCCCAACTATTAAAAAGTGCAGCACTCACCCTGCCAAACTCGGAGGACCAGTTGACCACGATGGTGTTGGGCACGGTGGATGAGAGCCGGATGAGAGGCGAGATGTTGATGGGTCGGCTCGGCCTCTTCGGCTCAGCACCGTTTTTGGTCGGAGGGAGGGTAGCTCTGGGGAAAAGCCAAGAGATGTCTACCTGAGTCGTCTTTCCCCACCCTTCATGGAACCAGACAAGCGAGGAGCACCTCTGCCGGCTCTGTAAGGTGCTCCGATTCTGCTGTCACTACACACCCTCAGGGCTATCTGCTTCCACCCGCCATTAACGTTTAAAGCAACGCTCAGGCTGTGCTCTGAAAGGAACAGCTTGGGAAAATAAGAACGAACATCACAGGAAAAGGAGCCGTGACCCACCCTCCAATAAACAGGTATCGGTTTAGCAGGGTGATGGAAGCGAGCGGGCCGGAGTTCGGGGAGTGCGGTCCTATATTTTTAATCGGCGTGAGCAGGACACCTCTTTCTGAGGTAGTGGGGGGGGGGGGGGGGGGAGCGGGGAGGCCCTTCTGACCAGCATGCCGCATGCAGAACAGAATCTGATCGGGTCTCACTGCACACACGAGATCACCCGTGACACCACATCCCGGACCGAGCAGAACCGGTGAGTTGCGAGATGTTTCATCGCAGAGGAGGTGTGGGGAGAGCTTTTATTTATTTATTTATTTTTTAAAGAACACGGCAGACAAATGTTTAATTCGTGCAAGACGCACACTAGGACCAGCTGAGAGGAAGCACCTCACAGCGCGGAGAGAGAGAGAGCAGCTTCTTTCCACCGTCTGATGCTACTCACCGGCAGCGGACAGAGTTTTCCGTTCACTTTGACAAACAGGTTAGGCGGGAAGTAATCTTCCTGCGGACAACTGGTCTCACACAAGCAAAACCTGCGTTGAGAAAGAAGAAATGAGGAGGTCATTTCAAAAGGTTTGTGTGTGTAAATGGAGTTTTGAAAATTGCTGCAATATATTGGAGCAATTACCTACCTGATAATTGAATTTTCCTTAGTGTAGACAGATGTACTCAGGACCAATGGGTTTATGCTCTCCTGCCAGCAGATGGAGACGGAGTCAGGTTTCAAAGCTGACGTCACCCTAGATACAACCCTGCAGTGACCTCAACCCTTCAATATTCTCTTCAAAAGCCATCGAGGACACACTATTGAAAAAACGATTAAAAACGGATAACCGCAACTGTATTCAACCAAACAAACGCTGAATTCCAGGAAGATTATGGATGCCCTGATCTAGGGACTGGGCGATGGCTTACCCGTAACGTTTTGGAATCGATATTCATTTCAAGTACGATTCCTTGGCACTGTTCTTGGGCAGCCGCGAGCGGGATGCAGAGTCCATCTGTCTAAACTAAGGAAAACGAAATTATCAAGTAAGTAATTTCTCCATTTCCTAGCGTGAAGCAGATAAGGCTCAGGACCAATGGGATATACAAAAGCTACTCCCGATCGGGGCGGGAGGCTGCCCTCGGTCCAGTTATCACAGCTTTTGCAATGGCTGCGTCCTCTCAGGCCTGAACGTCCAGGCGACAGAACCTGGAGAAGGTGTGCTAGGAGGCCCACGTCGCCACTCGGCAGATATCGACGGGAGACAGCAGTTTAGCTTCCTCCCGGGACCTGCCTGAGCCCTGGTGGAATGAGCTTTAACCTGAAAGCGTAATGGCTTCCCTGCCTCCACATAAGCTCCTGTGACCACCTACTTAATCCAGCAAGCTATGGTAGCCTGCGAAGCTGGATCACCCTGTCCCCTTCTCCCATGAAGAACAAACAAAGGGTCCGTCTTGCACACAGATTCTGAAAGTTCCAGATACCGCACCAAAAGCCTACTGACGTTTAAATGGCGGAAGAGGCGGTATTCTTCCGCATCCTTGTGCCTAGAGACGGCAACGAAATGGACTGATTCACATGAAACTCCGAGATCACCTTGGGAATAAGAATGGAACGGTACGAAGCTGTAACGCTCCCGAGGTCCTCCGGAGGAACTGTTCCCGACACAACAGTGCCTGTAGTTCAGAGATGCGATGAGCCAAGCCTATCGCCAGGAGGACACAGGGTTAACAGGCGTAAGGGCAGACTGCAGAGCGGATTAAAGGAGGGCCCTGCCAAAACCTCCAATACCAGATTAAGATTCCACAAGGGAACCGGAGGCCCCTTTTAGAAAAACGGGCCATGTCCGGATGCGCCGACAGGTGGGTTCCATTCACCTCGCCTCTGAAACAGGAGAGAGCCACTACATGGACCTTCAAGGAGTTGGGTCCTTTATTCAAGCCGTCCTGTAAAAATTCCAGGACCAGAGGAATTTTGACCGTCCGAGGGGCAACACCACCACGTTCCTCGCACCAGGCCTCAAATATTCTCCAGACCCGCACATACGCTAAGGACGAGTGCGCGAAGCAAGGTGGTAATTACAGCCGCCAAATATCCACGCTTCATGAGGTGAGCCCTCTCACGAGCCAAAATTGAGTCGGATCCTCGTGAAGGACCAAAATTGAGTCGGATCCTCGTGAAGGACCAAACCTTGCTGGAGCAGATCCCTGTACGGTGGGAGGCACAGGGGGCCGCTATCACTGAGGCCATGCCTCTGGCTGAGGTATGGACTAGGTCAGAGCTCGCGTCAGCTAAAAAGGCAGCATCAGACTCCATAGCTTCTCTGGAATACACCCCCAAGTCATCCACCTCTCTAGAGAGGAGCAAGCCACCAGGGCACAGCAGGAAGCAATCTGTAAGGTCATTGCTGTCACGTCAAAGGCTTGCTTAAGGTTGGACTCCATCTGCCTATCATGTGCATCCTTTAAGGCTGCTTCTCCCGCCACTGGGATAGTTATTCACTTCAAAACAGCGTAGGCCAGCGCATCCACTTTAGGGAAATGCAAGTGTTCTCTCACCGCCAGATCCAGTGGGTACAGAGCTTCTAATGCTTGACCACCTTTACATCTTGCTTCAGGGGCATCCCATTCCAGGTCAGTCAACTCCCGGATGGCTTCCAGTACCAGAAAAAAGCAAGAGGCTTTCCGTAGAGACACCAGAATGGGATTCTTCTTAGGTTCCGTCATGGAGTCCACCCCAGGAACTCCCAATATCTCCTGAGTCTGGGAAATCAGGGCCAGCAATTAGTCTCTACGGAAAAAATGTAACATGGTCCGATATGGTTCTAAACCTGGAAGGTTTTTTCCATCTTCCAAGGAATCTGGATCCCCTTCATCATCCGTGCAGTCCAAGTCCCTGCCAGGAACACCCTTGGTGAGGCGAGGCATGGCTCGAAGTCTGCCGATCGGGCTGGGAGAGGGAGGCCTTACCGGCTGTGGTTCCGTCCGGTCAGGGGAAAGTAAAGTGGACTGAGCTTGTACGAAGGCTTGGAGACCTTGAAAAAATTCCACCCAAGAGAAGGCCGCTGGGTCCATACTTAGCCCAGGATGAACTGGAGTACGCGCCGCTGAATTTCCCTCTCCTACGGAAGACCCAGCCCCGGGATTATTCAGATCCAGGGTGCTTCCGGTTAAGGTTGTGGCTGACCCATCCTCAGAATGGGGACAACTGGGCTTGGTAAAGTCTGGGGAGACCAACTCTCCCTGGGCTTCCTCACAGTGCTGACATAAGTAAGAATCCAGGTCAGACTGAGTAGCCCTAACATGACAAGCGGTGCAGAGAGAACGGCGCTTATGTTTCTTTGTTGCCAGGGCCATTAGAGTCGGCAGTTGTGAATTCAGCCAGCTCGTGCTAGAAGAGTTTTGTGCACACAGATTTCGGGCACCTAAGTGGGCCGCGGCGGGGCACACGCACAGCCCGTGCAATCGAGAATTCTGCGACTAAATAGTTGAGCGCGTACAACTGCGCGCAAAGTTATGCACATACGTATGCACGCAATGTTGTGTGTGCACTTGTGCACACAGCGCGTGCGCAGAGCCGGCATGCACCGCGTGTACCGACTCCGTATGGAGGGCAATGCAAGGCGCACAAAACTGCGCGCAAGATGGTGCTGACGCGGCCTACCGCGCAGTGTGCCAACTAAGCCTGAAGCGGGGCCTAGTTTCTGGGGGTCACTCAACCCGCTCGGATGTCCACTTCCCTTTACTTCTACGGATCAGGAACGACGTCGGTCTGGTGTGCCGAGCGAGGAGACCAGAGGAAGCCTTACCGAAAGCCCTCCATCATCTCTGAACGGGAAATCCTCTTCTTCTTTTTTTTTTTTAAACTTACCTGGTCTCAGCGCTTACTGGCTGAGTACAGAGATGATCTCCGGCTAGGAGGCAGATGACTTTGGCCGTCACGGCCGTGCTCGGCTTCCTGCACCCACTGCTTCAGCAGCAAAGTCCATGCCAGGAACCGGCTACCAGACCAAGGCACACCCCTGAGGGATCTCGGAAATCGCCTCAGGAATTCTCAACTGGGGGAGGAACCTTTAGGTATCACCGCAGGAGAGCGGGGCTCAATCTTCAATTTAAAGGTAGAATTTCTTCTTCAAAAGCGTCCAGCGATCCCGATAGAAAAAGCAAGTCCACATCTGCTAGAAGACGGAGAGATAATGAAGGGCTAAGGTCACTGCAGGGGTGTATCTAGGGTGACGTCAGCTTTGAAACCTGACTCCGTCTTCATCTGCTAGCAGGGAGCACATAACCCATTAGTCCTGAGTCCATCTGGCTACACGCTAGGAAAGCTACTGTTATGCACATCGCTCCTTTAAAAATTCACTCCTGAGTGACACAGTCAGGGATAATATTTATTTATTTATTTTAAACATTTCTATACCGTTTTACCAGTAATGTTACTGTTCAAAGCGGTTTACAATAACAACATAAAATAAGAGTAAAATTAGGTAATAATAAAAGCCGAAAAACAAGAAATCAAAAGTTACACACAAAAATAAAAACAAGAAAGCTATAAAGTAAGAATAAAAATTACAACAGGGGAAGTTATCAATAATATAACTTATCGTGGTATAAAAGAAAAATTGGCGTCTATTTTATAAAAACACAAAGAGTAGAAAAACATAGGAAAAATAATTGACTTAAAACATTTATGTAACTAAACAAATATTAAATATACAATATTCGTCTGAAATTGTTATTCCGGACTAAGAGTGGCCATATCTTTAAAAGCTATCTGAAATAGATGAGTTTTCAGTGCTTTTTTAAACTCCTTTGCGCTATGTATTTGCCTTAGAGGGTTCAGCAAAGCGTTCCAGAGTGTGGGTCCTACCACTGAGAAAGCTCGGTTTCTGGTTATATTTAATGTAGCATTTTTTGGTGATGGTACTTCCAACAGGTTTTGTCCTGCTGACCTGAGATTTCTCTGGGGTTTATAAACTCTTAACAAGGAACACAGCCAAATGGAGTCTGTATTATTTAGTAGTGAGTGTACCAAGGACAGAATTTTAAACTGAATTCGATATTTGATTGGCAACCAGTGTAAGTGAAACAATACTGGGGTGATGTGTTCTTTTCGAGAAGTGCCTGTAAGTAGTCTAGCTGCGGAATTCATGATTAATTGCAAAGGTTTAGTGGTGTTCTCCGGTAAACCAACATATAAACTGTTGCAATAATCCAGTCCAGTCAAAATCAATGCTTGTACAATGGATCGATAATCACGAAAAAATAAAAGTGGACATAAGCGTTTCAGCACGTGAAGTTTGAAAAACAAATTCTTCACTGTTTTTGAGATGTGTTGGGATAATGATAAGTTGGTGTCCAACCACACACCTAAGTTTTGTGCCAGTTTCGTAATTGGAATTTCATCGTTGCCTAATTTGATACTGGTAGGGGGAGCGTTTGTAGAGTCAGATATAAAACTGAGGTAGAGGAGTTCTGATTTCTTTCTGTTTAATTTCAGCCGATTGTGGGCCATCCATTGCTCAATTGTAGTCATATACAATTGAATTATTGCAACTGTGTCCGTCCAAGAGGATTTATAGGGGATGAACAATTGTATGTCATCTGCATACAGTTTGAAATGAACATTCAGGGATGCCAAAATTTTACACAATGGAAGGAGATAAATGTTGAATAATATGGGGGAAAGTGACGAACCTTGTGGAACACCTGTGGACTGTGAGTATTTTTGAGAAGAGCAGGGGCCTATGTTAATTTGACATATTCGGTTAGAAAGAAAACTTTCGAACCATTTCAAAACAGTAGATTTAATACCTATTAGTTGAAGGTCTGAAAGTAATATTTTATGGTCTAGCGGGTCAAACGCTGCAGAGATGTCTAAGAAAATTAGGAATCGAATCCTCTAAGAAAGGTATCAAATATGCACCAGGGCCAGGATACAACACCCACAAGCTGAGTGATACAGTCGGGATCATATGCACCAGAGCCGGGATACAGCACGCACAAACTGAACAATACAATCATGGATAATACGGACCAGGACAGAACACACACATGGAAAGCAATACAATCGGGGGATTAGCATATTCCTCTCGCTGACTTTTCACAAGAAAAATCCATCTCTCCCTGGGCACTTTACCTTAATTGGACCTGGACAGTGTAGTCACACTTGGGACCTGGTAAAATTTCTCTGAAAAGATAAGAGGAGTGCACAGTAACTCTTTACCGTTTTAAGCACAAACTCACTGAAGAACAGTATGGTAAGCACAATTTCCTGCTCTGAGAAAAAGCCAAAAGTTGTGTTATGCAAAGACAAACCCAACCAGAAGCTGGAATTCAGCACCCGCCCGCTAACTTACTAATTTAAACGATATTAAGGGTTTCCTTGGCTCCTCTCGTCCAAGGCAGGCTCGCTCTCCTCTGGTAATATTTCAGCCACAGGCATGCAGCCACCTCTGAGGTGGGTGGGCCTGGCAGCTCCTGCTGGTGCTGGGACTTACATAAACAAGATTTCCAAATCCCCGTGCTTCCGCTCCAACCCCGCCTCTTGGGGGGCGCGCGGTGGTTTTCCCCCCACATCGCTTTGTGTCTCTTTCTTGAAACACAACTTAAATCTAATGGCCACGGCGCGGTTCCTTCTCTGTTTGTTACACAGCTCAAGCAGCTCGCTTGGTGATCGGTTTCCACCTCAGAGGTGGCCGCCCGTACGCGTCTGAGGAAGTTGGGACCTTATTTCCCCGCAAGGCATAAATGTTTGTAGTATGAAAATCTCAGTCAGAGGGGCTTGTCGATCCCCCCCGCCCGCTCGGTTAGGGGTAGTTAACATTTTCAGCAGCGCGTCTTTCCCTCCCAGGGCCCACCAAAGACACCTGCGATTGGGCCTCCCCTGCGCGGAGCTCCTGGCGTCAGTCACCTGGACGTGAAGACCTGCTGGACTTGCTGGGGAGTCAGGGCGAACGTGAAATGGGCTTCCTCGAATCTCTGATTGCTGGTGGATGCTGTGGACGGAAACACAGGGGGAGGGGGAGGGCGCAAAAGAGTTAAAAAAAAAAAAATCCGAAAAAAACCCAAAAAAAACCAAAACAACCCACCCCTCCCATGACTCCCACTAACCTCCCCCACTGCCAGCCAGTGCCGGCGTTGGAGCCACCGCTCCTCTCAGAAATCGGAGCCCGGCGCACCAGGTCGCAGCCTCAACAGGGGGAAAGCAAAATGGACGCAGAGTAAAACCCGGTCCTTGGAGCTCGCATCGTGAATTTTCATGGCCGATGCCCTGTGGGGTAGTTCGCGTGGACCCGCCATTCCAACTCAGCCAGGCAAACAGAAGGAGCTACCGGGTGACTCCAGGTTACCTAGGACAGCTTAGGCCCCCACCGCGCGTATGATGAAGAAAAGCCAGCGTACGCCTCCATGCAATGGAAGGGGGGGCAAAGCCAGGACTGGCTTGGCCTTCCCAGGGCGACACGGAGCCACCCGGTCTCCGGCACGGGCACTTACCTAGCGTGGTGGGCTTGATCAGCTCGTCGTAGACGTCGTAGAAGGGAAGCCTCTTCATTTTGACATCCGGGTGGACGGGGTGGATGGGCGAGGAGAGGTGCTGCAGGTCGGCTTCGTGCTTGAGCCCCAGCAGGGGCAGAGGGGGCAGCACGGAAGAGGACACGGCGCCGGCGTCGTACGGCAGGTGGCAGACCGTGGCGCCCCTCTGGGACAGGGCGGCGGAGGAAGGCAGCGCCCCCGCCTGGACGTGGACCATGGGCAGGTCGGAGGGGGTCAGGGCCTTGCGGGGGAAGCGGCGGCGGTAGAGTTCTTTGATTTTCATCTGGACGTGGGGGCTGCTGCCGGCCTTCAGCAGATGCAGGGCCCTGGACAGCAGCTCGTGCTTTCTCCCGCTCTTGTTCCTGCCAGCGAAGCCCAGTAGCACCTGCAGCTCCGACACCCTAAAACTCATCACCATGTGCTGAGGGGGGGGGGGGGGGGGGGGAGAAAGAGGGTGGTGAGATGAACAGGGCCTCTGAGGGACGCTTTGGGGTGGGCACGCACACACGGGAAAGGCCGCGGCCCTAACCCTCCGACTAGTGGGAGAACAATGGTCCCCCCTCGGGGAGGGCAGGAGAGATGCGGTCAGCCCGCTAAACCCCTGCCCTGTAGGTGACCCCCATGGTAAGACCCATCAAGCAGACAGCTGGATAACAAAGCTACATCCAAGTGTGGCCGGAGCTACAGCATGCAAGGTTTAAAAAAAAATAATAATAATAATGCACCGCATGCGCACCTACTGACTACTGGCACCAAGTCAGAATGGAAATGGAAGCCTTTAAATAGGGCCTCCGATTGTAGGTTTTAACTGAAAAACCCTGATAAAGCACCCCCAATGCAAAAAAATAAAATAG